>NW_020173709.1:269900-288691 GCF_003031525.2 Neophocaena asiaeorientalis asiaeorientalis | reverse complement strand
AGGATATACAATGGAGAAAAGACAGTCTCTTCAATAAGTGGTGCTGGGAAAACTGGACAGCTACATGTAAAAGAATGAAAGTAGAACACTCCCTAACACAATACACAAAAATAAACTCAAAATGGATTAGAGATCTAAATGTAAGACTGGACACTATAAAACTCTTTGAGAAAAACATAGGAAGAACACTCTTTGACATAAATCACAGCAAGATCCTTTTTGATCCACCTCTTAGAGTAATGAAAATAAAAACAAAAATAAACATATGGGACCTAATGAATCTTAAAAGCTTTTGCACAGCAAAGGAAACCATAAACAAGATGAAAAGACAACCCTCAGAATGGGGGAAAATATTTGCAAACGAATCAATGGACAAAGGATTAATCTCCAAAATATATAAACAGCTCATGCAGCTTGATATTAAAAAAACAAACAATCCAATCCAAAAATGGCCGGAAGACCTAAATAGATATTTCTCCATAGAAGACATACAGATGGCCAAGAAGCACATGAAAAGCTGCTCAACGTCACTCATTATTAGAGAAATGAAAATCAAAACTACAATGAGGTATCACCTCACACCATTTAGAATGGGCCTTATCAGAAAATCTACAAACAGCAAATGCTGGAGAGGGTGTGGAGAAAAGGGAACCCTCTTGCACTGTTGGTGGGAATGTAAACTGATACAGCCATTATGGAGAACAGTATGGAGGTTCCTTAAAAAACTAAAAATATAATTACCATATGATCCAGCAATCCCACTACTGGGCATATATTCAGAGAAAACCACAATTCAATAACACACATGCACCCCAATGTTCATTGCAGCACTATTTACAATAGCCAGGTCATGGAAGCAAGTTAAATGCCCATCGACAGACGAAAGGATAAAAAAAATGTGGTACATATATACAATGGCATATTACTCAGACAAAAAAAGGAACGAAACTGGGTCATTTTTTGAGACGTGGATGGATCTAGAGACTGTCATACAGAGTCAAGTATGTCAGAAAGAGGAAAACAAATATGGTATATTAACGCATGTATGTGGAACCTAGAAAAATGGTACAGATGAACTGGTTTGCAGGGCAGAAATTGAGACACAGATGTAGAGAACAAACTTATGGACACCAAGGGAGGAAAGCGGCGGGGGGTGGTGGTGGTTGGGGTGGTGGTGTGGTGAATTGGGCTATTGGGATTGACATGTATACACTGATGTGTATAAAATTGATGACTAATAAGAACCTGCTGTATAACTAACTAACTAACTAAATTAATTAATTAATTAAATAAAATGCCACCAAAAAAAAAAAAATCTGCTAGAGTACGTCATGTTTAGACAAAGAGTGAGTCAACATACCATGTTTTGTAGTATTTGAATCAATAACTAGTTACTCTGAAAGGTTGAGGGTATTTTAAAATTTCTTTTGTGTTACACATAGTGCCTAGAACCACAAGGTTACATTTTACTCAATTGAATCCCTCTAAAATAAGTATCTGTTTCATATAGAAAATTCTACTAAAATTACTGTGAAAATCTCCATAGTAGGGAAGTAAATTAATTAACTAAGAGAGTGAAAAACAGAAGAAATTCTGGGCCAAATTTATGTACATTCCGTCCAAGATTCTATCTGTGTCAAGGCATTCAGAGACAATTTGTGGAAACTATGGCAGCAGTCCTGTAAATTTTCTCCAAAACCTTCATAAATTACTAGTTTTTTTGTGAATTAATCTAAATTAACAGATGGTTCTTAATTGGGAGTGGAGGGTTTAAGCCTTTGGAGAATCTGACAATTCATCTAAACTATTTCTTCACTCTTTGGAAATGTAAAATCTAAGGAAAGCTACATACTTTATCCAAGAAAACATGTGAATGTGTGTGTGTTCATGAACACACAAATACACACACACACCACAGATAAAGAATTCTGTATATAAGTTCACAGAGCTTATGGAACCAGCCTAAGAACTACTCTGCAGAGAATTATCTCAGGATGACCCTACTCTATAACAGAACGTAAATTGATAAACACACTCAGTCAGTTCTTAAGGTAACTAAGAAGACTGTATTTGATAGCGTCATATATAAAGCAATGCATGATTGGAAAAATAAACCATGTAGACTATGCATTTATCATAAAGAGGGTGAATAAAAGCACAGCCTTTGAAAATTAGCATAAACTAGATAAACTTAGCCTTGAGAGATGTAAGAAGCTCTAATGGTTAGTAGGTGAAAAGGAGGGAGATGATAATGGATAAGGATAAAGCTGGAGATATAGTAATAAATACAGATGGAGATAGGGGAACTGATTAGTCTCTGAGAGGGTGGAAATCTGGCTTAACAGGAGAAACACAGAAGTTTCTATGTTGTTTGCACGTATCTTTACATGTTAGTCTGTAGTTTCCCTTTTTTTTTTTTTGAAAATTTTTTCAACTTAGATTTCAAGGTTATATTAATTTGTTAAAGTGAACCTGGAAGATTTCCCTTTTTATGTATGCTCTGCAGTAGGTTTAATCACCAGGTTCACTAACTATTAATACATGTAACATAATGATCTGATCCTTTATGGTTTAATAGAGCTCTGGTACCTTGTAGACCATAGATCATTTGAGAAGTATATATTACGCTTATAATCAGGAAAAATTAAGTATATTCCCTTTAAGAATCTAATAAAATCTATGAACATTTCCCTACTACCCAAACCAATCAGAAATAAACACAAAACTGGGTTTACAATTTCAGGGTGGTTCATAGAAGCCTTAAAATCTATCTATGAAGTCCCTAAAGATCGATATAGGTTAGGAATCCCTTCCTTGCCTTTCCTGACTCTTTATATATTTAGTTGTTCTGTCCCTTGGGATAAAACTCAAGATATGTTTATCATCTTATGTATGAGTCATGTTCTTCCAGTTTGAAATATCTAAATCCAGAGTGACATCAGCAAAATGGCACACTAGGAAACTCCAATCCATTGTTTTCCCATGGAAACATCAAAAAAACAACCAAAAAAATGACTAATAAAACTTTATAGGAAGGAGGAAACAAGGGACAGTAAAAGCTATATGACATATAGAAAACAAATAACAAAATGGTAAATGTAAGTCCTTCCCTATCAGTAATTACTTTAAATGGATTAAACTGCCCAACCAAAAGGCATAGCTTAGCAGAATGGTTTAAAAAACATGATTTAACTAATGCTGTCTACAAGAGACTAACTTTAGACCTAAGGACTGAAATAGCTTGAAAGTGAAGAATGCAGAAATATACTCAATGCCAATAGTAACCAAGGAGGGCTGGGGTAGCTATACTAATACCAGATGAAATAGGGGTAAAATAAAAAACTGTTAGAGACAAAAAAGTACATTGTATGTTGGTAAAAGGGTTAATTCACCAAAAGGATATGGCAATTAAAACCATTTACACATCAAACATCAGACCTCCAAAATATATGAGGCAAACATTGACAGAATTAAAGGGAAAAAGATAGATATACAATAATTATTGGAGACTTCAATAATTCACTTTCAATAATTGGAGAGAAAAAACGGACAAAAGATCAACAAGGAAACAGAGGACTTGAACACATTTTAAACCAATTGGGCCTAATAGACACATACAGAATACTCCTCCCAACACCAGAATACATATTTTTCTCAAGTGCACAGGCAACATTCTCCAGGATAAACCATACATTAGGCCACAAAATAACTTTAAATAAATTTTCAAAAATTGAAAATATACAAAATATCTTTTCCAATCACACTGGAATGAAACTAGCAATCAATAAAAGGAAAATCAGGAAACACACAAATATGTAGAAACAACACCCTCTTAAACAACCAGTGGACCAAAGAAATCACATGGGATATTAGAAAATACCTTAAGACAAATGAAAGTGAAAAAACAATATACCAAAACATACAAGATGCAGAGAAAACAGTGCTAAGAGGGAAATTTATAGCTATATGTGTTTATATTTAAAAAGAAGAAAGATATCAAATCAACAACCTAACTTTACATCTTAAGGAACTATAAAAAGAACAAACTAAACCCAAAGCTAGAAGCAGGAAGGAAATGATGAAGATTAGAGTGGGGATAAATAAAACAGAGAATAGGGAAACGACAGAGAAAAGCAAGGAAATCAAACATTCTTTGAAAAGAGCGATAGAGTATACAAATCTTCACCTAGTTTGAGAAAAAAAGAAAGAAGACTCAAATTACCAAAATCAAAAAATGAAAGTGGGTAAACAACGAGGTCCGACTGTATAACACAGGAAACTATATTCAATATCCTGTGATAAACCATAATGGAAAAGAATATGAAAAACAATATATGTATATGTATAACTGAATCACTGATGTACAGCAGAAATTAACACAACATTGTAAATCAACTATACTTCAATAAAATAAATTTTTAAAAATGAAAGTAGCATTCTACCTATTTTACATAAATAAAAAAGATTATAAAAGATTATTATGGACAATTGTATGCCAACAAATTGGATAACTTAGGTAAAATAGAGAAATTCCTAAAAATATACAACCTACTAAGACTGAATCATAAAACAACAGAATATCTGAATAGACATATAAATAGTAAGGAGATTGAATCAGTAATCAAAAACTTCCCAACAGAGAAAAGCCCTGGACCAGATGGCTTAACTGGTGAATTCAACCAAACACTTGAAATAGAATTGACATCAACCTTCCTCAAACCCTTCCAAAATACTGAAGAGGAAGGAACACTTCCTGATTCATTCCATGAGTCTAGCATCATCCCGACACTAAAGCCAGACATAGACAGTACAAGAAAAGAAAATCACAGACCAATATCCCTTATGAGTATCAATGCACAAGTCCTCAACTGAATACTAGCAAACTAAATTCAGCAGCATATTAAAAAGGTTGTACACCATGAACAAGTAGAATTTATTCCTGGAATGCAAGGACATTTCAACACCCAAAAATCATTCAGTGTAATATACCTAAATGTAAGAATTAATACTATAAAACTCTTAGGAGAAAACAGGGGAAAAGCTTCATGACATTGGATTTAGCAATGATTTCTTGGATATGACACCATAAATATAGGCAACAAAAGAAAAAATAGATCAATGGTGTTCGTCAATATTAAAAACTTTTATATATCAATGGATACTAAGAAGAGAGTGAAAAGGCAACCTACAGAATGGGAGAAAACACTTGCAAATCATATATCTGATAAGGGATTAATATCCAGAATTTATAAAGAACTCCTACAACTCAACAACAAAAAAATAAACAACTCATTTCAAAAATAGGCAGAAGACTTGAATAGACATTTCTCCAAAGCAGATATACAAATGGTCAGTAAGCACTGAAAGTTGAGATGTTCAACATCGCTAATCATTAGGAAAATGCAAATCAAAACCACAGTGAGATACCACTACACACCTATTAGCATGGCTATTATATATATATAAAAAAAACAGAAAATAACAAGTGTTAGGATGTGGAGAAATTGGAACCCTTGTGGGTTGCTAGTGGGAATGTAAAATGATGAGCCATAAAAATAATATAGCAGTTCCTCAAAAACGTAAACGTAGAATGACCATATGATTCAACAATTCTACTTCTGGGTATACATCCAAAACAATCGAAATCAGGGAGTCAAACAGATATTTGTACAACAATATTCATAACAGCATTGTTCACAAATAGCCAAAAGTGAAAACATTCATTGATGGGTGAATGGCTAAACAAAATGTGGTGCATACATAAACTGTAATATTATTCAGCCTTGGAAAGGAATGAAATTCTAATACATGCTAAAACCTGGATGAACCTTGAAAACATCATGCTAAGTGAAAAAAAACAGACACAAAAGAACAAATATTGTATGATTCCACTTATATGAGGTACCTAAAATATAAAAGTCATAGGGATAGAAAGTAGAATAGTGGTTATCAGGGGCTGGAAGGAAACAGGTATGGGGAGTTATTGTTTAATGTAAGTTATTGATAGTGGTAATGGTTGCACAAAAATATGAATGTATTTAATGCCACTGAATTTTACAGTTTAAATTATTAAAAGGATTAATTTTATGCTATATATATTTTAGCACAATAATAAAAGTATCTTAGACTCACTCATAGACTCCAGGGGAAAAACACTAAATCTATGCAAAACATGACATGATAGAAGTTGGAGAAAGTGCCCATTTTGTTGGTTCTTTACATAATGTTTGTCACACTTTAACAGAATTTTTACATTCACATGAATGCCTATAAATGTACACAGGTGTCCTCCTTTATTGCAGGCTCATCCACAAAGAAGACAGAAAATAAAAACCAGGGACCTGGATTACCTAGGGACATATGTTTAGTGTGGGTGTTTTTTGTTTATTAAATTTGATTTTGCTTCAGTTTTCACATACACAAATAATTATCTGTCTTAACAACATAAAAAAATAGAAACACTCAATTTTCAATCTAGAATGTTGCGGCTTTCATTCCATTTCAAATCTTCTCAAACCCAAAAAGAAAGAATCTACTTACTATATCACCCTTCATTACCTTTCTTTTCCATTGGTATCAATCTCATGTGCAGACTTGCACAGGTGATTAGCAGAATTTTCATGGATATAACTTGTTCTATTACAGCAAAAAGTAATTCTGCCAGTTTTCCCCAAAGATTGCATTTATGCTCCCTTCCTTTTTTTATTTTAAAGCCTACTAATGTTACATATGTGGAAATAATAACACCTATCTCACTAGGTTGTGAGGACTTAACGGGACAACAGAATGCAAAATATTTAGCATAGTATCTGGCACACTAATACATAAATAGTAGTTCCCTTCCTACCCTACCTATGCAGTATAATATTATGCCTATGATGACCGTATAACTTGGAATCTCCAGTATAGTACCAATATCAGGTATGTGTCTCTCCTAACACCATAATAGATTTCTATAGATCATAACCCTCAAGTCAGTATTCAGAATAGAGTATGTGCTCATACGATATATACTCCTTAAGCAATAATAATAATTATTAGATTTTAGATGCTGAGTATGTTAACCATGTCAGGTGTTCTGCATACCCTATGTCATTTAATTCTCACAACATCCCTATGAGATGGATAGTATCACTGCCATTTAATACATGAAGAAATACAGAGATCAATTAGCTTAGTCAAGGCCATATACCTGTTAGGTGGTATAACCAGATCCGCTGACTCCCTGGCTGGTGCTTTTTCCACTATCTCAGAGTTTCGTGGTTCTGGTTAATCGACACACATGAAAACAAACTTTTTTTAAGTAGTGCTACTTAGAAAAAAAACAGACTACTTTTAAGCACTGTTAGATATTTGATTAGTTGTTGTGCTTTGTTGTCTGAATGTTTGTGTTCCTCCAAAATTCCTTATGTTGAAATCCTGATACCCACAGTGATGGTGTTAGTAGATAGGGACCTTTGAGGGTGATTAGGTCATGAGGGTGGAGCCCTCATGAATGAGATTCATACCCTTATAAAAACAGGCCCGAGAGAGTTCCCTCACCCCTTCTGCTATGTGAGGACACAATGAGACGTCTTCACCCGACCATGCTGGCACCCTGATCTCGGACTTCCAGCCTCCAAAACTGTGAGAAATAAATGTTGGTTGTTTATCAGTCACCCAGTCTGTGGCATTTTGTTATCGCAGTCCGACTGGACTAAGACATGTTCTGAACAAAGGAAGCCAGTAAGCATTATGACAGAATCATTCTCACACAATAAAAACATTTAAGTACTTCAGTTCCCTTGTCTCTAAATTAGGATTGATTCGTTTCACATGAGAGCAAAGACTGGGGAAATTGTTAATAAAGAATCTTCATATTTGAAGCACAAATCCTCAGTAACAGAAATACAGATACAGAGCAAGATATCCTGAATACTTAAGCTCATTCTTTGAAATAAATAATATAGCAGTTCCTCAAAAACGTAAACGTAGAATGACCATATGATTCAACAATTCTACTTCTGGGTATACATCCAAAACAATCGAAATCAGGGAGTCAAACAGATATTTGTACAACAATATTCATAACAGCATTGTTCACAAATAGCCAAAAGTGAAAACATTCATTGATGGGTGAATGGCTAAACAAAATGTGGTGCATACATAAACTGTAATATTATTCAGCCTTGGAAAGGAATGAAATTCTAATACATGCTAAAACCTGGATGAACCTTGAAAACATCATGCTAAGTGAAAAAAAACAGACACAAAAGAACAAATATTGTATGATTCCACTTATATGAGGTACCTAAAATATAAAAGTCATAGGGATAGAAAGTAGAATAGTGGTTATCAGGGGCTGGAAGGAAACAGGTATGGGGAGTTATTGTTTAATGTAAGTTATTGATAGTGGTAATGGTTGCACAAAAATATGAATGTATTTAATGCCACTGAATTTTACAGTTTAAATTATTAAAAGGATTAATTTTATGCTATATATATTTTAGCACAATAATAAAAGTATCTTAGACTCACTCATAGACTCCAGGGGAAAAACACTAAATCTATGCAAAACATGACATGATAGAAGTTGGAGAAAGTGCCCATTTTGTTGGTTCTTTACATAATGTTTGTCACACTTTAACAGAATTTTTACATTCACATGAATGCCTATAAATGTACACAGGTGTCCTCCTTTATTGCAGGCTCATCCACAAAGAAGACAGAAAATAAAAACCAGGGACCTGGATTACCTAGGGACATATGTTTAGTGTGGGTGTTTTTTGTTTATTAAATTTGATTTTGCTTCAGTTTTCACATACACAAATAATTATCTGTCTTAACAACATAAAAAAATAGAAACACTCAATTTTCAATCTAGAATGTTGCGGCTTTCATTCCATTTCAAATCTTCTCAAACCCAAAAAGAAAGAATCTACTTACTATATCACCCTTCATTACCTTTCTTTTCCATTGGTATCAATCTCATGTGCAGACTTGCACAGGTGATTAGCAGAATTTTCATGGATATAACTTGTTCTATTACAGCAAAAAGTAATTCTGCCAGTTTTCCCCAAAGATTGCATTTATGCTCCCTTCCTTTTTTTATTTTAAAGCCTACTAATGTTACATATGTGGAAATAATAACACCTATCTCACTAGGTTGTGAGGACTTAACGGGACAACAGAATGCAAAATATTTAGCATAGTATCTGGCACACTAATACATAAATAGTAGTTCCCTTCCTACCCTACCTATGCAGTATAATATTATGCCTATGATGACCGTATAACTTGGAATCTCCAGTATAGTACCAATATCAGGTATGTGTCTCTCCTAACACCATAATAGATTTCTATAGATCATAACCCTCAAGTCAGTATTCAGAATAGAGTATGTGCTCATACGATATATACTCCTTAAGCAATAATAATAATTATTAGATTTTAGATGCTGAGTATGTTAACCATGTCAGGTGTTCTGCATACCCTATGTCATTTAATTCTCACAACATCCCTATGAGATGGATAGTATCACTGCCATTTAATACATGAAGAAATACAGAGATCAATTAGCTTAGTCAAGGCCATATACCTGTTAGGTGGTATAACCAGATCCGCTGACTCCCTGGCTGGTGCTTTTTCCACTATCTCAGAGTTTCGTGGTTCTGGTTAATCGACACACATGAAAACAAACTTTTTTTAAGTAGTGCTACTTAGAAAAAAAACAGACTACTTTTAAGCACTGTTAGATATTTGATTAGTTGTTGTGCTTTGTTGTCTGAATGTTTGTGTTCCTCCAAAATTCCTTATGTTGAAATCCTGATACCCACAGTGATGGTGTTAGTAGATAGGGACCTTTGAGGGTGATTAGGTCATGAGGGTGGAGCCCTCATGAATGAGATTCATACCCTTATAAAAACAGGCCCGAGAGAGTTCCCTCACCCCTTCTGCTATGTGAGGACACAATGAGACGTCTTCACCCGACCATGCTGGCACCCTGATCTCGGACTTCCAGCCTCCAAAACTGTGAGAAATAAATGTTGGTTGTTTATCAGTCACCCAGTCTGTGGCATTTTGTTATCGCAGTCCGACTGGACTAAGACATGTTCTGAACAAAGGAAGCCAGTAAGCATTATGACAGAATCATTCTCACACAATAAAAACATTTAAGTACTTCAGTTCCCTTGTCTCTAAATTAGGATTGATTCGTTTCACATGAGAGCAAAGACTGGGGAAATTGTTAATAAAGAATCTTCATATTTGAAGCACAAATCCTCAGTAACAGAAATACAGATACAGAGCAAGATATCCTGAATACTTAAGCTCATTCTTTGAAAAGAGATTGACAAGAAAAAGCTTGATGTTGAAAATGGCTTAGTTATAATCAGTTGCTGAAGTTATTCTGACAATCAGGCACAATGCAGAAGGGCAGACATTCTCAGGAAAGGTTAAGGTTTCCTTGGCAACTATCAAATGCATTGTTAATATCCCCTAGGAAGTTTTTGGTCAATAATGACTGAAGTGCTAGAAAACTATTTTTAAACTATCTTTTGAGTTAATTTTATTCTTTCAAAGTTCTTTTTTCTTCAAATTTATTTTAATTGCTTAATTAATGGTTATTTGGTGAAGGTTACTGAACATTCTGTTGAAGGAAAGGTTTTGACTCTTTCTGTCAAATAGAATTAAAGATGTCAATGAACAAGGAGCTGTTTTGAAAAGATTTGAGCAAACTCTAATGTAAAGGAGGAGTCAACCCTTGAAGTATTTACCCAAAGTTACAATTACAAGTGTCTATCTAAAATTATTATTAATATCTATTACAGAACTTTTGTATTTGCAAACCTCTTAGTAATTCACTTGTATTGGTTATTCCACATATCAATCCACTAAGACCTTCAGTGTCTATCCCTATTCTAAGGGTGAAAAACTTGAGACCAATTATAGACAGCCAGATTTTTTTGACCATTCATTAGAAGATAATCATTAACACGTATTGATCAGAATCAGAAGAGTTGAAATAGCTATATCATTAGTATTGGTATATTACATTACTTGCAATTCTATCAAGTAATACTTGATAGGATTCTTGGTACCACAAGAATATGATGGTTGAACAAGCTAAAATCAATCAAGCCTTGACACAAACCAAAGACATGTTAGAATGTTTACAGAGCCTCTGATATTAAAATAACTAATGACAACTTCATTCATTGTTCCCATCAGTTGGAGTCTTTAATGTTTGTGGAGTCTGCTTTCAACTCTACCAGAAATAGGCAGTTATTTTAAATTACATCCTTCAAAAAATATACTTTACCCAGTTGCTTTTCTCACTGGTTGGGGACATTCAAAGTACAGATCTTTTTACTAAGCAGAACAACTGTTGGTTAAAATGAGTTGTAATATTAATTAACTGTTACCAAGATATTGCAAAGAACACTATTGATTTTTAAAATTCCCTAGTACAAAGGTAATTATCTTAGAAAGGTAATTGAGAAAGCAACTTCAATAATGCAATTCCAGGTTTATATCTATGTCTTAGTGACAGGCACCATAATAGACAGATAGAAATAAACCTGTAAATGAATTGTGTAGTTATTTAAGAATAACCTTGAGACAGATATTGTTTTACTTACAAGTGGTCTTATCTCTATCACCCACCCCTTTTTTGTCTTACAAATCAGCCTGAGAATCCTATCTGCTTCCTGGGTTGGAGCTTTTTTCTTACTTTCTAAAAGTAAATTTTCTTCAACTAATTTCTATGTCTGGAAATCAGCCCTCATAGCATTGCAAACAATTTTTTAAAATTACAAGATTGGATGTTTTAATTACTTCAAAATATAACTCCCCTAGAAAGTACGTGTTCATTTCAGCACCTGGTATATTCAGGATGCACACAGAAACTAAACAATCAGAGAAAGTAACAAGGAAAATAACTATGCTAAGGATTTCTTTTTATCTTCCTCATTTATAAAAACAGGAATGAAAAGTTCCAAAGTGAGTTGGAAAGGGGCTAAAACAATGTCATATTAAGAGTATCACTCTGAACATATTTTGACTACTCTCAAGGAAAATGAATCCCATATACAATTTAGCACTACAAACACAAATAACAACAAAAACACTTCATCATCATAATCACCAAAAATAATTTTTAAATGCCTGCTATGGCTACTTTTTCACAACAAACTGGATAGGCATGATAGCTGCCTCTAATGGTGCTATTTTCTCACCACATAAAGCACTGGGTACAATGCCTACTATATAGTAGTTACTGAATAAATGATAGTTCTTCCTCCACCTACTAGTACACCCAAGAAAAGTTCCAGTGGTTGGACACACATCTCCCTTTGCCATGTTTTGACCAAGGGAATAGAATGGTCATGATCAGCGTAGAGAAAAGGGGAAGCATGATAAGTTAGCTAATCACGGTAGTACATAGGGATGAGGATTTGGGTAAGGAGACTGCTAGACTTGGCGAGGGCTAGTTAGCCAAGTGAAAATGTTTGGAAAATGTAAGAGAAAAAACTAGTAGAAGAAGAAGAAATCATGACACCATCTCAAGTATGTGTACTTCTATGGGAGGTCAAAAAGAAGGGCATATTTCTCTGGTTCATGTTTTCTCATCTCCTAATGTACTAACTAAGCCACGATGCCATGATGCTCTGATATTCTAAAGCATTTGCTACATGTAGTCATCTTCTGAATGAAACATCCAGAAGTAGTTTCCTGTGAGAAAACCTCCATGTTTTGTATTATATGACACTGCAAACTTGGCCACACTTGAAACTGAGGACAGTCATCAGCTAGATCCCTTAAATCATACTTGCTTAATAAATAATATTCCATAACCTGCCTTCACGAATCAAGTTCGCCTTAACTGTTCTTGCAGATTGCATACCCTCCAAACTTCACATAGCTTAGACAATATATCACAAGACTCCTTTGACCGCCCCCCTATAGATGATATGTATGGCTCGCTATAGTAAGTTGCTTAAGCTGTTTTTCCAGGAACATGGGCCTTGTCTTGCCCAGTTCAAACCAATTGAGACCACCAACTGTTCAACTGGGCCTGTATAAGTATCTGATGGATGACCTTTCGACATTAGAGGGTCAAAAACTCCACCCTCAGATCATGCTAATGCTGCCATTTTCTGAACACATTCCTCTGTGGAACACTAGTTTTGTATTGGATAATGGCACCATCTCAAATATGAAGATAGGTTCATACTGGAGATGAGGGTATTATCTTACTTGGGGATTTGAAATTCTAAAGACCATGGAAAGGATCAAGAGACACAGACAACAGAATAGGAACAGAAGCTTAAAGGCAAATGACAACAATACAGTAAGCAGAGTCTACAAGGCAGTGGAAAGCCATTAAGTTGAGAGCTGAGGGGATGTGGCAGCAATAGAGATAGGCAGAATCACAGTAGGAAGAAGTAGAAGCAGAAGAGAAAACCTGAATCCTGAGAATTATTTAGTACTAGAGTTGCTTTGGGTGCACTAGGGTTGTACAGTATTCTGAATATGATCTTTCAGTCAAATGAAAGATGAAATGTGCAGATGGGTTATCTGAGTACTGAAATGGTTTCAGTGCTTCCTCACTTTCTCACTTACCTTTACAATAGCCACACTGACTGAGTAAAATTGAGATTGCTGCTGTTCCTTGTGAAAGGGATCAGAATTTGTCACCCCAAAATATGCCACTTTGGCATGAGTATTATTTTGAGCTAAAACCCAGCAGATTCAGGGAAAGCTCTTTACCTCCCCCTCAACTGCCTAAATTTACATTGGAAAGGGGACCTGGACCAGACGTAACTTTTTACCTAAGAAACTTATCTGCCTAACAGGGTAACCTTTGTTTTCTGAACATCTTCTCTCATCTCCCTGTAAGTGGCCTTCCTCCCCTCTGTATCCCCAGATCCCAACTACTGTCCTTAGCTCAGGATATTATATAAGCTTCAATCCCCTGGCTGCCTTTTGAGTCTTCATATTCTTATGGGGCTCCGGTATGCTACAAAATTGTGTTTGTTTTCTCCTGTTAATCTTTCTTATATCAACTTGATTATTAGACCAGTTGAAGAACCTAGAATGGAAGGAAAATTTTTTCTGCCCGTACACTTGCAACCTTAAGTTAGAAAAAACATCCCTAGACATAGGGGAGTAACCATCAAGTCGTGGTTTATGGCCTCCTCATCGCTGCACTAGTGCTGAAACCAAGCAGGACACTGTGGGGCCCACCGGGGTACAAATCCTTTCCATGTCCCCTGGTTCTTATTCGTAGGAAAAGGTTTCAGCCTCCTAGACCTTCCTGAATACCAAAGGGCAGATTCAAACAGTGGCTAACCAAGGAAGGGAGGGAATGCAGAAACAAAGGAAGAGCAGTCAAGAAACAATAATGCAGCAATTAAAGCAGGATCCTGGTTCCTCCTCAAGAGATATACGTAACAATATCTTTGAGTTATTCTGTAGGAACTAAGGCCCTCACCCAGGTGGAGGATGGCAACTTGAGGCTGAGCACAAGATTCCTAGAGCACCACCCTGCCTCCTCACCATAAACCAATAAGAAGAAAGTCATACACCCTGTAGCCCTCACCCCAAATGTTGCCTATAAGAACTTCTCACTGAATAATCACTGGGGAGTTTGGAGTTTTTGAGCATGAGCCACCCATTCTCCTTGCTTTGCTCTACAATAAATCTTTCACTGGTCCAAACTCTGACATTTTGGTTTGTTTGACCTCACTGTGCATCGGGCACATAAACTTACATATGTTAACAGTGCCATCTGTCAGAGAAGGAGGGACACCCCAATGCCAGTCAAGAGATGTGGGAGCTGTAACAGTTAAGTTGCCTTTGTTTGCAAGTAACAGAAAACCCTGCATCAAACAGACTTTAAAAGCAAGATGTTTTAAATCTTACATAGGTAGGGCAGACACTAGTATGGTACGTCAAGGCTCTGTATCTACTTCTCCGTGGTTCCTTGTTCTTGGCCCTTCTCTATCTGTGGACTTCCCCCCCAGGTGTGTAGCATGACACTGGCAATAGTTCTGAGTGGCAGAATAAAGAAACATTTTCCAGAAGGCTTTCCTGAATTATTTCATATACTTTTGCTTCTACCAATCAATCTTTGGCAAGGAAAATAGGCCTATCAAGACTATCTTAGATCAATTAGGACCCAACTCCTATGGCCTGAAATGGGGTTGGCCTTATCAAAGAGGATTGATAACCTGGACAAAATCTGAACTTCATTAGAAAGAGTAAGGCAAGTAGGGAGCACATGTTGGGTGAACAATCAACAGTATTTGTTTCAAGAGTCATATTATACCATACTTGAAAGGCAAGGAGAAGGAGCTCACCGGATATCTTTTCTGAGATTCTGAAGCATATAACTTTACCTCCTATTTTATTTCAACCAGTAACAACAAAGTTTCTGACAACAAAGTCTGTAGTTAGAACACTTCTTCCTTGTCACTATGTTGGCAGTCTTCAAATTATGGTATATCAATTTCCAGTGATCCATCAACTCTTCCTGTAGTATTAACTTATGGCATTTAAAGCTACAGGGCACTAACCAATCTTAATCAAATGTTGATTAAGTGGCTACTATATGCCAGCCACTGTGCTAGGTGCTAGAGATAGAGAAGTAAACAAGGTACAGTTCCTTTTCTTACTTTTAATTTCAAAACATAATACAGGAACTCCTGGGCTTATAATGAATTTTAATGCTGGAGAAAGTGCTGTAAATGAAAATTAAATTAAATCTGATCTTCCTAATTAAACAATGAAGCCTTCCTAACCAAGGATCTGTTCCCTTTTTTTTAAATAATCACAAATTTCATACTTTATTAACTAAAATTATGGACCTTGATAGGAGACCAGAATGTGCTACCTCGAATATGCCCTTCTGGCATAAGGATTATTTTGAGGTGATTATTTTGAGAAACAGGAGAAGCTCTGAAAACAGCATAAATTACTCTTTTGTGAGGGAAATTCACATTTACACAGAAAATCTCCCTTTGTAAGTATGTCTCCCACTCTGTACCAGGAAGAGAAGGATTACCACAAATCTCTAGAAACTCTTATCAATGAAGAAGGCACAGACTTAAATCAGCATAACAAACCCTACTCTTGTTTATATTGTCACCTGCTTACTTTCCCATAACTTGCCTCCCTCATACCCTTCTTCCTTTGTTTTGGCCTAACATGGTATTTAAGTTCAAATTCTAAGCCACTTCTTTGAGTTACTCAGTTTTTCTGGGTTTCTCCCAAGTACATATTAGATATATTTATTAATAAACTTCTGCTTGTTTTTCTCTTGTTAATCTGTCTTTTGTTACAGGAACCCCAGCTGAAAAGTAGAAGGGTAAAGGGAAGAAGACTTTTTTCCTCCCTTATGCCTGCATATTATAAAGATTTTTAAAGAGTATGTAAATTGATTAGTCAGGATAATATATAAAATTGTATTTAGTAATACATTTACATCTCTTAGCTTACTCTTCATAATTTCCACTTTATATTTATGACAAAAAACATTAGAATTGGAAATAATACCTTCATTAGAAGAGTTTATTCAGATGTTCTGCCTTGGGGAGATTTTCACAGGCATTTTTAAGGAGTGTTTTGGGGAGGGAGTACCTAGGGCCCCTTGATGATTTCTTGTGAAATGATCATAGAGGTGTCTGCATTTTTTTGCTAAGGCAAATTGCCATATAGCAAACAATTTCTTGCTTCTTCTGCTGCCTTCAAACAGAAAGGCTAAGTTGAACTGCCATCTCTTCAGTACCAACCTTTTCATTCATATCCTGATGTTTCAAAAAAGCAGACCTTATGAACAAACCTTGATTTGCACTGAAATTTTCATCCTTTGATCCCTTACCATGTTCTTGCTTCTCATTGTCAAAAAACCTCAAAGCCTTGGTTTGGCCAAACTTAAAGGCACCCAGGGCTGAGCTTGATCCCAAATCCACAGAAAAAAAGCTTTTCCATCTCAGGCACAAGTTCTGCATATTGCCATTTAATGGTAGATTGCAACTGTCACTAGAGTACTGTTTTTCCTTTTTAGAAACAATTTTAAGGTTTGAATACAATAATGTAATGATACTTTTTTGGTGACAAATGTGCCATAACTTCTACATTCAAACGAATATTTTCCTTAAAAGTAATTACATTTGGCCAAGATAAACATTTAAAATGCTGTTATCATAGTTCAAACACTTTTTAAACCTTTATTAAATTGCTTTCAGAGGTAGTTTACCAGCAACACAAAAACAATAAATCCAGTCTCATTACTTTCTAGTAATAGAATTAGTCTTTTGGTCTCTGATCCTCTCGACTTGTTTTATAATTCCTTTATATTGCTCATCCTTTCAACAATCAATAAATATCAAATGGGTTAGGTTCTGGGGATACAATGGTGAATAAGCCTCTCCCATACTGAGAGAGAGAAGAGATGGAGAGAGAAGATATGGGCCCCTCTGTAAGCAGACTGAAACAAGTACTACTGCTATTGAATGCAAGTTCTTGTGCCTAACACATAGTGAGGTCAAACAAACCAAAACGTCAGAGTTTGGAGCAGAGAAAGATTTATTGCAGGTCCAAGCAAGGAGAATGGGTGGCTCGTGATCAAAAAACCCAAACTCCCCAGTGGTTTTCGGGGAAAAGTTTTCATAGGCAAAATTTAGGGTGAGGGCTTCAGGGGGTATGGCTTTCTTCTGATTGGCTTTCTTCTGGGTGGTGAGATAGCAGGGCAGTGCTCCAGGAATCTGTGCTCAGCCTGAAGTTACCATCCTCCACCTGGGGGCGGGGGGTGCTTAGTTCCTGCAGAAGAGCTCAAAGATACTGTCATGTATATTCCTTGAGGAGGAACCAGGACCCTACTTTAATTGTTGTACTATTGTTTCTTGATTGTTCCTCCTTTATTTGTGCATTCCCTCCCTTCCATGATTAGCAACTGTTTGAATCTGCCCTTTGGTACTTAGGAAGGTCTAGGAGGTTGAATGAAGCCTATTTCCTACAAACAGGAAAGGGGAGACATGAAAAGGATTTGCACCCAGGAGGGCCCTACAGGGTCCTGCTCAGTTTCACCCTCCATCTAAGAGTAGATAGCTCTATTTGACTGCAGTCCTCTCCATTCATGAGAAAGTATAGTATTCCCTGAATCACCTCTATCCTAATGAAAAATAAATGTTGAAAACATTTTGGCCCAAATTTTAAAAGTAAAAAGAACCTCTGGACCCTGGAATCAATGCCTTCCTATTGCTTTCTTCCTTCCTTTTAGTCCTCTCTTTCCTTTGTTCATTCAATTTTTTCATTGTTAAGTATGCCAGGTACTATTCAAGGCAACAGGACTATGACAAATGAACATGACAAGCAAAAATCCCTACCCTCAAGCTCAAGGAACTTACATTCTAGCTGGGGATACAGGCAATACACAAACACACACACACACACACACACACACACACACACGTTTATATTCTACATAATGATACATGCTAAGAAAACAAAAATAAAGCAGGGAAAGGGATATGAAGTGTGTGGGGGGGTGACAAGTTAAAACATTAAATAGGATGCTCTCTAATACCTCAGTATAAAGATGATGTAGGGGAGCAGAATTTGCCACTCCAATATGTCTCTTTGACATAAGGATTATTTTAGGCTGATTATTTTAAGAAACTGCAGACACAGGAAAAGCTCTGAAAACTGATTAGAAGTTACCCTTTTTGTAAGAGACAATACATGTATAAGGGAGATCTCCATTTGTAAGGTTGTCACCCTCACCATACCAGGAAGAGGGGTATGACCTT
>NW_020173709.1:262142-269673 GCF_003031525.2 Neophocaena asiaeorientalis asiaeorientalis | reverse complement strand
CTAGAAACGCTTATCAATGCAGAAGGCATCAACTTAAATCTGCACAACAGTACAGTAGACACTAACACAACATTGTGGAACAACCCTAATTAAAAAATAAATAATAAATTAAATTAAATTTTAAAATGAAATAAATTGATTGCAATATCATCCATAATTGGATATAATTAACTAAAAAAAACTATCTGCATAACAACCTTACCCCGTTTACTGTGCTTTTCCTGGTCATCTCCCATTACTGACTCTCTGCCCCCAACAGCTCCTCTTGTCTTTAACCAAAGATGGTATTAAAAGTGAGGGCTTCTGTGACTTTGGAGAGTTACTCAGTTTTCCTGGCTCTCTCCCACATATACATGTTATTAAACTTTTATTTGTTTCTTCTCCTCTTAATCTGCCTTATATCAATTTAGTTATTAAACCAGCTAAAGAACCTATAAGGGAAAAAGGGAAAGTTTTCCCTCACCAACAGTTGGCGTAATTGGCAGGATACTTCAATGACTGGACACTACCCTCTCCAAGGGTGCTGCAGCTGATATCCTGTCATAAGGTAAGATTTCTTACCATGTCAGTCTACTGGATCTCTGCCTGCAGGGTCTAATGGAAGTGAGAGTGTTACAAATCCTTTTTTTCCCCCTAAATTTACACTAACAGGAGAAAATATTTGTGGAATTACTTTCTTGGGTATAGAGACTTTGGTAAAAATTTATGAGTACTCTTTTTTGCTATGATCTTTATCCTCCCAGAGATGGTCATTGCTTTCTTTGGTCTCTGTTGTCTTTTCATATGTCCTGAGAGCTTGGCTTTATGACAAGCGAGAATATTCTCTCTGGTCTACACCAATTGAAGTATGCATGTACCAGCGTGCATCTGGCGGGCATCCCAATAGGCTGCAGATCCAAGAAGCATCATTCCATTTGTTCAACTGTGCAGGCTCTCAGAGGAGTTTGTCATAAGGGGTACCAGTCCATAAAGGGCCTTTGTGGTCTCAACCTTCATTGTCTCACTAGTGCTGGAAAAGTCCCATTTCAGTAGCACCTGCCTCTTGTCACAGATTAGCAGGTCTGTGAGTGGAGGCATCTCACATTCTTGTGGGAAGCCAAAGATACACTTACACTAGTACACTGTTCTTAATGCCTGTGACAATGAAGTCTTTGCTTTCTTACTCTAACTCTGGGAGTGAAGTTTCTGGACCTTGTGAGGGATGCTATTTTTTGCACTCTCTTGTGAAACACTTCCTGCATCCTTGGTTAAGTCATAAAAAGGCTTATCAGTTTGAGTTGCTGTTGAGATTAATAGAGCTTACTTGTCAATGGCCAGACAATGGATCTTTTGAATTGGAATATTTAAAAACAAGTTTTTTACAGACCTCTCAGCCTAAAAAATTGTCTCATTTGTACCTATGGAAAGACCAAATTAAAACGTGGATACAGGGAGGGACTTCCCTGGTAGTCCTGTGGGTAAGACTCTTCACTCCCAATGCAGAGGCCTGGGTTTGATCCCTGGTCAGGGAACTAGATCCCGCATGCATGCTGCAACTAAGAAGTCTGCATGCCACAACTAAGACCCAGTGCAGCCAAAATAAATAAATATATTAAGAAAATAAGTGGATACAGGGAGTTCCCTGGTGGCCTAGTGGTTAGGATTCCAGGCTTTCACTGTCATGGCCTGGTTCAATCCCTCATCGGGGAACTGAACTGCAAGCCATGTGGTGTGGCCAAAAAAATAATAATAAAAAATAAAAATTTTAAAAAGTGGATACAGAGAAGTATAATAGCTAGCCCTAGGGACTCCTTTAATAAAATGAAAAAAAAAATTACACTCCCCATCCAATGTAAATCCTCCCTTCTTAAAATCCAAAGAGTTAAGCACACCACCTTCCAACACACCTGGTTATCTTTTGTCTAAGAACTGCACTCCTAGAAGGAGTAGATATCTACAAAAATGGCAAAATCTTACCAAGCTTGTTTTGTGTCCTGACAACTTGGCTTGGTAACTTCCAGGTTGGAGGTTCTAAAATATGGCCAGATAGAAATGTGGACTGCACCCCATTTGCGGCTAGATATGCCTAGACAGAAAATGTGAGTTAAACTCCATTTGTGGCTAGGGTCCTACCAAACTGCTGCCAGTCCTCAGGGTCATTACAATCTAGAATTACAATGGCCATTATGAGGAAGTTCCAATTGGATAAGATCATTTAAGAAGTGCTCTTAAAATCAAGAGCTTCCAATTCAAACATAATGGGATATGCAGAAGCCTCCAAAAGGCTTCAAAATTCCAAAATAGCTTCATTGAAAGATTTGTTGTAAAAGATCAATGAAAAATTAAAGATATAAGAGGTACCCAAAACAAAAGACTAAAAGATTGATGTAACTCCTACTAATCCCCTCTATCCTCCTTTGAGTGCTCATTCTAATAATCCTTTGTCTAAATTGCCTTTACACTCTGAAGAAACTACTAAACAGTTACCTTTTAAAATAAGATCACCAGAGGTGACAGGCGATTCTCTTAAGTCAGAGCCCAAACTAAGGGCTGTACTTTAAAAATTTCTTAAGCCCAGGGAGGATCCTAAAAAGCTTTTATAAATGGATTACCTCCTGAGATTAGTGGATAGATAAAAAGGCAGAAAATAAGATGAGAGGTTACCAGTGTGTCTGAACTCCTGACCATAGCTGATATTCAGAGCCTGAGAGGATTTTTTTTTTTGGCCTTCTTCCCCAAGCTAAATATAATAAAATTATGTACCCAAAGGAAAAGAAGCACATTGGAGATAATTTAGATAGGTGGGTCAGCCCCTAGATATTCAGGCAGCAGTCCAGTTCTTTAGGGAAATGGAAACAAATGTCTTTGTCTTGCAAATCCCTACAAAACCAGAAATGTGGCTCTAGGAGCAATTCAAACCTCACCTATCTTTACCAATCACCGAACCTCCTCTATTCATCTCAAAATAGGCATTGAGACATTAGAAACAGAATTGTCTTGGACTTTAGAAAAAAAAATAGTAATTACCCTAGACCTTTGATAATAGGCAAATATGCCCCCAAAACTCCATCTTGGAGGAAACTTGGATACTTCCTCTGTGCCTCCATGTGTAGATTTTTCCACCCCCATTTTCTCTAGGACCTAAGAGCCATACTTTTTGTAATTCAAACCGTAGGAAGATGTTTCTCATCCAAAAAAAGGGGTGGTTATTTGAAAACTGGGCAAATGACAAATCTTCTTCACAAATATTAGTAAATATAAGGTCTCTGTTTGTGTCTGTGTGTTTACGTGTGTCTATATATGTATGTTATAGATGTGTGATATTTTTCTACCTTCAAATGGCATTGCCAAAATTCATCTATATTTATAAAGAGTTCTATTTAGTTGGATTGAAGGCAAGTGCTTGTAAAGACTGGGTATTCTAAAACTCTCAGAAATACAGAAACTAATCCAAATGTTTTTCTAGTTCACATGATCTACAATAATTTTGGTAAATAAAGGCTAGTTTGAGTTAGTTGGTTTAACTCAAATAGACATCTCTTTAGAATTATCAACATTGAATATAATGCAGACTTACAACCTTTATTCTGCATGGGTTTATTAGTCAAATAAGTTCATCTTACTTACATCTCACAAAATTTGTCAGCAAGAAAAATAGCTTGGGGTGATGGCTGACTTTGTCTAATGTCTCATAAAGTTTTTGTGAGTAGTCTAAACATAATTGTTGGGAGCAAATGATTTAGATAGATGTAAATGTGATAAGATTTTTAAGCCACAATAATTATGTTTTATGGTATGTATACTTAAAAATAGCATCCAAAATCTTTTTGGTAACTTGAGACTTTGGAGCTTTTCTAAGTTAATTTAAATGATGGGAATTCGCTGAATACCTAGATCATTTCCAAATAAAATAAAATAGTGAAACATTAATTACTAAACATAGGTTTATCTACTTTCGGCTTTCTATTACAGAGGAAATAAAGATATTTGGGTATATTAGTAAACATTTCCTGTGCCACACTGAAAGACTGTGCTATTAAAAAGGGTACATTCATAAGTGTATGCATTCATAAATTTGCCAATCTAAAGAATACTGGTGTAACAGACAATCCACAATTGTTTACTATTCAGTTTTCACTAAAAATTAAAGTTTCTAAAGGTAAAGAATTATCATATTGTAACAGGGAAGAACAAAATCTGACTCCATGTTGGATCTATTTCTTTTACTTTAACCTTTGCTCTCTGTTGCTTTTTGTTACCATAATCACTAAAAGGATGTTGTCTATAGCTATTGGCATATAATGGTCTCCCTTGGGGACCTGACCCCTATGCCTAAATGTTAAACTAAAGTGCCTTTTTTCAGCTCACAGGGAGACAATCTGACCCTGCCCATGTGTGAATGGCTGCAGAAAAGAAGAAATGAACACATCCCCTCTCTGATGCTGGCCAAGCCAAGAGATATTTTGCAAGACTTATGGCCTTTTTACTTTACTTACTCACCTCCTCCCCCTCTCTGTTCTATAAAAGAAACTGCATCAAGACCCTGATAAAATGGTACTCTAGGATGCTAGTCCGCCACCTTCTCAGATGCCTGGCTTTCCAAATAAAGTCGCTATTCCTTGCCTCAACACCTTGTCTCCCAATTTCTTGGCCTGTCATATGGTGAGCAGAGTGAGCTTGGACTTGGTAACAATATATGTAATTAAAACTACTAGAACTAATAAGGGAAACATCTCTGTATGCAAGGAAAGTAGGATGTGTGTTTTCAGTAAAAGAAGGTATGAAGAATAGAGATGCATTTTTGTTGAACGAAAAGAAAGTTGCAGGGGGGTGAAAGGGAAGATGGCGGAACAGTAAGACGCGGAGATCACCCTCCTCCCCACAGATACATTGGAAATACATCTACACGTGGAACAACTCCTACAGAGCACTTACTGAATGCTGGCAGAAAACCTCAGACCTCCCAAAAGGCAAGAAACTCCCCACGTACCTGGGTAGGGCAAAAGAAGAAAGAATAAACAGAGACAAAAGAATAGGGACGGGACCTGCACCAGTGCGAGGGAGCTGTGAAGGAGGAAAGGTTTCCACACACAAGGAAGCTCCTTTGTGGGCGGAGACTGCGGATGGCAGAGGGGGGAAGCTTCATTGCCATGAAGGAGAGTGCAGCAACAGGGATGCAGAGGGCAAAGAATAGAGAGTCCCACACAGAGGATAGGTGCCGACAAGCACTCACCAGCACTGGGCTTCGAGGACTGGCGGCGTGAACACAGCCTGAAGGGGGCTGGTACACCACGGCTAGCCGGGAGGGAGTCCAGGAAAAGGTCTGGACCTGCCGAAGAGGCAAGAGACTTTTTCTTCCCTCTTTGTTTCCTGGTGCGCGAGGAGAGGGGATTAAGAGTGCTGCTTAAAGGAGCTCCAGAGGCGGGTGCGAGCCGTGGCTATCAGCGCGGACCCCAGAGACAGGCATGAGATGCTAAGGCTGCTGCTGCCGCCACCAAGAAGCTTGTGTGCGAGCACAGGTCACTATCCACACCTCCCCTCTCGGGAGCCTGTGCAGCCCGCACTGTCAGGGTCCCGTGATCCAGGGACAACTTCCCCGGGAGAATGCACAGCGTGCCTCAGGCTGGTGCAACATCATGCCGGCCTCTGCTGACGTAGGCTCGCCCCACACTCCGTGCCCCTCCTTCCCCACGGCCTGAGTGAGCCGGAGCCACCGAAGCACCTGCTCCTTTAACCCTGTCCTGTCTGAGAGAAAAACAGATGCCCTCTGGTGACCTACATGCAGAGGCGTGGCCAAATCCAAAGTTGAACCCCGGGAGCTGTGTGAACAAAGAAGAGAAAGGGAAATTTCTCCCAACAGCCTCAGGAGCAGTGGAGTAAATCTCCACAATCAACTTGATGTACCCTGCACCTGTGGAATACCTGAATAGACAACAAATCATCCCAAATTGAGGAGGTGGACTTTGAGAGCAAGATATATTATTTTTTCCCCTTTTCCTCTTTTTCTGAGTGTGTATGTATATGCTTCTGTGTGAGATTTTGTATAGCTTTGCTTTCACCATTTGTCCAAGGGTTTTGTCCATCTGTTTTTTTTTTTTACTTAATCAAGAAACACAAAAGAAGGAAAAGACCTTCAATAGCAAACCCCAAACAATTAAGAAAATGGGAATAGGAACATACATATTGATAATTACCTTAAATGCAAATGGATTAAATGCTCCCACCAAAAGACACAAACTGGCTGAATGGATACAAAAGCAAGATCAATATACAAGCTGTCTACAAGACACCCACTTCAGACCTAGGGACACATACAGACTGAAAGTAAGGGGATGGAAAAAGAAATTCCATACAAATAGAGATCAAAAGAAAGCTGGATGGCTCCCCTGGTGGCGCAGTGGTTGAGAATTCGCCTGCCGATGCAAGGGACGTCGGTTGATGCCCCGGTCCAGGAAGATCCCACACGCCGCATATCAGCTGAGCCTGTGAGCCATGGCTGCTGAGACTGCACGTCCAGAGCCTGTGCTCTGCAACGGGAGAGTCCACAACAGTGAGAGGCCCGCGTACTGCAAAAAAAAAAAAAAAAGAAAAGAAAAGAAAAAGAAAGAAAGCTGAAGTAGCAATTCTCATTTCACACAAAATAGACTAAAAATAAAGACTATTACAAGAGACAAAGAAGGACACTACATAATGATCAAGGGATCAATCCAAGAAGAATATATAACAATTGTAAATATTTATGCATCCAATATAGGTGCACCTCAGTACATAAGTCAAATACTAACAGCCATAAAAGGGGAAATCGACAGTAACACATTCATAGTAGGGGACTGTAACACCGCACTTTCACCAATGAACAGATCATCCAAAATGAAAATAAATAAGGAAACACAAGCTTTAAATGATACATTAAACAAGATGGACTTAATTGATATTGATACTTATAGGACATTCCATCCAAAAACAACAGAATATACATTTTTCTCAAGTGCTCATGGAACATTCTCCAGGATAGATCATATCTTGGGTCACAAATCAAGCCTTGGTAAATTTGAGAATATTGAAATTGTATCAAGTATCTTTTCTGAACACAAAGCTATGAGACTAGATATCAATTACAGGAAAAGACCTGTAAAAAATGCAAACATATGGAGGCTAACCAATACACTACTTAATAATGAAGTGATCACTGAAGAAATCAAAAAGGAAATCAGAAAATACCTAGAAACAAATGATAGTGAAGACACGATGGCCCAAAACCTATGGGATGCAACAAAAGCAGTTCTAAGAGAGAAGTTTATAGCAATACAATGCTACCTTAAGAAACAGGAAACACCTCAAATAAACAACCAAAACTTGCACCTAAAGCAATTAGAGAAAGAAGAACAAAAATTCCCAAGTTAGCAGAAGGAAAGAAATCATAAAGATCTGATCAGAAATAAATGAAAAAGAAATGAAGGAAACTATAGCAAAGATCAATAAAACTAAAAGCTGGTTCTTTGAGAAGATAAACAAAATGGATAAACCATTAGCCAGACTCATCAAGAAAAAA
>NW_020173709.1:256924-257283 GCF_003031525.2 Neophocaena asiaeorientalis asiaeorientalis | reverse complement strand
AAAACAACAGAATATACATTTTTCTCAAGTGCTCATGGAACATTCTCCAGGATAGATCATATCTTGGGTCACAAATCAAGCCTTGGTAAATTTGAGAATATTGAAATTGTATCAAGTATCTTTTCTGAACACAAAGCTATGAGACTAGATATCAATTACAGGAAAAGACCTGTAAAAAATGCAAACATATGGAGGCTAACCAATACACTACTTAATAATGAAGTGATCACTGAAGAAATCAAAAAGGAAATCAGAAAATACCTAGAAACAAATGATAGTGAAGACACGATGGCCCAAAACCTATGGGATGCAACAAAAGCAGTTCTAAGAGAGAAGTTTATAGCAATACAATGCTACCT
>NW_020173709.1:234990-256760 GCF_003031525.2 Neophocaena asiaeorientalis asiaeorientalis | reverse complement strand
AGAAAATATGAACAGACCAACCACAAGCACTGAAATTGAGACTGTGATTAAAAATCTTCCAACAAACAAAAGTCCAGGACAAGATGGCTTCACAGGCGATTTCTATCAAACATTTAAATAAGACCTAACACCTATCCTCAAAATCTTCCAAAATATAGCAAAGGGAGGAATACTCCCAAACTCATTCTACGAGACCACCATCACCCCGAAACCAAAACCATTACACAAATCAATCAATGTGATACACCATATTAACAAATTGAAGGAGAAAATCCATATGGTCATCTCAATAGATGCAGAGAAAGCTATCGACCAAATTTAACACCCATTTATGATAAAAATCCTACAGAAAGTAGGCATTTAGAAAGAGAAAAACAAATACCGTATGCTAACACATATATATGGAATCTAAGAAGAACAAAAAAAAAAGGGTCATGAAGAACCTAGGGGTAAGACAGGATTAAAGACACATACCTACTAGAGAATGGACTTGAGGATATGGGGAGGGGGAAGGGTAAGCTGTTACAAAATAAGAGAGTGGCATGGACATATATACACTGCCAAACGTAAAATAGATAGCTAGTGGGAAGCAGCCGCATGGCACAGGGAAATCAGTTCTGTGCTTTGTGACCACCTAGAGGGGTGGGTAGGGAGAGTGGGAGGGAGGGAGACGCAAGAGGGAAGAGATATGGGAACATATGTATATGTATAACTGATTCACTTTGTTATAAAGCAGAAACTAACACACCATTGTAAAGCAACTATACTCCAATAAAGATGTTAAAAAAAAAAGAAAGTTGCAGAATATTTATGGAAAAGGAATCTTTGGAAACGACTTTTGGTATGGTCAGGACTGGCTAAGAGTAGAATGAATGAGTCTTAATATCAAAAGTAAGCTGGTACAAAATTAGAATTTGGCCATCTCTCTTAAAAGTTCAAACTCTTCTTAGACTTTTGGTCTGCTTTTGATAACAGATTGTGAAAGTTTCTTTACCTTTTAATTAATATCTGCCTAGGAAGCAAAGATTTTGTTTTATCAAAATAATTTCCTGTGTTGTTTATATCAGGTTATTGATTATTTAGGAAAACTGAGTTATTAAATTTTAAAAGAGGTAAGTTTTGCTTACAGCTATGCACCCTTTTATATTGCCTTTGAAATCTTTCATAGTCACTTTGATTAACTGGATAATTGAGTATTGTTTCATAATGATCTGTGATCCTATTTAGGCAGGTGTGCAAAACTCTGATATTTTCTATAAACTTCCCCAAATCAAATTCTAAATGAAGTCTTTCTTTACCTCAGAAGAACTTTGAAGTTTCCAGAGGGCCCCTAGAACATTTCAAAAAATTCGTTCTCTCGCCTTGTAAAAAGGAAGGCATTACACTAATTTGGTTTATTTAATATGTTAAATTACATGGGAAGCATTGTCAAATAAGAAGTGACCCTAAGCCTTCTTTATGTTGTATTTGTTTGTAAGCATTCCAGAAATTGTACGTAATACCTACAAATCTAGAATGTCCTGATATAATGTTAATCAGTCATATTTCTAGTTATTAGCTTAAAATATGTTACAGAAATTACCAAATTTCCTTGTCAACTGCATTGTAATGAACTCTCATCAGATCTTTTACCATGGCCATTTTTAAGTCTTTTTGTCATTTACACAGTGTTATTATTTTACTCAGATGCTTTTACAAAAGTATTCCTGCAAAAATGCTTTATCTTCAAGAAGACTCATAGAAAGAACTTTCAACAAATACAGGTTCCTGATAACCTTGGATCATAAAACTGAACTGGGTAAGAATTTGCAGAACTCTAAGGGAAAACTCGATTCATAAAACTGCTAACAAAAGATCAAGATCACGAAGAATTCATTACATGGGACTGAATTAACTGATGAGGATGATTAATAATTTTTTCTGGTTTTTGGCTTTATTGCTGGTTCTCTAATGTTTTGCTTTTCCAGATGTTAGGAAACCTTTTTCTCTTTTTTTCTTAAGCTATCAAAAATTTGGTAAGATATATCAAAGATGAAACATTTACTTTTTCTCCCTACCTGAGCCCTCCAGCTTTCAGAAACTCTTAAGTATTCTTTCCGTGGCAGTATATTTCTTAGCATAAGTTCAATAAGAATGTGTTGGCCTTGAAACAAGACACAATTAGAAACATTTGGTTATATTACCAAGCCTTTGACTGGAATGTCACATTTGAGAGAGGTATACATAGACTCAAATATGATGAGACAGCTTTAAGGAGCTAAGGTTGACTTTATGGAGCCACTAAAGGCCCTTGGAAAAACAGCCTGGTACCTTCCTTACAGAGCTCCCAGCAGTCGTTTTTTTTTTTTTTTTTTTTTTTTGGTTGTGCCAGGTCTTAGTTGCAGCACTCAGGATCTTTGTTGCAGCATGTGGGATCTTTAGTTGCAGCATGCAGACTTCTTTGTTGCAGCATGCAGATTTCTTAGTTGTGGCATGCAACCAAGCATCAAACCTGGGATCCCTGCATTGGGAACGTGGAGTCTTACCCACTGGACCACCAGGGAAATCTCCAGAGTTCCCAGCAGTCTTACTGAGTAAGTAAGGAAGGTCATTTCCTGGCAGGTGTAGAAACCTTAGGATATTTGGGGACCTCAAGAAGAGAGGAATTCACCCAAACCTATAAGTATTGCAGGCAAAGTCTGATGGCAAGTATTTGGCTTTGCTTCTTAGCCTTGAGAGGCTGTTAACAGTTCAATCTGAGAATCCTTATGAGAAGTTCCAGCATAGAATATATTTTTTTTAAGATTTATTTATTAATTAATTATTTATTTTATTTATTTTTGGCCACGTCAGGTCTTGGTTGCAGCATGTGGGATCTTCATTGAGGCATGCGGGATCTTTCATTGTGGCACGCGGGCTTCTCTCTAGTTGTGGTGTGTAGGTTTTCTCATCTTTAGTTGTGGCTCATGGGCTCCAGGGCGCATGGCCTCTGTAGTTGTGGCATGTAGGTTCCAGAGTGCATGGGCTCTGTAGTTTGCAGCACACAGTCTCTCTAGTTGAGGGTGCAAGCTCAGCAGTTGTGGCACGCAGGCTTAATTGCCCCACAGCATATGGGATCGTAGCTCCCTGACCAAGGATTGAACCTGCATCCCCTGCATTATAAGGCAGATTCTTTACCACTGGACCACCATGGAAGTCCCACCAGCACAGGATATTTAAAAGAGCCTATATGATCAATCATTATTCTTGCTGTACTTATATAAATAACCAGGCCAAGTTTATCAAATCTAACTTTATTTTGCAAACAAATTAATATTAATTTGGTTATCTTTGGTAGAAATGAGGGTAATTTTAAAGAGGAAAAATTATGTTTCAATAGCATACCTTTTTGGACATTAGATTCTAGTGCTGTTCATTGTATTTGAGACTTTGTTTACTTGTAAACTGGATTGGATCCTGAATTCTTCTAGTTTCCCCAAATATCTGACTACAAATCTCCAAACTAATATTTCCAATTTTCTCCCATCTTTTTGACTTGGAATCACTGAAAACTAAAGCTGCCCTTTTTCCTGAAGCCCGGAAAACTGAAGCTAGATGATTTGATATAAACTTCAGTGAAATCATCATAGTAACTTATATTTAGATAATCTTCTTCATGCCTGCTGCAGTATGAACCACTCAGAAACTTTACCCAATGGTATCGTCAGAGACATTCAAACTACAAACCAGGAAAATCTGTCAAATTGCCACTGCCTGCACTCCCTCCATCTGAAGATGCTTTGAACCTGACATCTAGAACTCTTCTCAGCTGGCAACTCTCAGGAATCAGACGCTGGGTTTATAATTTGTGCCAATCATTAACCTTTGTTTCCAAAGAATTCCTCTTATTAAATACCTGATTTCTTACACAATACAGGCCTAACTTTGGGAGCTCAGCTGCCTCACTTGCCTCCTAAAATAAGATACAACTGTTTAACTGAACTGACCTACTCTCAAGGACTGCGAAACCAGTTCAATGAGATGGAGCAATCTATCAGTTTGGCTTCTGAACTGTAAACCTTCCCAGGGAAGTTTCAAAGGCAAGACTGAGGGGAGCAGAATTTGTCACCCTGATATATGGCTCTTTGACATAAGGATTATTTTAGGCTGATTATTTTTTTAAAAAACTGCAAACACAGTAGGATGTCTGAAAACAGCAGAAGTTGCCCTTCTGTGGGGGAAATTTACATTTATAAAAGAACTCTCCATTTGTAAGGGTGTCTCCCTCTCTGTACCACAAAGAGATGAATGAGTAAATCTCTAGAAACTCTTATCAATGGAGAAGTCAATGACTTAAACCTGCATAACAACCTTACCATTGTTTACTGTGCTTTTCCTGGTCATCTCCCATTACTGATTCCCCACCCCCAACAGTTTTTTTGTCTTTAGCCACAGATAGTATTTGGCCATTTCAGGGAGTTACTCAGTTTTCCTGGGTATCTCCATGTGTATAAGAGGTATACATGTAATTAAAATTCTATTTGCTTTTTTCTTGTTAATCTGTCCTTTATTATGGGGTGGGGGGTGGTCTCGGTCAGGATCCTAGAAAGAGGAAGAATTATTTTTCCTCCCTTACACTGACATTCCATATTAGCTATTAGTTTTCAGGTAGCATCTTTCAGTCTGAAATTTACTCTGTCACTTATAGGCTATGTGCTGTAGACAGCTGTCAATTAGACAAGGACTGTAATCTACCACTTGTCCAAAGATGGAGTAAGTATCCAGGCCAACAGACTTGTCTTCTCTGACAAGTGCTAATTAACTGTTGGGCCAGAAAACCCTCCCCAGGTACGAGAGAACCTAACCAGCCCTTCAAACACAACTTGATGAAATGCTCAATTGTGTGGTTATAGGTTAGTCATTAACACAAACTAACAATAGCACATATGCTTACATGTATTCTCTGTTAAATCAGTTATCAACACTGAAAAGTATACACATTTTTTAAAAGGCAATTACTTATCATATATGAGCATTTGGAGCAAATAACATGTTCTCGAGAAAGTTTCAGGATGAAGAGATTTAGCCAGCTATGGATTTCTGTCCATAAAAAAGTACCACTTCTAGTTGGTATTATTTTTCTCCAATAAATATGTGGGTGTAATAATCTGTAACAAATTTTTTAAACTGTTGATTGTGTTCACCACCAACCACAGAACTTCCATCTCTAATTATCTCATGGTAATCAAATGTGAAATCACTAGATTAAATGAAGAGGAGAATACATACTTAACTCCTAGGTAAATTTAGCAATGTACAATCAAATCTCACATAATTTAACTAAGAAGAGTAGAAAATTAAATCCTATAGCTTGTCCAAGAGCACAGAAGGGACCCTGACAAAGCAGGATACAACCAGAAGTGGGGACACAGAAGTTCTAGTTAACCGAATCAACCATACATGACAGTTTTTATCCCTATCATATGATTTTATGTTTAAAATTTCTAGGTAGTGAGACCAAAGTCCTAACCTACAACTACTTCTATAATGAAGAAGGTATGCACTGCTTCAAACCTATGTCATGTCTCAAAAGGTGCCATGTTGTCTGCTCAGACTGAAATAAAATGAAAACACAAATATATTCCAAGTCACGTAGTTGCGAAGGGATGAAATGAAACCACTGCTGCACTAGTATATGGATTAATGTTGCCTTTTGCTGTCAATTCCAGCAACACTACATCAAATTCGTAGCCAGGACTGATTCATGTTATAACATTCACTCTCAGGTTTTTGTCTCCAGAAAGCCTATTCCACAGTTTATGAAGCTGGAGAGACAAGAGTTATGCATAACCTCAGAAAAGCTAAGGGGCATCACGTTCACTGGTACAGATCAGTGGGCAGATAGTTAATTATATTCCTCACAGCCAAGAAGGAAGATTTTCCCATGTGAAGATTTTTACCCTATATATAGTAGGTTTGGAGAATGTGCAGTCCTGTGCATCGGTTGGTTTAAAAAAGAAAAAAACTGTTGCAATCAACCTCTTGAAAGCAGGCATTGCAAAGGTTTATTACATTATTTTTAATATTTCTAAAATTCTATAAAGGAACAGATACAGCTCGGTTAAGAACAAATTCAAAGTCCTAGGAGTATGAATCATTAAACATGCATACATAATACCCAGACAGCCCCTCAAAACACTGGGATTAAAGAGAAGAGTCTATGATTTCTACAGAGAAATGTGAAAATCAAAAACAGTCTTTTATCTGAAGTACAGACTACCAGAAGCATAAGCCAAAGGGATTCTTAAGCAGCATAAGTCAGTCAGGCAGACTAAAGTAAACTGACCTACCTGTCAGGACCACAGCAGAAGGTACTGCCGAGGCCTAAGGGGGAAAAGGTGGAAAGGCGGGAGATGCTTGGGGCCAGAGCAGGTGGCAGCAACTTCACTGCTCCCCTGTTGAGCTGCAATGCAAGATGGAGCTCAGGGAGATGGGGAAAGATGTTTGTTGCTCACTCCACTTAAGTTCCAGGAAGTAGCCAGATAGCTCTCTTCTTAGCACTGCCTGGCTCTGTGCCTGCAAGGAATGCCATGGTTTATATGGATATTATCTGATTAAATCTCCCTCCCAAAATAATCCAAGCTGATTTGAACACAGGCTGAATATACCTTTTAGAAACTTAGGACCCAGCTATAAATCTAAAAACAAAGTAAATTTTTTTAAAAAACTACGTAATTCCTACAAAAGGTTTTGTGTTTAGTTTGGCAGTGGTTCCTGTTTGTCGTTTCTGGCAGGAATGGTGCAAGTAATCCTACAGCCAAAAGATTTGGCTACCTTCCCACTAGGGGGAGCTACAGGAACAAGACTGAAAATGCTTCGTTTATCAGGCTGTAGTTTATAAGTGTATCTTCCAATTTGCTTCAAGTAGGCACTGGTCAGCATTATTTTGGAGCCCCACAAATACATTTCAAGTCATTCCAAACAATATCCTTTGAGCACCTACTATGAGTAAGCCTCATGGCTAGATGCAATGAGGGACACAGAGATAAATGACACACAACCCTGCTCTCAAGTGGCTTACAGATTAGTGGCTTTCGGGTGTGTCGGGGCGGGAAGAGGTGAATGAAATGTCTTTAGAACTACCTATATTAAGAGCTTATAGTGTAATAAACTATACCATAAATGTGAAAATAAAGTGATATTCTATCGATAGGGAGGATAAATCATACTTCGGTTGAGGGAGACCTAGGAATTAAGAAAAAATCTTATGGAAATCTCAGCACCGTGATTGATGGGAAGTATGTCCGTGCTTACAGTAGCGATCTCAGGGACAGAAATCACTCACGACTTTAGGATCTACTGTTGCTGGATGGTTTCTGAATATCCAAAAGCAGGAGCAGATGGTCTCTTCTAACTATAAAAAGATTCCATATGCCAGGCACCTGACTCCACTGGATGCCTTGCAAGGCCTATTGCCCCACCCAGAGCTGGTCCTCCATAATAGAAAAGGGAAGACCATGATTTAGATGGCTGTGATGGTTAATTTTATGAGTCAATGTGAAGGGTTTTTGGATGAGATTAACATTTAATCAGTGAATGTTGAGTAAAGCAGTTTGACCTCCATAATCTGAGTGGGCCTCATCCAGTCAGTTGAAGGCCTGAATAGAACAAAAAGACCGGCCTCCCTGAGCAAGAGGGAATTCTCCAGAAAACTGCCCTTGGACTTCATCTGCACCATTGGCTCTCCTGGATCTCCAGCCTGCTAGCCCACAATACAGAATTTGGACTTGCCAACCTCCATAATCGTATCAGCCAATTCCTTATAATAAATCTCTTTCTATATATATGTACACATTCTGTTGGTTCTGTTTCTCTGAAGAACCCTAATACCATGACTCTTTGGCATACAGCAGGTAGCTCAGATTTGTGTATAAGAGTAGCATATTATAAGGTTTAGTAACTGCACTGTATCTTATCATATGTGGCTCTTACTATGACACCAACTAAACAGAAATATTTCTTTCAGCACAATCATGTTCCCACTGGGAGAAGTTCAGTCCCTAGGGGTATAACAGAGCCCAGCAAGAGCAAGCACTTTCACCTACAGTGAACTTTGGGAGTCAGACAAACTTAAGCGCAACATCATAGTTCTACTATTTATTCGCTGTGTGTATATAAGCAGGGTTCTCTGAGGTTACATTTCCACATCTGTAATATTAGACTATTAATACTTATAACACATAAATAAGATAATGTACATGCAGTATTTGGTGTCTGGAAGGCTTGCTCTAATTTTTTTTAATTGTCCATATACCCACCACCCACATTCTACAAGTTACATTTTATTATATTGTTTCAACATATCCTTATCCATATATCCATCAATTTTTAATAGTTATAATCCAGGGGCATATAAGTAGGAAACTCCTGCTATCCCCAAATGTTAAACAAAGTTTCCTAACAGCCCTGTTGATACAGTTTTCCAAGAATGGGAGAGTACATCTTGAACTGCAAGTGAAGTATATTTACCTTCTGTCCATCTTTCTGTCCAATCATTCATCATCTCCCTTGCAGAGATCTCACCTAACCTTCTTGGAAAATTTCTGAGAAAGGGAGATACCATAAAACAGCATATGGGTCCTTGTTTCAATAATAAAAATAATTCCTTCATGGACAGAGAGAACAAACTTATGGTTGCCAAGGGGGACGGGGTCAGGGGAGGGATGGAGTGGGAGTTTGGGGTTAGCAGATGTAAGCTTTTACATATGGAATGGATGAACATCAAGGTCCTACTATATAGTACTGTATATACTGACTATATTCAGTAACCTATGATAAACCATAATGGAAAAGAATATAACAAAAAAGAAGGTATATTATATATGTATAACTGAGTCACTTTGTTGTACAGCAGAAATTAACACATTGTAAATCAACTACACTTCAATTTTTAAAAAATGATTCTTTATGAGAAAAGCTTGAATTTCCTGTTGCTTTATCCTAGATATGCAAAAGAAACAGATGCAATAAGTAAATTCACTAAATTGAGACTTTTTATGGTTTCCGTTCATTTTGGGGACATCTGAGAGAATTTGTATATTGACTGCAGAGGAAAACAAGACCTAAAGGAGCCATATGTGGTAAGTGATTGTGGATGTGGCTCTGGAGCCATATAGTGATGAATACCACTGCCTTATTTAGGAGTTATCTTTGGCCTTGTCCTTCTTTCTCATTCCTAGATGGCAAGGTCCTACTCCTTCCCTCAAGTGCCTACCCTGTGTTCTTCTTTTCTCGACAATGTTTCTCCAAGTGTGGGATATACCTCAGACTCTCCTGGGCTCCAAGGTTCCACGGCTCCAACTCAGATCTACTGAAACTGAAGCTCGAAGGGTAGGCCTTAAGAATCTACATTTGTAAAGAAACTCCCCCTTATGCTTCTAATGTACCCTGAAGTTTGATAATCACTACTCTAGACTAGAGGTGGATGCACCATGAAGTTAATGAAGCTCTAGGGCCCCTAACTTGCCTGGATCCCTTCCCAGAACCTTAATCTAATTTTTTTAATTAGTAAATGTTTATTCTTCTTTCTTAAAGGGCCCTCCTCTTTAAGTTTCAGGTTAAATACAATACTTGGATGCATCCCTGTTCTGGACTCTACTTGCCAAGAAAGTAAAACTCAAATCAGTTGAATTATTAGATAATAAGAAACCTTATCACACCCCCTCTTTCTGTGGGGTATTTGCATTTTAGTAAAGATCTTTGGAGAGACTGAAATCTTCAAGTTCCAAAGAATAAATTTCCAACAGAGGAAATGCTGGTAAATGCCAAGCATTGGAGGGACTACAGGCTCTTATCAACACATCTCAAACCAAACTGGGTTTGCAGCAGATTTTCTGCCTTCTTGGGAGGCTGGTCAAAGACCCCCAGCTACAGAACCTGTTCAAGGAAGTTCATTAACATTGAGTTCTTTGTACCTGATATCTCTTCTTCCATCCTGCAAAAGAGTTAGGAAACAATGTGGAGACAGGTTTAATGAAATGATATTCTCAACTGGGAAGTCTGCCTGAAGCCAATGATGACATCCTTAGAGAGGAAAAGGAGCAGCCATGTCCAACAAGTATAAATTAACTGGATGAGAGGGTGACCTGTGTTCTGAACAGATGTCTCCGCACACGAAGGCACACTGACATTAATTCTGACAACTGAAACATACCACCTCACAAGTTTAAACTCTTAATTAAGAGGAATTTTGTCCTTGAAAGGTGACTAGAGAGAAGGGAAGAAGACCGTAACATTTGTAAATTCTCGTAAGGAAAAGTACCTCCAGACCTACTGGTTTGAGTGATGTAAATAGGACTGGTAAGCCTTGCCATTTAATGTAAACAGATGATTTTTCTTTGTGTTAGGAAAAATGCAATTGCTGAGAGAGATCTGAGGACAAAAAGAACATTTGGGGATTTAAAAGTAATGTTTTGTGGTACTTCAAGGAAAGGAATTCATTTGAATTTCAGAAGTGAATTGTATGGAAACTCACTGCTATTACTTAGGCTTTGAAATTGATTTGGGTTTCTATTTACACTGATAGAGAACATGCCATGACGACCAGGGTGGCCCAAGTGTGTCTCCCTTGTCACTGTGGCCACCATCCTAGCACCCTATTACCTGAAATTGGTTGAAACGGTGCAAGTCCAGCAGTTTTAGGATGTCATATTGATGTGCCATATCAGCTCACAGACCTTAACAAATTAAATTACATTAGTTTTGCTCTGCTCATTCTAAAGCAGATCTACTTCTCCACATTCAAAAATACATGAATGCACAGTTAGCAGAACTTATATTTAAAATTTTATGTCTATTAAGGCAGCACTCTCCAAGCCATGTTCCATGGAACACTAATGTCTGGCAAGGTATTACCCCCACTATACCATTTACAAATAGTCAAGGAGTCAACGATCAGATAAGGTTGAAAAGAGGACATAACCTATGCCCATCTAGAAAAGTCACACTTCACATCATCATATGAAATACTGTGATAAGTGATGCAGTAAACAAATCTATTTAACTTTACCTCGCATCGGCCTTCTTGCTCTAACGTCCAATTTACACTCACTTCTCTAGGTTTGCCCCTTGACATTCAGGCTTTTTGATATTTGTCCATTAGCACAGTGTACCACAGCTGTGGTAGAGAAATCCTCCTAACTCCCGCTCCAACTCTGGGGAGCTCCTCCAAGCCTTCCTCAGCTTCCACACCAGGAAAGAAGGATCAGAGTAGAGGTCATGAATTTACATAGAATTCCCTGATGTCCAACATCACATAGCCACATGACAGCTAGATGCAGTTGTCTAAATAGCCTGTAGATAGAAAACAGATTATTGTTCTGTGGGAAGGAAAAGCCACAGGGGAGGGTTTAAGAAAAGGTAAAGGGTGTAATTTGTATTAGTAAAACTTATAAAATGTAGGTTTGAGAATTATGTATGGATCAGGAGATGGATTTTCCAGTCCAAACACCTACTATCCTGCCCCCTATGATATAACCAAACCAACATTAAGGCTTTCAGTTATAAAAAGGAGAACAAACTAACCTTCCAGTTTCTAATCTGAGCTGAAAAGTATACTTTGGAAGACCAAATGGAAAACATTGCACGGTAAGCCAATTAGCCCTTCGCAATTTATTAAAAACAAACAGCCAAATCTGGATCAATTTCAAAAGTAGAAGACTAAAAAACAGTATCATACTTGCTCCTGTTTTTATCCTAGTCTTTTCCAAACTCAACTGTTGAATATTTGGCTTAGCAATCCTGACACTGATTCGACCTCTAGACTTGGTATTTGTTTGTACTTTTCTCAATGTTTAAACTCCAACTTATCCTCTACAGAATTGTCCTTGGCTCTCTAATCCTGTTCTTTTCAACTCATTTTCTCCTGGGCAGGAAATGCCCTGCTTCAGCTCAAAACACACAGCACCCAACCCTCACCGTTTCCCATTAATTGGCGACCATCTCATCCAGCTTTCCTATGCCCACCTCCCATAAAAAACTTCAAGGCAAAAACAGAAGGAGGGGGGCTTCCCTAGTGGCACAGTGCTTAAGAATCTGTCTGTCAATGCAGGGGACACGGGTTCGAGCTCTGGTCCGGGAAGATCCCACATGCCGCGGGGCAACTAAGCCCATGCACAAGAGCTACTGAGCCTGCACTCTAGAGTCCACGAGCCACAACTACTGAGCCCACATGACACAACTACTGAAGCCCGTGTGCCTAGAGCCCATGCTCTGCAACAAGAGAAGCCACTGCAATGAGAAGCCTGCACACCGCAACGAAGAGTAGACCCTGCTCGCCGCAACTAGAGAAAGCCCACGTGCAGCAATGAAGACCCAACACAGCCAAAAATAAATAAATAAATTTGTAAAAAAAAAACAACAAAAAAACAGAAGGAGGGTGGTGAAAAATGCTATTCCATACTACTGCCATTTTAGGAACAGCCCACCTAAAATTACAGGCTCAGATTTGGAGAGTCACTCCCGAGAACCACTTTAGGAATTAAATCAACAAAAGCAAGGAGGGGACAATTTAGAGGTGTCAAGCTCTAAACCAGTGATTCCCAATCTGAGTACCATAGATGCTAATCAGTTCTTATAAAGAGCTTGTCAATCCATGTGTATACTGATCTGCTAACTGAATAATAATATTTTTAACACATGCAGAAGTTTTCATGGTTATTAATAAAATTCAAGCTCATTAAAACAATACTGAATTAATAGAAGCTATATGACAGTATAAAAGGAAAACAGAAAATGATAGCTATTTTCATGGAGGCAAGGGTGAAGAGGGGATAGTCCAAAGAACTATCTTGATATGTACAAGAAATCTTCATCCTTGAAAATTTGAGGACCACTGCTCTAATCTTAATGGAAAAGGTCAACTATTTAATAAATGCATTATCTGATAGACTTATAGACAATATATTATGCACAGTGTGAGAAAACGTAAGTCTCAGTATAATGAAAAAGATGAGAAATGAAATGAAATTTTGTTTCAAAGAAACTGAGGACATAAAGGCCCCTATGTAATATATGGTAAAAATTGATAAAAAGCTTTCTACAATTGCCTAACCAATCATTTCAAAGAAGAAATGTATTCAAGTTGCTATGACAACCCTAACTCTAAATTTGGAATTTAGGCAACCAAAATCAATAGATTTTCTAATTAATACCTTCCAAATATTATTTAACCATATAAACACCGTTCATATGTAATGACTCAATTTCTCCTATTAGTTTTTGAGAACTCCACCCTCTTTTCTGATTATTTCCAGAAACTTTCTCATTAATTTAGTCTCTTGTGATTTATTATACCTTTCTTTCCTGGCATGAGGCCAACCACAATAGCCATGTCAGGCTCTTATATATAAACTTGTAAATCTCTAATTCTAGATTTCTGTTTCAAACCCTGTCCTTTCTTTAACAAACCTGGTTTCTTTTAATGAAAAACTGAAAAGAAAAGGGGGAAAAACCCTGAATCTGCAAGGTGAATAAACAGGAGGAAAAAAAAGAAGTGAGAAAATGAGAAAGAATAGAGAAGCTGTCAGAAGAATAAATTACAGTAGATGGAAGATCTTTTGACTCTACAATCATGCAGAGCCACAATTCGATAAGGATAAAGGAGGAGAGGCAAAAAAATGGAAGGACCCTGCATATGGGTAGGGATTTTTCAAGCATGAATATAAAGTATGTACACATTGTGGCTACCATTGTAATTCATACTATGCATGAAGGTTGAACAGAGGAGCACAGCTTTCTAGAAATTACACTTATTTTACCTGAAAACAAATCCTTAAATATCTTTCATCACAACACATTTTAGACTCACACAAAAATCCTAGCTTCATAAAAAAAGCAACATATAACAGGTACTTCACTAGAAGGCAGTCCTGTTATTTTTCTCCTAGCTGTGTGTTTTCTTTCCTGCTAACCCTTTGTTGTTAAAGAGAATTTAGGCCAAAAATATAGTTTCCAAAGAAAGGAAGCCACCTATTTTGTAAGGTATAAAGGTTAAAATACTTCTATGAAACATCCCCCCTAGAAGCTTTGTAAGTAACATTTTTCTCCAAAATTTTATGACAGCTGGTACAGCATGAAACCATACGCCTTTTTATATCTTCTAAATAAAAATGACTAATTTGACTTATTAGCGCTGATTCTCTGGACACGGAGTTAAGAGAGTCCCTGCAGATTTATCTGGTTCTTATTATCTTTTAACAATGTCTGCTTTTACACCAGAAACAATTATGCTAGCCAACTGTCTGCAAATATTTGTGAAAAAATTTACCAACTATACCTTTATGTACTTCAGATATCTTTTTAGAATTGAGCATTTTGGGTGAGTCACATTACAAAACTCCTCAGAGTGATATGGTATTACCTACTAGAGAGAGGAGGTGACATCCCCATAGTGGATTTCAAATAAAAGAATCACTGAGTGTTAGAGCTAGAAGGACACTCAGAGACTTCTACTGTCCAACCCTCTCCTTTTAAAGCTAAAACCCCAAGGACCAAAGAGGTTAAACAACTTGACCATGCTCACAATGCTATTTTCCAATGGAAACAAAACTAGAAGCCAAGTTTTCTGACAACATGTCCACTGTTATTTGCATTAACCCCACCATCCCACTGGGAGCCCCTCCTCTGTAGAGAAACCCAACTGTGGAGCTATAGCTGATGATGCCCAGAAGTTAAAATCAGGACTGAAGGTCCACTAAGAAACTCAGGATTCTATCTCATATAGCACCAATTAGGTGAGAGAGGGCTCTGGCCACCTCCATCAGGATAACTGCTCACTGGATACTCCAAGCAGGAAGTAGTCTCCAGAACAGTCCCTGTCCATCCTGAGAGCCTAATGTCAATTCTGTTCAGTCAAAGACCACCAAGAACACACTTGTAAGTTGAACAAGTTGGGCACATTACTTGTTGCAGCAGGGGAGAACATATGGCAAAGGGAACATCTCAGGAAGAGGATGTTAGAAAGAACATATTACAGGATTTGGGATTAGGATGTACAATTTGGGGGAGGGTCTTAGGAAGCAGAAGTTCCCTCTAGATTTGAAGCGAGCAGAAAGCAGGACAATTCTATGATTGGGTGCCTCAATGAATCCTATCTACAGGGTGGGCAGGCTGGACGAGGTTAAGGCTATACATTTGACCCTTGAACAACGCAGGAGTTAGGGGTGCTGACCTGCTATGGGGTCAAAAATCCGCATATAACTTTACAGTTGGCCCTCCATGTCCGGGATTCTGCATCCACAGATTCACCCCACACGCATCACGTAGCACTAGAGTATGTATTTATTGAAAATGAATCTGCATATAAGCAGACCCGTGCAGTTCAACCCCGTGGTGTTCAAGAGTCAGCTTCACTCATTGTAGCTGAGAGATAGGGAGGCATTTGGGGTTGTGCGGGCTGCACAGTGACCTTGTTTTGTTCTCACTCCATGATAGTCTCCTAGTGACCTTGTCTGGTGTTGGTGTCCATGTCCTGTGATGTTCTCCAACAGCAGAACAAGGCCTAGCTGTGAGTCACAGTCCAAGCTGAAGTAGCATACGTAAGACTCACATATGCTGTCTTCAGACTGATTTCTGGATATCAGGGCTTACTAAGTGGATGGGGCAGATGAATAGATCGATGACTCCGAGGTACCAATCTTGCCTAGCCCTCCAAAGGAATGCCTGAGTCACTGTAAATAAAACTTGGAAATCCACTTTTACAAGATCAAACAATCAGATCAAAGTGGCATGAAGCAGCATTTCCTCTCTACTACAGCCACAGTAACTGTAAATTGGAAAGCAAGATGAATTTGACACCTGAAAGAATAAGAATCAGGTTTGAGTCTTGGTACTGTTTCTTTCTTTCTTTCTTTTTTTTTTTTTTTTGCAGTACGCAGGCCTCTCACTGTTGTGTCCTCTCCCGTTGCGGAGCACAGGCTCCGGACGCGCAGGCTCAGCAGCCATGGCTCACGGGCCCAGCCGCTCTGCGGCATGTGGGATCTTCCCAGACCGGGGCACGAACCCGTGTCCCCTGCATCGGCAGGCGGACTCTCAACCACTGCGCCACCAGGGAAGCCCGGCACTGCTTCTTGATAACTATGGGACTTGGTAGATAAGTGACTCTGACACCCTTAAAGACACAAGGATTAAAAAGATAATGTAATTTGTCTCAAGAGACTCACCATTGCCTCTTCCCCAGTTTCTTAGTCCTAAGGAATGTTGCCCTTGGCAAGCCTCCCTGGCTATAACCAGGGAGCACTTACCCTCACAAACACTGCATGGGCCCTGATCACTTTTTACGTCCCCTTGTGACTTATAACATAGAGTAGTTAGACTAATCCTTTCAGTCATGCTAAAACTTTACCTTTATTTCAGGTTCACACTGAAAGAATCCAGACTGTCAAAAATTAAAAAGAATGATTGATAAGGAAAAAATTAGCTGGTAGGGAGAATGACATGAATAAAGATAAGACTGGAATTAGCAATTGTGTATGAAAAAGTCAAAGGATAAAATGTTCAAACTTATTGAGCTAATTCTAAAATACTGATCCTAGAAAGATGAGTTTTAATAGCATTGATTGATGAAACAGTTGAAATGTATTATTAAAGTCAACACTTTGAAATGCCTCTGACCTATAAAGCTTTTCTTGACCGACCTAAATTAGTTCTCTGGCCTGAAAGAATTAGCAAAGAAAAAAAAAGTAAGGATCACCGAAGTAGGTAACACAGACACAAAGAGTATGTTTCAAGTCCTAACAATTCTAAAACCTCTTTTACAGAAGGTTATGAAGAAACCTCCAGCCAGAAAGCAGGAAGGAAATGGCATTTCTGGCAACAATTACTTAAAACAAAGGGATGGTCACTAACCTTTCCAATTGCCTTTGGTCATTTGGCTACCTTGAGGCTCAGGGGAAACCTGAAAGTTTCACAAATATCTCTTGACATTTTCACTTAAGTGGAGTCTTGTTTACCTTTCTAACATGATTATAAGGTTCCTAATAAGTAGCAATGGAGATTCTTCTCCAGTTCCTTAACTATTAGTATCCTCAAACTTAAGTTATCCATGTACACATTTGAGGGGCTGTCCAGATACATAACACAAAATGTCAGTCTTCTGCAGGAAATTCTTTGTTGGCATTACAACTTTAAGTTCCTGAGATACATACATCAACATAACAAGAGATGCATGGACCTGGAACAGAGTTTGAGAGAAATTCTATTTATTTATTTATTTTTCTTTTTCATTATGGTTTATTACAGGGTATTGAATATATTTGCCTGTGCTATACAATAGGACCTTGTTGTTTATCCATTCTATATAAAATGGTTTGCATCTGCTAGTTATACACACATATATGTATATATACATTCTTTTTCATATTCTTTTCCATTATGGTTTCTCCCAGGATATTGAATATAGTTCCCTGTGCTATACAGTAGGACTTTGTTTTTTATCCATTTTATATATAATAGTTTGCATCTACTAATCCCAAACTCCCAATCCATCCCCCCCCAGTCCCCCTCCCCCTTGGCAACTGCAGGTCTGTTCTCTATGTCTATGAGCCTGTTTCTGTTTCGTAGATAAGTTCATTTGTGTCATATTTTAGATTCCACATATAAGTGATATCATATGGTATTTGTCTTTCTCTTTCTGACTTACTTCGCTTAGTATGATAATCTCTAGGTCCATCCATGTAGCTGCAAATGGCATTATTTCATTCTTTTTTATGGCTGAGTATATTCCTTTGGATGGATGGATGGACAGATAGATAGATACTACATCATCTTTACCCATTCATCTATTGATAGACATTTACGTTGTTTCCATGTCTTGGCTATTGTAAATAGTTCTAAAATGAACATAGGGGTGCATGTATCTTTTTGAATTATGGCTTTGTCCGCACATATGCCCAGGAGTGGGATTGCTGGAGGGAAATTCTATAAAATGAGGTAATTGAAGTTGCTCTGTGAGGACCATGCTGTCTCTCACATTGTTTGACTTAATAACCACTTCAGTGGAATATAAAGTGGAAGAAACAAATGTCAAGAGAAATATAATGTCAAGAGCTTCATTAGCTCAGTTGGCTAAAATCCAGTGGTAAAGACTCCTAGAGCATAGGGTCACAGATGTGATTGTTTCCTGGGCCAGTTGGCTGTGACATACCTTCCCTATGACTGCTTAATCTCCCCACAAATCCTTCCTTTTGATCATGGGGGAAATAGCATGGGTAAATCAGTAAAATAAATCATCCCTGGAAGGAATAGGGTAGAAATCTGCATTATCCATCTCGTTATTAGGCATTTTACTAAAGAACTGTCCTTCAGATGAAAGAAACAGCACACAAAATACAGCCCTTACCTAACTCATCTCCATTCCCATGGCATGTTGAATACACATAACCAGGAGATTCTCACAGCTGTGGCTACCTGGGCAATTCTGCTCCCACCAATTGACTTATACATTCACCAAGAGCCAGTATCATTAATTATTCACAAGCTTGCTGATGCCAGCTCTACTTTGCACATTACATAAAACAGTGATGGTAGTATATAAATGCAAAGAGAAAAAAAAGACATTTATTTCCATAAAAATTAAATTGTAATTCAATAAAGATAAATAACTAAAACATTTTTTCTTTTAAATAAAAAGATGTCAAATTAGATGTGGGTGAAACACCATAAAAGATCGGTTGAGAACAGGAGTCATAAACATCCAGAAGGACTCCACACTCAAATTTCATAACAAGTGTTTTTTAAATTGCTCTTTTACTTCAAAGAAACCAAAACTGGAAATCATAGAGGATGCATTATGTTGTGGTTTCAGTGAAAGACAAAACCAGTAGTGTGCTAGAGCCAGCTGGGACTGGTTCACAAGAGCCAATTATCAAGTTTTCAGGAATTTGGTGAGCCTGTTGTTAAAATACCACCATCATTAATAATAAAGTGGTACAAACTTAGAAATAAATAAATTACATTTTAAAACAAACTTATGAAACACTGAAGGTCCGTCATTTCCTAAATATTTTACATTTTACAGTTATCTATACTCTTGAGGTTATTTACATTTATTCTTTCTGTATAGTGGAAATATAGTATAATGGTGTGCTGCTACCCATTTCTTTTCAGTTCCACTTTCAGTGCCATGGTAGTAGCTTAAAAGTGGACACGATGAGAGTATTCACACCGCGGAAATCATCAAACACAATAATCAGAGCTATTTTTTTCCAGAGAGTTGGTTGTTAAACACTTATCAGCATACCACTAAACAAAAGTGAAATTGAGTAAGTGGGAGCATATTCAAAGAAAAAATCCTTGACCATATAGCAGAAGGCTGACAAATGAACACATGTATTTACAAGTTTTAAGTTAAAATAAAAATGCTACAATATGTGTGCATATACATGTATGTGTATATAAATACACATATACATATATATATATATTTATTCTCTACCTTAATTTTTTCAGTTAACCTACAACTATTGGTCCTGATTCAGATTAGGGCTTCTACCAGAGACAATAAAAAAGTAGAACAAATTTTTACAACTTTCTGGAAAGTAGTTTGGCAACATTTATTGAAAGACTTGAAAATTCATACCTCTTCACCCCAAAACTTTGCTTCTATTACTTTAATGTAAGAAAATCATAAAGGATATAGTCAAATATGTACCAAAATGTTCTTCATATTGTTTAAAATAACAATACACACATACGTAAATAAGCAACCTAAATGTGCAGCAGTAGGGAAGTGATTAGATAAATCATAATACCTCTATATAATAAAACATGATATAACAAGTAAAATCATGTTTTCAAAGAACATTTAGTGAGTAGGAAGAAATCCACCAAATATTAATAGTGGCTATCACTGGGTGGTAGGACTTAAATCGATTCAATGTTTTATACAAGTAATGCACATGCATTATTGAAATGTTAGAAAATAGAGATAAATAAAAATAAGAAACTAATATCATTCCTAACTCCACAAAACAAAAATAACTATTTTAAATCTCTTGGTTTTTTTTCTTGCAGATTTTTTTCCTTGTATGCACATACACACATTTTTAACCCAAAGTGGTATTATAAGGTGCATATTATTTTGTAATTATTTTTTTCATAATAAATCTTAAAATATTCCTGGATAATTTTTACCTTATTTTCTTATTTACAATTTTCTGCATTTTCCAAATCTTTTTTAAAAAATAAAGAGCATAATGGGACTTCTCTGGTGGTCCAGTGGTTGAGACTCCTCACTCCCAATGCAGGGGGGCAGGGTTCGATCCCTGGTCAGGGAACTAGATCTCGTATGCTGCAACTAAAGATCCCACACACCTCATCGAAGATCCTGCACGCGGGCCACAACTAAGACCTGGCACAGCCAAATAAATAAATAAATACTTTTTAAATAAATAAAGAGCATAAGATAGCTTATCTCCTAAGATGATCTAGGCTGGCTGGGTGACTCTCTCTTTAACCAAAGAATGAAGCAGTAGAGGCAGTGTGTAAGTTACAAAGCCTAAGATTTAAAAATGCCTAATAGCTTCCATTTTTGTGCTTTTGGGAGTCCTGAGCCACCATGTAAGAAACTCATATAGGAACCGAACAGACAGATCAAAAAGAGAGAGAGAAGCCCGAGATTACATGGAGAAAAGAGGCTCAGCCTTGCCAGTGTCCTAAGGGGAGCCCAGCCTTCCAGCCACACCCACCAAGGCATGGAAGTGGAGCCATCTTGGATTCGCTAAACCAGTGAAGCCCGAGATGACTGCAGCCCCAGTACATGGAACAGAAGAACCATCCATTTGAGGCCAAATTATCCATAAAAAGCTATTAAATAATAAAATGTTGCTGTTTAAGGCACTATGTTTTGGCAGTTTGTGAAGCAGCAAGAAATAACCCAAACCGAACATGTGTTATTCATACAATAATATGAAAAAACGTTAATTTTAAAGGCATTATAATGCACTTGTGCATGCACTTTTGCGTGCACCCGTACACACACACACAACATACACAACCTATTTCCTGCTTGAATATCTAATTGCTGCTGCCCAGTACATATTCTATTCTATCCGATGTGCACCTAATTTCACAGTTCAGATGCAATCTGTGTAGAGAAAAGATACGTTGCTGACACTGTAAATTATCTATTGAATGTCAATCTAAAAACCACATAGACTGATGTGGATATTTCTTTTCATATAAGGAAACTGAGACCCACCGAGAGCAAGTGACTATTCTAAGGTTACCAAAGTCACGTAAGTAGTTAATAGCTGAGTTAGCGCTGGTTCCCAGGTCAATGCCCCTTCCTCTACACTGCATTGTTTCTTTCAAAAACGTACCACTGTATTTCAGACAACAGTGGAATTGAAAATACTTATCTACCAGAGGACAGATGCAGTCCCTACTTAACTAAAAGCGAGAAGAATCATAAATCTTACAGAATAGCCAGGTCTTCAGGGATTTCTAGGCTGAGATATTTGGGCAGGCCAGAGAAGTTCAGATAGGTTGCAAAAATCTATGGATAAGCACTGAAAATATTATTGCTTGGAGTGGAGGCCACAGGACAATCTACTTGCTTATCCACCGAGCACTACTCATTTAAATTTATGAGCCAGCCATGCCCATGTGAACACAGCTGGAGGTGACATGAGGAAAGCCAAAAGCTGAGAGGGGCAGAAGAAGAGACTGGAAAGAGAGAAAAGGAAAAATAAGAAAAAAAAAGTGTATATATATATATATATATATATATATATATATATATATATATATGTCAA
>NW_020173709.1:229767-234846 GCF_003031525.2 Neophocaena asiaeorientalis asiaeorientalis | reverse complement strand
GAAACATGACACACAAAAGAAATACTTCTAAGGAAAGGGAGTCTGATTCACTGACAGGTAATCCATGAACCGTGACATACTAAGACAGCTCTTTCATTTTATAGCCTCTTCAAACTAACCTAGTAAAGCACTGCCGAGCTGGAAGGTACCGAATTCCAACTTTCCCTCTGCTTTTCTTCCCAGGGGCAATATCTAATGTTAATGTGTTAAATAAGCAGTATACCCTTTACAGGACACAACTAGAAAAAAAAAGGCCATTCCCATTTTCTTAGTTCTTCTATACTGAGAAATCTACTCATTTCGTTATGTAGATCTGTGAAGGTCAAAAGGTGCACTGGTTGGTAAGAATTCTTTTCCTCTGTCCTCAAAATGAGATTGTCACCACAATCACTGATCTATACGGCCACCAAGAAGGGGCTAAGAAGGTCAGCAGGGTCAAAGGCAGAACATTCACAAAATATTTAGACCTGATAAAGAGCTCTCTGGCTTCCGAAAGCCGTCAGAGATGAATACAAACCTTGACAGACACGTGCACGCTTCACTGATGCCAACGTACTGGCTCCATCATGGGGAACTTTCCTTGCTGCAGTAACAGCTGGTGCTCATAACATAGAGCCCACACTGTTTCCAAAATCAGCTAGGAAAAATCGTACATTCTTTAGGATAGTGAAATTCAAGTTATTTGCCTTCATTTTCTCAGTACAATGAGTCTATTAAGTTTCCACACACTACCAAATAAAATCATGTAACACAAATGCCATGCCCTTATCAGGCTGCTGAAGGGAAGATTCTAGGCCTCCTTTGGTGCAGTCCTGATAATCAGATGGCAGGTGCTACCTGTAGTTTTCCCACCTTTCCTGACCTTTCCCTGTGGCTTAATTTGTGTGGGACTTCCGGCCCAAGGTTCCTTAAAAATGGCACTTACATTGACCACGATTTGTCATGTCCTATGTTTTTCAGACTTGTCAGAGCAAAGCTCTTCCTAATCTCGCCTGTTTGTGCATGGTTCCTATTAATAGGAGAGAAACTGCACCTAACCTAAGAGCTCCAGGTTTGGGGCACAATGAGGTGATTTATTATACAAAGACAATTAAACTCAGTGACATCTTCTAGCTTTCTCCCAGGAAAGAAAAACAATCGCTTTAACAACATGTGCTGCCCCTCCCACTTCTGAAAAGGACTCTGAGTTGTATGTTTCCAGGTTTTTTTTTTCGATACAGATCCTTGAGTTTCTTCATCTTTTCCTTAAGAAACAAGGTGAGTTTTCTAAGAGCCTTCTGAATAACATCAGGAAAAAAAACAGTTTGCCTGTGTCAAATCTCTCACAGACATAAACTAGCATGGAAAAAATAGGCTTCTCTTCAAGAAAGGACTCACTTCCTACAAACCAAAAGAATTCGAGGTTCAAAATCTGCTGCATGCATATACTTTAGTGAGAATACAAAATGCTTAAATTCACTTTATTTGTGAATACTGTAAGAGGCGTAATTAAGGTATTGTACAGCCAGAGTCTCACTTTCTACAGGGACAGTTGAAAGTAATCAAAGACTGTGCTCTCTATGCCATGTCTAGTTGACTCAGTTTCACATTTAAGAAGAAGAAATGAAACACGGTCCTACAATTATAGTGCAGGGAACTATATTCAATATCCTGTGGTAAACCATAATAGAAAGGAATATGAAAAACAATATATATACTTATAACTGAATCACTTTGCTGTACAACAGAAATTAACACAACATTGTAAACCAACTATCCTTCAATAAAATAAATTTGAAAGAATAAATAAAATAGAAGAAGACATGATCCATTCCCTTTATCCCAGAGCAAGAGTTTCATCATGAAATCACAGAATTTAGAGTTAGAAGAGCCACAGGAGCCTCTAAGCACAGATAAAACCTTGTAACCCTGTCCCCTAAATTCTCTTAATAAAAAAAAAAGTTTTTAAATTGTTATTTTCATTATTTCTTTGAAAAATTATAAGCTTTTCTGAGGGACCTGCAATGACAACCCTAGAAGGGCAAAAATGCTGTTTATACATCGGACAAGTATCACAGGAATAGAATACAAACATCCTTGCAGTATACTTGAGTGCTGACCTGGAGGGCTGTATTTATGAGAAAGGGCAATGACATATGTACTAGATTTGTAAAAATAAACCCATCATCAAAGGCTCCAGGGTGTGTGTATGTGCAAAACACTAAAGCATGACAAAAAAAGGCTTCAAAAGGAACATGTAATGCTTAATTCCAACCCTAAAAAGCACTGGATCTACATTTTCAAAGAAACAGAGAGGAAGAGCAGCACTTCCCTGGTTTTTTAGAGCCATTCTCAACTGTGGGATTATGATACACCCTTGTATCTCAGATCAGTTTTGAGGTGTGCCACGAGTAATATGTTCCAAAAATATTTTTTAAAAAGGAAAGGCTGTAAGTGATTTATTTGTTGAGCCAATTCATAATTATCTTCATTCACTTGCCTTCCAGTATGCTTTCTGGATGAGTCAAGGAAGACACCACACAATTAGGTTAGTTGAGCTAAGTCTCACAGAATTACTAGGAGTTTACTCAGACAAAGAGAGAGGGGACTTTATAATTTACTCTCTAGGAAGTGAGAAGACATTGAAGTTGTTCTTTTTGTGGTAGCTTTTGACTTTTTTTTAAAGTAGGGGAGCAGCATAACCAGATTTGTTTTTCAGAAAGCTAATCTCAATGATAATATGGAGGGTGTCTGGGACAGGAAAGGAACTGGCAGCAGGAATTCCAGTTAGGAGGTTATTGTAAGAGTCAAGGCAAGAGATGGTGACATGGAAAGAACCTAAGTGTCCATCGACAGATGAATGGATAAAGAAGATGTGGTATATATATACACAATGGAATAATACTCAGCCATAAAAAAGAAGGAAATAATGCCATTTGCAGCAACATAGATGGACCTAGAGATGATCATACTAAGGGAAGTAAGTCAGAGAGAGAAAGACAAATACCATACCATATCACTTATATGTGGAATCTAAAATATGACACAAATGAACTTATCCATGGAACAGACACAGAAGAACAGACTTGTGTTTGCCAAGGGGGAGGGGGTTGGGGGAGGGATGGATTGGGAGCTTGGGAGTAGCAGATGCAAACTATTACATAGAGAATGGATAAACAATAAAGAGAATGGATAAACAATAAAGTCCTACTGTATAGCACAGGGAACTATATTCAATATCCTGTGATAAACCAAAATGGAAAAGAATATGAAAAAGAATGTATATATACATATATGTGTGTATAACTGAATCACTTTGTTGTACAGCAGAAATTAACACCATATTATAAATCAACTGTACTTGAATAAAATAAATTTTTTTAAAAAGAGAGAGAGATGGTGAGACCCCAAACTAAGCAGTGCCTGAAGGAATGAAAAGGCTGAAACAGAACCAAGTGATATTTAAGGGACAGGATAATCAATAAAACTTGATGACTGATTGGATTCAGGAGCTGATGGAGAGATAAATTAGTCAAAATGACTGCACGTTTTCTAGCTTGGGTGATTTAATAGGCATTGATATTATTAGCCAAAGAAAGAATGCAGAAGGAAGAAGAGGTTTCATGGAGAGAGAGAAGATAGTTTTTTTTTGGACATTTTAGGTTTGAGATGTCAATGGTCATTCGAGCAGAGCTGTTCTGGAGAGACAGATGCAATCAGATTTCACAAAAGAAGTCTGGGTTACTAACACAGATTGAGAGTCATTGACATATAGGTTGCATCTAAAAGTGTAGGACTGGGTGAGATCACCCAAGAAAAAAGATGAAAACATAAAGGAATCTCAGCCAGAACTCCAACCAAGCCTTGGGGTGGGGGGGAGGGGGCTAGAGGGGCGGGGAAAGCCGAGGAAAAGACGGCACTAGGCACAAAGAAACAAAAAGAGATACCGTGCTTTGAAAAGAGTTTTAAAAAGGAAATTGTCAACAATATAGAATACCAAAGAAAATTGGAATGAGCATGGGGGGGAAAAGCCACTAGATTTAGCAAACAAAGAGTTAGGAAACGAAATTAGAGCAGTTTCAATAGCGTGATGGAAGCAGAAACCAGGAATCCATTAGGCCAGAAGGCATAAAGGATATCCTCTGAAGATCAGGAAAGGGGGTTTGAAAGATAAGATCTGAAAAAGAATATATATATATGTATGTGTGTGTGTGTATACATATATATATATACAGACATATATATATATATAAAACTGATTCACTTTGCTGTACACCTGGAACTAACACAATATTGTAAACCAACTATACTTCAATTTTTTTTAAATGGTAAGACACTACCCACCTGCCGTAGAAATAATTGTTGCTTCCGCCATAAGTCTCAGGGATGGTTACAAACACGTTAGTGGCGGAGAGGGGTGCAGGAGAGGAAAGAACCTTATCCTTTCACTACGATCCTCTGTGCCAGTTATTAAGCCGCAGATATTAAGTTATAGTCTCTCACACTCACCTTCTACTTTGTGATGATGCCTTGCGATGCCGTGCTGCTGGGACTGCAAACCGCAGGTCCCCCGGGTTCGTTTGCCGCCGGTTCCCTGCTAGACGCTGAGACTAGGGGGCGCTTGAGGGAGGCTGGGAGGATGCAGGGAGGGGTAAAGGCAATACTCCTTCCGGTTTGGTTTCTGGTTCAAACCGTACCCAAAATGACCCTTCACCGAGGCTGAGGGAGGTATTGGCTCCAGCCTTATTGTGCTCAGAAGACACCAGCAGACACTGTTCCGCACCCCCTCCTCCAGAATCCCGGTGCCTGCTCTATATGGACCCTGCTCCGAGGTGCCAGGTTTGGAGAACCCAAATCTTTTCCTTCTGTTCTCTGTGCATTAGAGTGGTAACTACTTCCCGAGATAGGGAGTAATAGGGAAGGAACACGTTCGGAGGGGAAAACTTCAGCGTTCTGTTTGGGACACGATAATTTGATACCTTTGAGATTAATATTGTGCTAACAATGCTCTGATGCTCCAGTTGCGTTTGAGTTCTCATTTATTCAATTGACCTCAGAATAATATTCTATTATATATTCTCTATATATTCTATTATATAT
>NW_020173709.1:180980-229378 GCF_003031525.2 Neophocaena asiaeorientalis asiaeorientalis | reverse complement strand
CAGATTTGTGTTGGTACTTGTACTGTTTCCGATTGGTTATCTGTTTCCGATAGGTTATCTGACCTTGAACAAGTCCATTCTTCCTTCTCTCAGAGTTAGTTTTCATATTTTGAAAACGAGGACGTTCATTGTCCTTCAGTGGTCGCCCTGAAAAATCATTATTGCTGATTGTGGCGGGAGGGAGAGAAATAGGGCTGAGGACTGGAATTGGTAGTAGAGAGTTAGGGGTGGGGAAAACATATATAACTACTTCTAAGAGTGCAAGTTGGTATCTTGTAGAAAGGGGCACGCTGCTGAAATGTTAAGTCACTTTTTGCTTGAGAAGTAAGATAATGCAGTGGTTAAGAACACCGAGATGTCAAACAAACTTGTTATATTTTTTTCAGAGCAACTTTTCCATCCTGTGTCTACCACCTCTTGGTTCTGGGGCAATAGGTTGATCATTTAAGCTTCCTCATTCCCAGCTTCATCATCATTAAAATCAGTATACACCTCTCTCATAAAATGGAGGCCTGGGGTTGCTGGATATGAAACAGTCAGAAGAACTGCATGCTGCATTAGGAGATTTATCTGTTTATTGACACTACCTTAAAAAGCAACACCTCCATGGCCCCATGTGGAAAGATACGTTTCAGCCCCTCGTCTGAACAGGGGCCCACAGACAGATAGTATTATTTTTAGGTTATTTGATATTCTTCCGGTACTGAGGAATGTGTGAGAACCTTTCTTACCCATTTCATTTGGAAAGAACAAAATGTTTCTGGATTTTATCAAATTATGTATAGTAAAAGCAAAAATCCTGGTGAATACTGAGTTAATATATTTGCTTTCCTCACAGCTGTATTAAGAGGAAAGCACTTTAAGGATTTTTTTTTTAATTGCTAGGATATACTGCACAGATGTCAAGGGGGAAAAAAAAAGGACAGTACAGCAGGATCTATACTGAATATAAGAAACTATATTCATAGACGCGTGAGTGATGGTTTTTTCCGTTACAGGATTTGTTTGCATTGAATACTATGGCACACAGACCAATTTTCCCCCTGAAGATACTGCATTTCTTAGCATTTCTAGCCAGTGAAAGTGGATGGAAAAAATTAAGAGCAAGACCATTTTTCTGACATAAAGGACACAATTGTTTAAACTTCCCATGCTTACTTTCTAAATGTTATTGTGCTGTGCTAGCTTATCTCTTGGCCTTAGAATTTTGCAAGCACCATTTACATCCTCATGTTGGTCCTTCACTACAAAACAAATGAAAATTAAACATACAAACCTTGGGTTCAAAAACTTCAGGATAGATTTCCAAGACCCAGAGTAGGATGATGGTTCATACATAGATTCTCCACCCATCCCACACCTACATACCCACTGTCACAGGGAAATTTCTCCTTATCATTGAAATATTTAAATAATACAGCTGATTCTAGGTCCTGAAGGTGCCAGGATATAAAGTAGGCTTCTTTAGAAATAGCATTAGCTTTTTCAGATCACACAGATTACTATTTACGTGTCTGGTTCATCAAAGATAATATGATATATAAGGAAAGGAGTAGGAGGAAAAAGGTGGTAGAGAAAGCATCTGAACCAATTTTCAAATATATCTCCTTTGAATGACTAATGCGATGTTCCAAGGTTGAATTTTGCCATTTCTTAGATGCTTTGCTCTAACAACATATTTACAACCTATACTCAGAATGAAAAGTTGACTACGTGGAAGATATGAGACAGTGACAAATCTTTATTTCAAAACTTTTACGCAGGCTTTTAAGAACCAGCCTTAAAGTTAAATGCTAGCTCTTACATATTCTAGGTGGAATAATAAGTAGGTTTTCATGTTCTTTGCTAAGAAAGAAAAAAATCTGTGATTTTAATCATCAAAGAGAAATCCTGTGGTGGGATATTTAACTGTAACAGTTTGGGCACAGGCTTTTGCTTTTCCAGTGTCTATGCTGGTCGACTGAATAATGTTTCTTTGTTTTTTAAAGAAAACAATCATAGTAAACAATATGTTTTTGTTTTCTTGGATGAAAGACACTAATACCTATCCTCTTTTTTACAAGCATTTATAGTTGTCAAAATGCTCTCACTTATATTTCACATATAGATGAGCCTCCTAATATTCCCTGTGTGTAGGTAATAGAGGATTCTTCCCCATTTATGCATGACCTGAGCCTCAGAGAGACTGTGAATGACTTGCCCAAGGTCATGTGATATATCTATTTACTGTTATTTGATTACAAGCAAAATAAACTCAAATTGACTTAACTCAAAGTCTGAGGGAGTAGAGGATGAAGAAAGAAGGGGCTGAATTGCCTTCGCCTATGGCCAGATCCAGAGGCTGAATTATGTCATCATGTCTCATTCACCTATCTCAGTCACTCACTCTGCTATTCTCTGCAATGGCTTTGTTCTTAGGCTTGATCCTGGTTGTAGAGAGGTGACAGCCAGCAGTTTCAGTCTTACATCCCATCCTCTCAACAGACAGAGGGTTTTGTATTTCCCAGTTGAGTCTCATCAGCCTGGCATTAGCCAGAGATAAGGAATATGGCAATTGGCCAAACCTATGTACCATACCTTCCCTTGCAACTGCAGGGGAGGATCGAGGAGGATTGTTAGCCCTACCTCAAGCCTCATGGATTAATAACAGGAAAGAAATAATTCTCTAAAAGGAAAATCAGTCTGAAATTACCAGAAGAAGAGGGAATAAATGTTGGGCAGGCAACAGAGTTACACATAGCTATTAAGTAGGACAGCAAGGATCCAAAGTGAGGTCTAGTGAAATTCAGTGTTCCCTCTTTCCACTCTATTATGCTACCTCCATATATCATATGGCAAATATTATACTTATAAAATGATCGTAAGCTCTATTAGTGCTACAATAGGAAATCACTACACTGGATATAAATAGTGATAATGGAAATTACCAGCATGTGTCAAAAATTAACATATCAAAAATTAACATTAAAGATTCGATGATTCCATGTTTCAGAGAGATCACCAAGACAAAGGCTGAGATAGCTTTTATTAGCAACAGCTTTCACTGATACCTTCCCAGCTACATCCACCCCTCATCTCATTCTAATTCTACATCAGTCCGCGTCAAGAACTGTTTATGCTGGTTTCCAAAGGGAATAAAATATGAGCAGTATGCAGATCCTGTCACCAAGTAATTTGACGTTTAGTGGGATTTAGAAGATAAGATTGGGAATTAGGTGACCTTACAAATAACTACAATATAAGGTACATTATAAGTTTATATGAGTTCCCAAATGCTATGGAAATTAACAGAAGAGAGAAAATCCCCCTGGTGGGAAGGGGCAGGACAGACTTTATGGAGGAGGTGCTGGCATTGGAAATAGGTCTTTAAAAAGGGGGTAAGATTTTGACACAGATCAAGGTAGAGATGGAGTTAATATCATGAGCAGAGGAATGGAGATTAGGAAGCACATAGCATGATCAGGAAACACTTCCTAGTTGAATTGGCAGAAGTATGTGGTATTGGATTGGCCAAAAATTTCGTTTGGGTTTTTCTGTAACATCTTATGGAAAAACCTGAATGAACTTTTTGGCCAACCCAATATGTATATGGTATAAATTGGAAACAAGCCTGGAAATGTTTCAACCTTACTTGTGAATTTCTTTCAGTGCTAGGCCACTGAGTCTATGTATTAGTTGTGTAGGCGTTAGGGAACCATTGAGAATTTTTGAGCGGGGGAATAACATAATTGTATTTTGACTTTAGAAAGATGGATCGGGAAATTACTACAGAATGGAATTTCCTGACTTTCATTCCAGATTAGACTGAAATGCCTAATTTCACGTTTAATTTGGCAGGATGCTGTCCAAAACAAAAGACTCCTGAACTCCCAGCCTCAAGTCCCTTTCTCCCTTGGATCCTTCTGTTTCTAAATCTCAGCAACTTCTTGAATAACCTCCTGCTGATTTTCTACCATATTTCCTAAAGTGGTCAGATCTTTCCAGTTTGCCGTAAGGTCACTATCCAAGACCTGATATAGAAAATGCCCACCTCTAGTTTATTGCAAAATCTGTATTTAAATCCTAAGCAACCATTAAGGCCCAGATAATGACTCAGCTCCTTTATGAAGCATTCCCACATCAGTTCAATCTACAGGCACACTTCCTTCCTTTTAAATCCGGAAACATTTATTAGCAGCAGCACTCTTTTGGAAATTTCCATATACTGCATATATAATGTGTTTGTTCCCAGTTGTAAATTCCTTGAGACTAGAGATATCAAACAACCAACATCTGTTAATTGAGCACCTATCATGTACAAGATGCCATTAGATACTGTGGGGAATATCAGAAACAAAATAAGACAAATGAGATAACCCAAGCTTCCTTCCCTGAAAGAGGCTTTATTTTATTGAGACTATATACTACTTTAGTGTGTGTTGTTAATTTTGATTGACTGAAAAATCAATGTCGACTGCCGTGAACTCCCTAAACTTTCTGCCAGTTCACTTCAAAGTTTCTCTGTCACTATATCTACTCTCTCACCCTTCTCTCCAGTCTCAGAGGAAAGAGAGTCTTCTTCCTTTAAAATGTAACAGTAGCACCTGTGATCTTGGCCGCACCTCTTTCAATGCGCTCCAGGCTCTTGGCCTCTAAATTATTCCTTAATATTTCAAGCCTTTTTCAAACATTTTCAGTTGCCTCCTTTCATCTCTCCCACCAGCCCTCCACTTCTCTTAGCCCACACCCAAATCCAACCTCCCACAGGTCTCCATTAGTCTGAAAAGACCTTTGCTTGAACTTGCTACTTCTTCTACCCATCATTTTACTTTATAAGGATTTTTTAAACTGAAGTTTAGTTGATTTACAATATTATATTCGTTTCAGAGGTGCAGTATAGTGATTTGGTATTTTTATAAATTATACTCCATTTAAAGTTATGACAAAATAATGGCTATAATTCCCTGTGCTGTACAATACATTCTTTTTGCTTATCTATTTTATACATAGTAGTTTGTATCTCTTAATTCCATACCACTATCTTGCCGCTTCCTCCTTCCTTCTCCCCACTGATAACCACTACTTTTCTATATCTGTGAGTTGGTTTCTATTTTGCCATATGTATTCATTTGTTTTATTTTTTAGATTCCACATATGAGCAATAACATACACTATTTGTCTTTCTCTGTCTGACTTATTTCACTAAGCATAGTACTCTCTAGGTCCATCCACGTTCTTGCAAATGGCAAAATTTCATTCTTTTTTTATGGCTGAGTAATATTCCAGTGTGTGTGTGTGTGTGTGTGTGTGTGTGTGTGTGTGTGTGTGTGTATACCACATCTTCTTTATCAATGGATGTCCATTGATGGATGGACATCTTCTTTATCAATGGATGGACGTCTGTTGATGGACACCTGGGTTGCTTCCATATCTTGGTTGTTGTAAATACAGCTGCTGTGAACACTGGGGTGCATGTATCTTTTCGAATTAGTGTTTTCAGTTTTTCTGGATATATACCCAGGAGTGGAATTGCTGGATCATATGGTAGTTCTATTTTTAATATTTTGTGGAACCTCCATTCTGTTTTCCACAGTGGCTGCACCAATTTACATTCCCACCAACAATGCACAAGGGTCGCCTTCTCTCCACATCCTCTCCAACATTTGTTATTTGTGTTACTTCTGATGATAGCCATTCTGACAGGTGTTAAGGTATCTCATAATTGTTTTGATATGCATTTCTCTAATAATTAGCAATGTTGGGCATCTTTTTATGTGCCTGTTAGCCATCTGTATGTCTTCTTTGGAAAAATGTCTAGTCAGGTCTTCTGCCCACTTTTAAACCCATCATTCTGCTTTATCCTTCCACTGACTAATACATTCTCAGAAGTGTGGTTTCTACTCACTGCCTATAGCTTCATTGTTCTCTATGAAAGTTACACTTTCAAAACGTTTCCTATTCCCAAATCTATACACCTTTTTCTTCATTCCCTCCTCACAATCTTTTCCACATGTAACAATGTTGACCAGAGTCTTTGGTGAAAGCTTCTCTTTCATGGACTTCCATGACACCTTTCCTGCTTCTCTGAACATTCCTTTTTCTCTTGGCTGGCTCCTCCCTCTCCCATCATATCCTAATGAGGAGCATTTCCTAAGACTCAGCCCTCAGCCTCTTATTTCTGTGTTTATTCTCTCTTCTTCTGAGAATGCCTGTTTTCAATGCTTTAACTATCTGTATTTTATAGTCCAAAGGAATTTTAAAGGTAAATTTTATCATTTTATTGTCCCCAGTTAAAACCTTTCAATAACTTCCTATTCTAAAAAGAATAAATGTCAAGTTCTTTACGGGGCTTTGAAGATTCTGCATGATCCAGCTTCTGCCTTCCTCTCCAGCTTCATACTGTGCCACTGTGTCCCTTGCTCAGTAGCTGCAAGTCACACTGGGCTTCTTTCTATTCCCACAGGACACCAAGCTCTATCCCACATCCATCCAAGGCTGCTGGTTCCCTCTTCCTAGATTGCTCTTTTTTCCACTTTGCCTGGCTGGTCCTGTCTCATTGATCAGCTCTCAGGTTAAATAGCACTTCTTCAGAGGCTTTCATTGACCACCTAATCTAAAGCAGGCCACCCTTCATAGCACTTGTCGGGGAGGAAGAAATTTTCCTCTACCCTTCTAAGTTCTTCTGGCTGGTCTAAGAATTAAATTGACATGAGACCGAATAACAGGAGAAAATCACACAAAAGTTAATAACATGTATACATGAGAGAGACCTAAGAAAACTGAATAATTAGCCAAAATGGCTAGAACCCTCACCTTAAAGGCAATCTTCAGCTAAACACAGAAGAGGATGTTGGGGGTAGTGGTTTGGGACCTCAAAGGTGGTGGGGGGCAAATGACATGGAGATGGAAAAGCAAATGTTTGGTAAACAAATGTTTGCTGAGCCAAGCAGACAATGGGACACAGAGAGGAATTTTAACACTTTGCTACATTCCTCCCGTTTACAAACCTAGTTCATACTATAGTTATCTATGGCGATAGCTCCCTTTCTAGAACAGGTCCTCTATCTGCATTCTTTAGGCAATTGGGGGAAGGTCAAAGTTTCCTGAGTCTTTTGGGCCTTGACTGTTTTCAGCTCAAAATAATCCACGTGCCAAAGAGACATTTTGGGTGACAAATTTTGCTCCCCTACACACTTATCATGATTTGTAATTATATGCAAACATTTTCCCTGTTGATTGTCTGTCTCTCTCTATTGAGTATAAGATAAGCATCTTTGGGGCTTCCCTGGTGGCGCAGTGGTTGAGAGTCCGCCTGCCGATGCAGGGGACACAGGTTCGTGCCCCGGCCCAGCAAGATCCCACATGCCGCGGAGCGGCTAGGCCCATGAGCCATGGCCGCTGAGCCTGCGCGTCCGGAGCCTGTGCTCCGCAATGGGAGAGGCCACAACAGTGAGAGGCCCGCATACCGCAAAAAAAAATAAGCACCTTTTTTTCATATATAAATTTATTTATTTATTTATTTTTGGCGGTGTTGGCTCTTTGTTGCTGCGTGCGGGCTTTCTCTAGTTGCGGAGAGGGGGGCTACTCTTCGTTGCAGTGTGTGGGCTGCTCATTGCGGTCGCTTCTCTTGTTGTGGAGACTGGGCTCTAGGCACGCAGGCTTCAGTAGTTGTGCCACACAGGCTCAGTAGTTGTGGCTTGCGGACTCTAGAGCGCAGGCTCAGTAGTTGTGGCGCACGGGCTTAGTTGCTCTGCGGCATGTGGGATCTTCCCAGACCAGGGTTCGAACCTGTGTCCCCTGCATTGGCAGGTGCATTCTTAACAACTGTGCCCCCAGGGAAGCCCCAAGATAAGCATCTTGAGAGTTGGTGTGACATCTCTCTTTTTCCTACTCTAGCCCCAGTGTCTAGTATGGTCCTCGGCACAGAGTAGGTGCCTGTGAATGTTTGATGAACCAATAATGGGAATGGTTCTCAAATTTTAACTCCTACCCTGATTTCTTCCAGAGTTCCCATCTCATATCTCCAGTTCCCTATTGGTCATATACCTATGGATGTCCCTTCTCTAATTTGTTATTTACCCAAAATTATCTTACCTCAAAAAAATGCCTTGCTCTCCTCAGGATGACCTTATAGGTCAATGTTACAGTAACCTCATCCAGTCTTAAAATCTAGAAGGCACCTTTAACTCTTTCTTCTCCATTGGCCCTTTAATCCTTCAGCTGCGATATGGCTTGAAGATATCTTCTTCATTTTCCGTAGTCTACTTCACTAAGTGAGCTCCAGTTTCTTTGATCCTGTACCCTACCTAGCTTATTAATACATGAGCACTTACCTTCAATATATGTCTTTATATATTATGTACATGTAATCCAATAATAATATACTGCTACTCCCCATTCTCCTACCTATTCTACTCCCTCTCCTTTAGCAATCCAAATATGCTTTATAGTTCCTGAAACATATCAAGAAAGTTATACTGTATAGCACAGGGAACTATACTCAATATCTTGTAATAGCCCTATGATGGAAAGAATATATATATATGTATATATATACGCACATATATATTTTTATATATACACATATATATGTGTATAACGGAACCACTTTGCTGTACACTTGAAGCTAACACAACATTGTAAATTAACTATAGTTCAATTAAAAAAAAAAAGTTATACTTCTGCACCTTTGCAAGTGTTCTCTCTCCCTGAAAATTCCCATTTCATCTGCCATTGCCACAGAATTCTGTTGAAATTGTGCCACCACCACCACCACCATGCCGACAAAATCACGAAGTATTAGCCATTCCTTTATCTTTCTTCCTGAAGTACTTTGTCTAGACATCTAATAGCAGGTAGAATGCTGAATTATAGATATCTCTGTATGTTTATTTCTCCCTCTGGACCACAGGTCTCCAAGCACAACTAGCAGTAAAAATGTTTAAGCATCTACCCACCCCCACATATACATACATATGTATATTATTATATTACTGTGTATATTACATTACTGTCCATATTATTGTATATGTTATATATTACTATATTATATATATTATGCCATATATATTACTGCAATAATGTGTACATTATAAAATATGACAACCAAAATTGAAAAAGAATGAGCTAAAACAAAAAAAATAATTAAAAATTCTAACATGTTTTTTACCCCTCCCAATGTATTATTTTGAACACACCCCTGAGGTGTATGCACTCCTCCTTTTTGGAGGTCTGTAGTCTACACTATTCTTGTAGCCTCCAACCTATGGTAATCTCTCCCACTGGTCAACCCCTGTAGCACTCATTTGGCACTTTTAGTACTTCTTGTACAACTATCTAATTTGAAATTAACCAGAAAACTTTCATGATTGATTATTTTCATGCAATAATATTTACTGAGTTTTCACAATATACCAGAAACTTTTCTGGGCTCTGGGGTTACAGTACTGAATAAGAAAGACAAGGTCCCTGTTCTTATAAAGCTTACATGCTGGGGTCAGGAGAGAGAGAAATAAACAAGATAATTTTATCATATAAGTGTAAGCAGCTGGAAGATCTGCAGTCTATTGTATATAGTGAGAAAGAGGCTTTAGAATTAGGCAGACCTGGATTCAAATCCAGGGTTGACCACATACAAGATCTGTGATTTAGGCAAAGAACTTCATCATTCTGAGTTTGTTTCCTCATCAGTAAAATAAGATTAATAATTCTCTCAAAAGGGTGCTTGTGAGAATGAATAATATATAAACTTTCTAGCATAAATGCCTGACCAGTGATATTATTAAATTATATTTTGGAAAATCTTCATAGCTAAAACAGCATCTATGTTAAAATATGGTTCTATCTAAAGGCATTTACAGTAATTCTAGAAGTAGGATATGGGAATTCTTTTCTCAGTTCACCTTAATTGGATAGATTTGAGGGCAGATTTGAATGTGAGAGGAATATACTGTGGAAAATATTAAGGAAGGGGTGTTCAGAGCTAATTATCTACTTAAGATCAGAAAAATAATTGCTGTTGACAGTTTACTTACCTGACAACTTTCCCAGAAGGTGAAGAATTGGCAGTTCATCTTTACTGAATAGTCGGTGCCCTTGAGGCAGCCTTGAGTTCCACAGATTAGAACGGAGTGGATAGAAGCAAACATAGAAGAACAAAAGGAACCCCAAACTATCTTTCATGTTCAACCCCTACCTTCCTGTATAAAATGGTCTCAGCCTACAGAGTTAAGACATTCACCATTTGCTTCCTGTGAATTTTCCATTTGAAAGGTGTACATGGATATAGCAAAGCCTACCAGCCTCTTTTCCCAAACTGTGAAGTGGAAAACCACAGAGAGAGATAAAACTTAACTAAATACTAGTAGCAGGGACATTAAAAGGCTACAATACCCAAGGTCAGTTAAGCAAGAAGTGGTGACTGACACAGAGAGTTTATAAGTTCCAACATGACTTCTGAGAATATATTAGCGCTTGATGAAGAGTACACACAATTGTGAATGTGCACATTTAGGTGACAAAAAAAAACACACTGAAAAGGCATATGCTGCTATTTGCTTAAAATCTTGCTCATAGGCAATGTTTCCTTTGGTTACAATTACGTGATTTTTATTAAAACATTTTATTTTCTAATAGCAATTGAATCAGAACTGACAGGTCCATCTTATTACCTTGGCAATTAATGTGTTTTGGATGTTTCATAAAATATCCAGACCAGAAATCCACTGGGTTTTTTCCCCCTCTCATTCCGCTTTTTAACTGTTTTTCAAAAAACCTGAAACTCAAAAAATAAAATAAAAATAGCAATTACAGTGGTGAACTAGCCCGGGTTTCTCTGAGTCCTATCTGTCTTTGCCTGATGATTTGTATATTTTAAATTCTGGCTTCTTTTCACTCATCTGTAAGGAAATATTTGATAAAAATTCACACCTGCCAAAGAACTCTTTAAAGTTTTAATATTCATAAGCCTTAACCTTTATGGCTAACGTCTTGTCACCTAGGTAATTGTGCATTAAATTTCATAAATAGTAGACCAGTCCTTTGAAGTTCAGTCTCTCTAGGTCTGTCATGAGTGATCAACACCAGAAAACAGAAATGAGTAACTAAAAACTGCCCTTTCATACTCCAAGAATGATGACTTATCTGGTAACTCATACGATGTTAGAAGAAAATTACCAATACAGTCAACAATTCATTCCCATTGATAGGGTAAACGGGTTCACCCAAAACATAAAACAACAAATGGAAGGTCGACTTTTATTTTTATTCATGAATGCAAGATAATCACCTGAAGTTCAAACATAGCTGGGAAGACTTTAGTTATGGTACATAGTTGAAAGAGGGTGCAGCACACACACAGCCATTTCATTTGAAGTCTCTGTTGATGGATTTTGACCATGTCTCAACAGCATACTTTAAATGAACCATGGTTTTATGTGATAGGAAATGATAATATAGAAAAGTCATTAGCCAGGAATTAAAGGAGAGAAAATAAACTATTAGCAATTTTAATTCCAGTCTCACCACAGAAGTGACTTTTGACTCTCTGCACGTACTAGTGTTACCCTTTATTAGTCATTTGAATACGTCATTAAGTATTCCTACTTAAATTAAATATTTGGTGTGCATTAATTAAATTTATTAACATGGTGCTTTCCCACTTTTCCTTTCCACTGCCCTACTCCAGCCTAGCACTTTGACTTGCCTGGATAATCACAATAGCCTCTTAACAGATCACCAGGCCTCTAGTTACTCACAGGTCCAATCCAGAGTTATTATCACCATCAGAGTTGTAATAATAGCAGCTGCTATCCTTGAATGAGTACATATGATGTGCTGGTTATATCGCGCGGAGTTTTAATTTAATCCTCACAATTCTCTAAGGTCAGTATTATTCTTATCCCCTTTTTACAGATGCAGACACTGAGATGAGGTTAAGTAATTTGTTCAAGGTCAAATAACTAGAAAACAGTAGACCTTGAACAAGTTTTGCCTGTTCTACCTTTAAAACATAGCCTGAGTCCTCCAATTCTATCTATACCCCATACAAATTCTCCACATTGGCCAGAGCCACCTTTTTTAAAACATAAATCATATGATATCAAACCCTGCTTGAAACTTCCTCTAATGGCTTCCCATTATAATTAGAATAAAAAACAAAATCCTTACCGAGGTCTACAAAGACGAATGTTATCAGACCCCTGCCTCCTTCTAGAGCCTACTTTCATGAAGGTGTCCCCTTTACTTACTGCAGTCCAGCCACGCAGGCCTTCTGTCTGTTTCTGGAACACATCATGCTCATTCCCACAAGGGCCTTTAAATCTGCTCTTTGCTTTGACTGGAAGACTTTGCCTCAGATATTCCCGTGGATCATCCCATCATTTAATTCAGGTCTCAACTCAAATTTCACCTCATCAGTGAGGCCTTCTCTAACCACCAATTCTAAAGTCGTTTCCCTGGTCCCACCAGTCATTGCCCTATTTTATTTTCTTCATCACACTTATCACTATCTAAAATTATCTGGAAAATGTCTTTTTGCGTGTTATTGTCATTTGTCTCTCCTGTCCATAGCTAAAAAGTAAGTACCATGAGAGCAGAGGTCTCGCCAATATACGTCACTACTATGGCCCCAATTATTAGAATAGTCCCTGGTAAGTAGGAGCTTGATAAATATTCATTGATTGCATCCAGTTTTCTGACTTCAGAGCACCAGCTCTTAACCATATGCTAAACCACTTCCTAAAGGATAGATTTCTTCACCTTACTTCTTTCTTCAAAAATCATCAGTATTGCCATTGTCTACAAAATTAAGTTCAAGCTGCTCAATTTTGCTTTTGAGGACCTTAACATCTAGCATGTCTTTCTGTCTGACCTCCTCCTGCAGCCTACCTTATGTGTTATGACTGAAATACAACATGGGAATCTGAATACACCCTACACTTCTCCTACACCCTGAACTCCCACCATTTCTACCTATAAAATATTAGATACATCCTTCACAGCCAAGCTCAAATCACACCTCTTACATAAAACTTTCCTAACCCCCCTGCAATATTGTGATTTATAAGAAACATGTATGTAGTCATTCAAGTGATCAAAATATATTTCTCATAAATATTTGGTCTTTGTCCAAGGCTCCTGGCTCACAGCTCCCCAAACCCATGGAATTTCCTGAGTGGTAAGAGCAATGGGAGCATCTTTTGTCATAATATTTGCTCTCTTGACCTCAGTTCCAGAAATACCTTCAGAGCCATTACAGTGAAATAACAAGCCCCCTTTACACTGCAACTGAGTTTATGTTAATGAGGTGACTTTTGGAAAGCACTTGAAGATGGGGGTTGGTTGCCAGGAGAATCAACCAGGAATAGAAGGTTGGAAATTTTAGTCCCACCCCTGGAATTCCTGGGAGGGAAGAGGGGCTGGAGGTTGAATCAATCACCAATGGCCAATGAGTTAATCAATCATGACTATGTAGTGAAGCCTCCATAAACACCCAAATGGAGGGAGTTCAGAGAGCTTCTGGGTTGGTGAACCTGTGGAAGTGCTGGGAGAGTAGGGCACTCAGAGAGGGCATGGAAGCTCTACACACTTTCCCCACACCTAGCCCTATGCATCTCTTCCCTCTGGCTGTTCCTGAGTCATATCCTTTTACAATAAACTGGTAATAATCTAGTAGGTAAAATGTTTCTCTGAGTTTTGTGAGCTACTCTAGCAAATTAATTGAATCCAAGGAGGGACTTGTTGGCAATCTATACTTGACCATCAGAAGCACCTAGACTTGTGATTGGTGCCTGGTGGGGGGTTGGGGGTTGGGGGGTTACAGTCTTGTCGGACTGAACCCTTAACCTGTGGAATCTGTTGCTATCTCTGGGTAGATAGTGTGAGAATTGAGCTGAATTGAGGGGCACCTGCCTTGTGTCAGAGAATTGCTTGTTGGTGTGTGGAAGCGCTCCCCATACACACATTGGAATTGAGCACAGAACCCTTACCCCCTCACTCAAAATGTTTCCCTTCACAATTTCCCTCATGGTACTTTGTTGATCTTAAAACACTCAGCACAGTGTACCTCATAATAAAGTTATCTGCAGCTATATCTGCCTCCAGAAGGTTACCTCTTATTTTCCATCATATTTTTGATACAGGTTCTAGCACATAATGTGTACTCAAATGGTGAACTGAATTAAATATTTGCAGTTCTCCCATCCCTGTCAGCACCTATATATACTATTTACATTATTTTATTATTTTTGCCTGTTGCTTTTTAATTGCTTCCATTTATTTGACTAAGGTATATAATTTTCCCCCAGCTAGACTTTAAGGTAGGGAAGGCTTCTGTTTTTTTCTTTAAAGATTTCTTATTCCTTGCCCTTTCTCTTATCAACACTAGTTGCCTCCCCTTTACACCTAGCACTTTGCTGAATATATAGCAAGTATACAATATTTATACAAACAGTGAGTGAAGACTAAACAAATAAGTGAATAAAAAGATTCCACTAGGTTTAATCTGAGAAGTTGAAAAAATAGCATGAGAGACTTCAACTAGTTTTTCCCTTTCTCTGTTTTGAGTGGAACAGTGGCCAATTGGGGATGAGGGCATATGGTGGTAGCCCTGGGCTGCTAGCCAGAGGCAGGAACAGGAAATTGGAATCCCTTGGGTGATAATTTCTGACAGATCTGCACAGAGATTTAAGAGCAAAGAAAGGACCAAGCAGACAAAGCAGGGTCATGATATTACTTGCCTTCTTTTCCCTGCATACCTCCCACGTCCCCCATCACAAAGATATGCACAGCTCTGGTATGAGTAAACGCACTATTTGATTTTTCCTTAGCATTGTTCTTTCAAGTTACTACGGAAGGCTTAAAAATGGCTACTTGTCAAGGATAACCATTTGTTCAGCAAATAACAGAAAACTATTGTGGTTATGAACTTTATTCATATCCTCGGAAGGAAAGATGACTAAAAAAATATTAGTGGACTGATAAATATTTACTGATTAATTAAGAGGTTGCAGTGGCCACAATTCTTTGGTTTTTAAACATAAAATTGAGTCTGGACAGGCATCAATATTTAAGGCATCTTCTCTTTTTTGCCCAAGACGGCTTATGACATAGTCTAGATGAGTCAGACCAAACAAATGTCTCCTGTGTTTTTCCAGAATAAACATTTCCCAGAGGCAGAACTCTGCCTTCAGCCTTGCCTATTAAAGCACAGAGCTGCTTGAGCTTTTCTTATAAACAGAAGGCAGAGGAAGAGATGGAGAAGGAGGGGGAGAAACACAAGGCAACGTTTCTAAATGAATAAACTAAACATCGAGCCTCTTGAGAAAAACCAGCAGGTTTGACTGATTGTTTTTGTGTTTGGTGAGTTGTATGTTTGTTTCAGAAAGACCTCTCCAGCCACAGACAAAAGCAAACAAACAAACAAAACTAACAACAACAGAAATTGGAGAAGTGACTCAGCCTCTGAAGACTATCTAGAACAATCATAAACTGATGAAGCTCTAATTAAATGACCCTCTGACAAGTAAGAAAAACAAACAAAAAAAATGAAACAATACAAAAAAATCACCATCGTCAAGATGTCCAAGCATGTGCAATAAAGTCTCCAAGGAGACTTTTCTGGATCCAGACTGTAGAGCAGAGGAAGCAAAAGAATGATGAATAATGAACAATGAAGCATGTCAATTCCATGGTTGCTAAAGAAAGGAATTTCACCCTGGGAATCAAGAACAATCTCTTGATAACTTAGTATAATTATATCATCAGCCAGTAGAAAATACTTTTGATTGGAACAGGTCTTTAATATACTAGAAAGGCCTTCACAGAGGAACTGTCTAAAGTACAGTAAATAACAGCAGCTTTTGAAAGTCTGTCTTTTTGGTTTTAGAAATAAAATTCCCCTTACTAATGCAATCACTTCATGCAAGGGGGCTGTAATCTATTCCTTTTTTCATACAATGAATAAATTGAGATTTCTTTTAAAAAAATTTCTGACATATTTTACTTCAACTCCAGGTATATAATAGTTTCACATAATAGCCTCTTATAATCTATAGCTGGCAACTAAATACACAATCCAATACCCAAATCCTTGAGGTATCTTTGACTGTCATGCTACAAATACTGTCTCATTTACATATGTCTTTCTCTGAATGGTAGAAAAGTTCCTTTTTATATGTAACTTACAAAAGCCTCTTTAAAGCAAATACATTGAAATCGTGGCTGATCAGAAAATATGAAGCCCAATGAACTGTAATAAGTCAGGAATGGCATAAGCCACTTTAACAAACTGATGTCAAGGTCATTTGGAGAGAGAAGAGATACACACAAACACTCCCTCGGACAGATTTTGTGGAAGAATGGATTATACCTGTATGTTACAAAGTAAATTATATTATTAAGAAGATTGAAATCCATCAAACTCAAAACTTCCTTAGAACTGTGTGAAATAATGCATTTAAAGATCTGAAGGCTGTACATCTAATCCATTTGTTTCTCGAAATTTCTGAATTCTAATACGGAAAGGCACTTGCTGACAGACCAAGAATGTGGAAGTTACAGTGGTATAATTCAAAGCACACTATATAGTAAGTGAACTGTATGCATCAGAATCAGCCGAAGTATTTAGTAGGAAGACCGATATCATCATTAACATTTGAGAAACTGATTTAGTATTTATTCTGGGTTATTCCCTTGATGCTCAAGTCTTTCTAACCTCTTTGTGTGAAAAGTTATTAAATATGCTAAATCAACGTGTTGCCCTCTTCTCAAATGACAGCAACAAACAACGTCTTTTAAAAAATAGTACTTTTTTGTATTTTGCAAACCCCTATATCCATTATCCACATTTATTTATGTAAAGGTCAACTCAAGGCCTTTGGGGAACTTCAATCAAAAAGGTTTGTTGAGACATAAAGTGGTGAACTGTTGATACTATTTTAAGCTATAATTTCCTAGAGGGCAGAGAATGTTTAACTGAACCATGAACATATGGGAAAATGTTTAAAAAGACAAACGTTTTTATGATAATGACTATTAGCAAAAATAGAAAAGTACAGTTTAATATTGACTCAGTAGAATATGAGAAACACTCAGTGAATGTTTTATACCCCCCCCCCCACAAAAGCCAGTTAACAGTTTTTGCTGAGCATGGGGGAAAAAAATTGCTATATCTTCCAATTTAGACACTGCAGTCAATGAAATCTGCAGAATGTTCACAGAGTTGTGGTTTACAATAAGTCTTTCTGTCTTCCACGTCCTGGCTATTGTAAATAGAGCTGCAATGAACATTGTGGTACATGACTCTTTGAATTATGGTTTTCTCAGGGTATATGCCCAATAGTGGGATTGCTGGGTTATGGTAGTTCTATTTTCAGTTTTTTTCGGAACCTCCATGCTGTTCTCCATAGTGGCTGTATCAATTTACATTCCCACCAACAGTGCAAAAGGGTTCCCTTTTCTCCACACCCTCTCCAGCAATTATTGTTTGTAGATTTTCTGATGATGGCCATTCTGACTGATGTGAGGTGATATCTCATTGTAGTTTTGATTTGCATTTCTCTAATGATTAATGATGTTGAGCATTCTTTCATGTATCCCAGTGTCTTTCAAACCCCATATGGGCAATTTCTATTGATTATAATGCTGCCTCCTGCTGAGAGCAAAACTGATCCACTGCACACTCCAGAGTGGGTAATCCTTGCCAGCAGGTCACTTATGCCTCCCAAGGTTTCCTTTTAACACAATTAATGATGATGATGATGATGATGGTGGTGGTGATAATAATAATAATAATCCTTAATTCTTACTCAACACATTCTATTAAGATAGCTGCAAATTAAATAGGGTTCATAGAATGTCAGTTCCTTGACAGGGAAAACATAGGGTAGCCCAGTTACATTTTGATGGTAATTTGAGACTGTTTTCGGAAACTAGATCCTAAAGATATCCTTGAATTAAAAAGAGACTCAAAACACTTAACGAACAGCTATAAGACAACTGTAGATTTACTGTAAAGTTATGTCCTCTACTGTACAAAATTTTGCTTTCTATTTCCCATAACTCATATCAAAAGAATTCCCAAAATGTATATTTGTGGCAGGTGGCTTCTGTTCAGTAAAGGAGGAAAACAACCTCATAGTTCTTATGAGTTTTGCAAAATATACCTGCTTACTATTTTAAAGAAATAAAAGGACTATACCAAAAATAAAACCCCACAAAACCCAACTCTACCAATTATCAAATTTTCTAATGCATCCTTGTACCCTCAGTTGGTTCAAGAGTGAAGACAGCAGCTTTCATTTCAAAGATAAGATGAGGCCAAACATGTTTTCTGAAGCTCCAGTTGTAGATGGGTCCAAAGTTGAATTCAATTTCTCTTTAAGAAGATAAATATAAAACCTAAATCTATCTAGTATTCTCTATACACTTTTTGTCTTCCTATATGTTTCCTTTATTTTTTAAAGGTCCACTTGCATCACCATTTTTTAAAATGTCATTTGGTAATAAAGCTATAGTTATTCTTTCATTCTTCCTTACTTCCTTGGAGAAGTAAAATGAAAGGGCTGGACAATCTGACCTTTATGATCCCTTATATAAGTCTATGATTATGGCATGACCATTAATGAACTACTTAATTGCCACTTCAATTAGAAGGAAAATACAGGCTGAGAGGAAGCACCTTCTGTTGGAACACAGATATCTCAAATGCACTTGCACCAAACTATAAAGCTGTTTCTTATGAAGCAAAATTTATGATAAGGTACTTTTAATTGTTTGGAACCCATACAAGGATAGTTATTCTCTAACTATAAGGCAGTATCATTTCAAGAGGAGGAACCCAAGAGCAGTAAAAGCCTTTATACCATCATAAAAAAAACAGGTATTTAGAACTATCATAGTCAGTCAGCTCAGGCTGCTATAACAAAATACCATTGTCTTAGTGGCTTAAACAACAGAAATTTATTTCTCACAGTTCTGGAAGCTAGAATCTCCAAGAGCAATGTGCTGGCAAGGTAGGTTTCATTCTGAGGCCTCTACTCTGGCTTGCAGATGGCCACCATCTCTCTGTAAGGTCACATGACCTCTTCATTGTGTGTGCACAGGAAAAGAGAGAGAGCAAGCTCTCTGCTATCTCTTCTTATAAGGGCATTAATCCCATCATTAGAGTCCCACCCTCATGACCTCATCTAATCCTAATTACCTCCCCAAAGCCCCATCTTCAAATACCGCCACATTAGAGTTTAGGGCTTCAACATACACATTTGCGGGGGACACCAAAATTTGGTCCATAACGATCAGGTTACCTGCCAGCACAAACTTTTGTCATCTTTGCTAAGAGACACAGATTTAAAGGACTAAGAGTCAATACATTGAATGCAATACGAAGTAAGAGTTGAACAGTAGAAGCATCTAATCTGAATAATTCCTTTCCACTGTGAAAAAAAAGTACCACCCCATCCCACCTCTGCCAATAAACTTGTTTTTTGCCCAGGCTGGCTATTTAAATGCCCTAATTCTTTACTCCACCTTCTCTATTTATGCACTAGCATTACAATCATTTCTGTGGTGAAATCGACTGAGAAAGTATTTTTTTCCAAGTTGGCTTTAATGTCTAAAGACCTCTCTTCAAAAAGTGAAAATGCAGTGTTCAGGAGGCCTGTTTCATCACTAGACATGAATTACTCCACCCAGTTGGGACTGTGATGTCCTCGTATTAACTAAAGGTCCAGATTCAGCAGTACACTGTGGAAACAGTAAACTAAGGCACAAATTTTGTCATTGTTTGTCATCATGGTGCATCTGTTTTCCCACTTTCAGAAGGTACCAACTCTTAGGAAGACTCAAAGGGCAACTGCTATGGTCTGAATGTTCATGTCCCCCCAGAATTCATTTGTTGAAATCCTAACTCCTACGGTGACAGTATTAGTAGGTGAGGCCTTTGGAAGGTGCTTAGGTTATGAGTGAATGAATGAAATGTGTTCTTATAAAAGAGGCCCCAGAGAGACCCTATGCCCCTTCCACCAAGCAAGGATACATGAAATCTACAGAAGAGAGCCCTCACCCCACCATGATGGCACCCTGATCTCTGCCTTCCAGCCTCCAGAACTGTAAGAAAAATTTCTGTTGTTTATAAGCTACACAGTCTGGTCTTTTGTTATAGCAGCCCAAGCAGACTAAAACAGTACTTCGTTTAAGAAACATTCCACAAAGCTCAGATTTCACAGAGCAAAATATAAAATACAATTTTAGGATAGTAATATTAGGTATCTGGTTTTCTTAAAATTTCTAACTATAATTCAACATGATTTTGGATTCTGGTCATCTAAATACATATTTCTTGGTTTTGTTTTCTGTTTAAGAAACCACTGAACCACTGCTGACTCAGTGGTTTGTGCACAAAACTCTTCTTTATATTCTAGAATGGTCAGTTCAATAATCTCTGCCTCCAATGGTACCCCAAAACTTCTACAATAAAACAGAATAGATTTATTTTTGCCCTTTTCAGTTATTTCAATCCCTGATGTGGTCACCAGTGGCCCCTTTCGTTAATCATACAATATTATAAATTCACATACATTGGGACCACTGGAGCTACTTTGAGATAAGCAGATTTCAAATTAATTCATGCCTACTAATTTTGAGATCTGAGTTGAAGTTTCTTAGTCCTGTGTCACTCCACGGATATGACAATCATAATCAGTTTCTACACACAAAGTATGAGCAATTTAGAGATCTAAAATTAGTGTGTGCAAATTATTTAAATGAGTGCTGCATAAGAGATTAATCAGGCCACAGGAATGGCTAGAGTGTCTCAAATCCGAGTTCTCATTTATTTTCTTCTTTACTAATTGTCTAACCAAAGGTAGCACAAATTTCATTTAGTGAACTTATAGTACAGTGTTTTGTTTTTTTTCATACCTACAGTGATCTAGCCTCCATAGGTGAATTTAAACATTTTCATCCATTTTCTGACTGAAGATTTTTTCAAAAGGAATGTTCAATAAAGTTTAGCATGCAGTGGAGAATTAATAAACATTGCTGATCAATAGGAACATGAACTAGATGACTTTGTCTTGCTAATCCTATGTTTTAATCACTTGGTTTATGACTTCTACATACCCTTATTACATGTCCTTTTAGTCAAGCAAAACCAGGGCAATTTTGAAGCTTACAATTTAGTTTCAGCTATTTTTACAAAATAGAAAACTTATGAAACTGTTTACCTGTCCTAAACACATAAGGAAGAAAATCTAAACACAACCCCACAATCCATGTCATTTACATATAATTTCTATTTTCATCCTTTTTAATACCATATTATAAAATAGAATTGCCTTTATTGACAAAGTTTAACTAACTGAATTTTGAGTGAGTGTTGGTTTCTGGCTTTATAATTGTTTTAACATTATAACTTTAAAAAAAGGTGTTTTCTTATAACATCTCTAATTACCAAAAACCATTGTAAGATGCATTTTGGAGTTGTAAACCCAATAGCATGTATCAGTCATGTTTTAAATACTTAGTTGATGAATGAATCAAGGAGTCTTCCTCTTCCACATTCCAAGGAAGATTTCCAGTACTTAGTGGGCAAAATGCTTATAGCTCATAATCTCTACTGTTACATCAATGTCTAAGCCTGTATGAGGTTATACCTACATCTCAAGCAAGAAATGTTGATCTTCGCATAGTTTCCATAAAGAAAGGCAAGATCCAATGAGGCAGTGTGCAAATTGTATACCAGAACGCTTGTAGTTGGATTGTGAAAGAACTTCAGGGTCAGATTTGGCTGATCATCTAGTAGGTGTTGGGAGGCACACCAACTTTCAATCCTAGCTAGGGTCAGAGAGCCTGTTCCTAGGTAGCACATATTTCCAAGACCCATCACTGTTACCTTCTACCTCCTTTTAAAAAAACATTTGCCATAAGTAAAGCCAACAAGACACTCAGAGAATCCAGGCATAAATGTTTATGCATTTGGCATTATTATACAAATTTGGGAGAAAACAAAAAGTGAGTCAGAATTTAATTGAGGGTGTTTATATAACACAGCTGTACATAAGCAAGTATGTTACCACAACATTCTACATTTAGCTTTCTGGAGCCCAAGGCAGACTTAAGATCTAGAATGGGCCTCTTCTCTGGAAAATCCTTCTCAAGATCTTTTATCTTTATCAAAGAGGATTATTTCCACCTCCATCCCATAGCTCTTATGGGTGCTAGATAACACGCCTACTCAAATAGGCTTCAGATATTTAGAATATAGGCAAATGGGGTCTTAATTATTATTCGGTGGGCTTGAATTTTACTCTGCTAATTTTGAGTGAATGAAGAGCATTCAGGAAAACTCTTGCCTGTTTCATTTTTGTAGTTTTCTTCTGTTTCTCCTTTCCGTTTCTTGAGCCCTGCCTTTCTTTTTATATCAGGCAAGAGATTCACTTAAAGTGAATGAAGGGAATTGTGAGAGAGAGACTATTTCTGCCCCAATTTCAACTTCTGGGTTCAGATATACTACCCTATGACCCACCACTTTAACACTAATTTATGTTTTAGCTTCTTAGTGAATAGCCAATTTGTAGCTCATCAAAATACTCTCTCCTCCTCCAAGACATAAACTCTACTATGAAGTTCTCAGCTACAAGTGGCTTAGAGGAGAAACTGCCATTTCCTCCAAAATAGGCTCTTGCATACTCAAAACTAAACAGTATACAAACGTCTTGCGTTGAGTTCCTAATATTGGCAAAATATTTGTTCTCATTGTTGTTCTAGATACATGTGTTTGGTGAGTGAGGGGCGACAGAGGTGGAGATGGTGCTATAGGCACCTGGTATAAACTTGCAAGCTGAACGCCACACAGAAAGTCCTAAGAGGGCAGGCCGGGCAGCATTCTGGGTCCTGTAACACTGGATTGGGAAGCGAGTCTGCGGGAGTCGCATCCAGGGCTGGCGGCGTCCAGCCACCCTGGAGGCTTGCTGGCCAGAGGTCCTGGGCGGCACCGGCAGCGGCGCCTGGGCTCAGCACACATCATTCAGGGCTTTGCGGGCAAACTCGGACAGGATGAAGGGTGCCCGATGTACATCAGAGTTGTAGTATTTCAGCTGTATCTGTTCCACCTGCTTCTGCGTCAGCTGCTGCACGGGCTCCAGGAAGTTGGTGCTTGGATTTTTGCTGCACAGTATGAAGCCAATTTGGCAGCTGGGGTAGGTGGGGATGGTGCAGTAAGCGTAGCCGACCACCGGGAAGAGTGATTTGCAGAACTGCTGCATCACCTTGATGAGGTCCAGGTGCAGTCACTGACACTCGCCCTGGCGGCAGAGGATGCCACCCTCCTTCAGGGCCGTCTTCATGAGCCGGTAATAGGAATCCTTGAATAGACTCTCAGCAGGGCCCAGGGGGTCTGAGGAGTCAGTGATAATGACATCGAAAGCATCCTGGTTCTGTTTCATGAACTCAAAACCATTATCCACACGTAGGATGAGCTTTGAGCTCGAGTAGCCAACGGCCATGCCCGGCAGGAACTTCTTGGAGACTTGAACGACATCCTCGTCGATCTCGCACTGGACCACGGACTCCACGGAGGAATGCTTCACCACCTGCTGCAGGACACCCCCATCCCCGCCCCCGACGATCAGCACCTTGCATGGATTGGGGTGGCTGCAGAGGGGCAAGTTGGCTATCATCTCCTGGTAGGAGAACTCGTCCCTCTCTGTGCACTGGACGACGCCGTCCAACACCCGCACGTTGCCGTAGCTCTTACTGCGGAAGACAAGGATATCCTGGTACCGCGAGCACTGATGGTGTAGCAGCTGCTCCGCCTGCAGCGACAGGGCCTGGCCGGGCCATGCGCTGCACGTCTAGCGGAACCAGATGGCGGCGGGGCCGTCGGGGCCGGGCTCCATGGCTGGCAGGCTGGCGGGCGGGCGGACTCAGGCCGGAGCAGCGGGATTCCGGCCCGGGACTGCAGGTAGCGCGGAGCCGCAGCACAACGGGACCAGCCGCACCCAGCGCCAGCGCCTCGCCCTAACCCCGCCCGCGCCCTACCACCACCGACGGGGCGGAGCCTGCTGGCAGGGGCGAAACCCGAAACCTCTTTGCAGAGGCCTTTGGTATCTTTTTATCTCCTAGCCATTTCTTATTAACATTCTACCCCATGTCTTTTATTTCAATAGCAGAAAATATGCGTGTCCTAGAATAAAATTAGTTTTCACTATGAAGCAGGAAAGCCTTGTGAACTTCTGTTCCCCACTGCATAGCTTGACAAACTCAGCCAATGTTATGAAGACCAAATAGACCCAGGCCCATTTTGACCTGGACGGAGGAGTTTGCCAGGATTTGGGACTCTCAGTGTTGAAACTGGGGAAGTCTCCGGCAAACCAGTGGGTTTGATCACCTGAAGACCAGCTAAAAGTACTGGATAGCGCTACTGTCAAGAAAATCAAAGCCTCTTATCTGCTTTCTGCTGGAAGGTACCTTTCTCATTAAACTTGAAGTCACTGATGATTTCCTCTCTTACTATATAACATTGCTTCCTACCTGGTGCTACCACCTTCTCCACAAAGACAAAATTCTGTGTCCTCTAGTTTACTTGTTATTGTGGTTGCTGTTTTGACAAAAATGATATGAATTTCTTTTGAAATTGTCACCTTAAAGACTCTCATGATAGTTTCTGGCATCATGGTACCATAATTCCATTTCCCCCTTCATCTCACCAATGAAAGTAGCTTGGGTTTTGCTGACTACCTCATGACACTTGCACGTGCATTACATTTATCTTGCCATCACAATAACAGATATTGTTCCCATTTCCTGATGAGAAAATAGAGGCTAAGTGGAATCAGGTGACTAGCATTGGTTGTAGAACTAGTCACAGGATAAGCCTACTCCGTATCATGGCCTTGGCTTTCCATATTAATAATGACTCTCCTTTTTCTAGACTATCTGTCAAATATGCCTAACACCTATAATCACAGAAGAAATGTGACCCAAAGCTTGTAGATTAAAAGATCTACTGGAAAATATTTTCTCAGCCCTGTCTTGTGTATAGCTTAGATAGCTTCATGGTTGACTTTTCTAATTACTCTCATGAGACCATAAAATCCAACTCTCTGACAGAATGCTATTGAGTTGCTTTCTTTTATTTTTACCTTGAATATGCTGTTTGTGTTTTAAATGTTAATGGCAAACATTACTCAGACCATAATATTTCAAAATATTTCCCATATTATTTCAAAATATTCCCATAATATTTCAAAAGAAAACTATATTCAGGAGCCTGAAAAATGAGGCGGGGAGAAATAGCATTCCTGAATTTTCATTTTATTCAAAGTACTCCTGATCAAAGATTGAATTTCAGGACACCAGACCAAATAATTTTTCTTCAAAATTGAAGATAAAATCCTCTTTATTTTTCTTTTCTCTTTGCCATGCAAGGAAAAAATAATATGTGCCAGTAATCCATAATTCACTTTATTGGAAGAAATTTCTTGGGAATTATATTCTAGAAATGGCTATAGTCTGGCAATTCTAGAATCTATACTAAAGAAGTCATTTCAAAGGAATTTTCCAAATAAAACCTTTTCACTTTGAAAAATGGCTCTGCTTTAGTCAAATTCACACAATGAAGGGAAAATAAAAGCCTAAAGTTAATTCTGTAAGAGTATAGGAATACATGCAAGCTTTGATACAAATTAATGGCATGGAATCAAAACACAAACTTGAACAGTTTATTGGGCAGAATATCTGCAAAGTTAAAATATACACAGAGGCAGTAGTTATGAATGTGAAGAAAAATATCAAAACAAAGATCACTGAAAGACAGACTTGTAGTTCAGCTTTAACTGCCTACAGGGAAGTTTTTATTTGAATTCAGTTCATCCTAGACGATTCCAAAATGGGAGTTCAGTGAACCCTAACTTACAAAGAGAACTGACAGCCAGTCAGGTATATTTCACTCCAGTCAGTTAGAGCTGATGTTGCCTTCATGGATTTATGGTACTCCCAGGGATCTGTCTATCTATACAGCTCAGGCCAACTGTAGGGAAATTAGTATAAACAATATAGACTTCCAATCTACAGGTATAATGTATAAATGATTAACAACCTTAACCCCCTCAATTTTATTTCTTTTATTGTAATACTTGTGTGGCTCAGATTTACATAACAGAACTATACAACGTTTGTTGTAAGAAACATGCATGTCCCTAACAATTCTCGTAATGTGCCTCTTTATTTAACACTGTTGCTTTAACATTTACAAACTATATGTTGTTCAAACTAGTATCCTATTTTATTAAACTGTAACTTTAAAAGTACAAAACATAACTTGCCATAATTTATAAATCAATGATTACCATTTGTATGGACAGTGCTTGGTAAACTGAATAAGATAAATAGGTGTTTAAACATCTACCTTTACACCTCTGGTACTTTATGATCAGTTTAGGAGGGAATGATATCACAATCACTTGTGAAATAGCGTCATCAAATCATTAAAGCCATCAGGTTCTAACATTCCCAGAAAAATGGCCTTATTAAAATAGACTGATGAACTATATTGTATCATGAACCTGGGTAGCCCCATTCTACATTTAACATATCCAAAAATATCATAGAGCTGAAAAGACATTCAAATGAAATAAATATATACTTTTCATTTGATTATTATAGTAATCTATCACATTGAAATAATGCAGTGTGTCCTATCAAAGCAAGGTTCCTGCTATACTTCAAAGACTATAGCTGAGACAGTAAAATACCCTTCATGTTTCACATATATTTCCTATCATCCACTAGGAACATCTATTTTTATAGGTTTACTTATATCTTTGGGGTAGAAGAGAGCAAAGTGGTATTATTAAAGTTGTAAGATTGTAAGAAAAGATTTGATGATTTTAGCACAGTATTGAGAACTATTTATTGGTTCTTTAAAAAATTATATCTCTTCAACTGTTAATGATGCATACTGAACTACTTATGGATGAAATATGATGAATTTGCTTTAAAATATTCCAGGCCAAAAAAAAAAAATGGGTGGGATAGATGAAGCAAGATTGGAAAGGTGTTAATAATCGTGTAAATTGGGTGATAGTTACATGGAATTGATTATATTATTCTACTTTTGTGTGTATGTGGAAATTTCTGTAATAAAATTTTTTTAATTATTATTATAATTCATCCTATCTTCATGGGACTTAACTCTAGTAAGTGTGATTTAGTGATGTATATGAACTTTATGTAAAAGCACCATGTTTTATTCTTTTCTAAATCCAAACATGAAAAAAACTGACCTGTAAATGATACGCTACCACAAATACAGAACTGCTGAAAGTGTAAAATCAGCAAGATTTTGTGAGACCGATTCTTGAAGTGATTTAACTGATGCCTTTATGTCTCAAAAGTAGTAGGAGAAACAAAGGATCAAATTTAGGCATAGGTTCCCTGATATGAATCAATCAACTATTTAGTTAGAAACACACTAGAGGCTGTAAAGCATACAATAAAATAGACAAGACATTGCCCCACCTGTCAAAAAGTTTCCAGATCAGCAGAAGAGACAACATTAGCACACACCAAACAGCAGATAGTTGAAAGCTGAAATGCATGGTCCAAGTAGTAATTATAAAGGAATTTATCAAAAGGAGAGTTTTGTGAAAGTCCCACATAAAAGATCAGAATTGAAACGGTCATTTTAAAATGGATAACATTTGGGGAAGCAGGATAAGGTATTATGTTGCATGTAGAGAGTTCAACACAAGCGAAAACATTAAAAGTCAGCATGGTATGTAGATATTAAAGAGAGCATGTACCCTAGAGCAAGGGACACATGTGAAGGAATAATAATAATGACAACAGTAATAATAATAATAGCAGACATTCTGTGCAAGGCACTATTAATAATACCCCAATTTTGCAAATGAGGGAACAGGCACAGAGAGATTAAGAAATGTGCCCGAGGTCATAGAGTTTATATAATGATGGAGCAAGGTTTTGAACCCAGTCTAGTTTCAGGATACATGCGCTGACTCCCATGGCATACTACTCAGTAGGAAATAGGACTTGATAGGTAGTTTGGGAGCGGATAATAAAAGTCAGACAGAGGACTTTCCAATTGATGCTAACCATATGGGTGCCTGACAGGCAAATAACATGGGGACAGAATTGTGGCTGCACCATCCATTCATAGAGCTCATTTCTGATCCTAAAGCTGACTTCTCTCCATCTTCACTTCAAATAACCACTACTTTTATGGACTGTCAAAAATTGTTCAGCCTAGAAGTTGAGAGCTAACTTTTGCTCTCTCAAGTCAAAGAATAATAAAAACGTGGCACTAAGTTTAAGCAACTTGGCTGAAAGCACATAACTTTGTGTTGGATCAAAGAACTAAAAATCCAAAGACTCTTGGTCTGAACCCCAGACTTCACATACAAATGTACACTTCTTCTCTCAGAACTATAATTCCATAGGCTGAAACTAGAAGTGCATGTAACTGGATCCCAGCCATTTGTCTCACATCTAATGACACAATTTGGAAACTATTACACGATAATTCACAGCCTGTTGTGCTGGGTTTTGCACATCAAGCACATAAAAATAAATAGTGCAAATATTTCTCATAAGTCTTTCCATTATTATTAAGCTCAATATACAAACCCCACTGTTTAACACTTGGAATAGATCCCGGGACCCAGAATAAAGGTATAGAATCTGAGATTATGATTATTAATAGTCTCCTCTCCTCATACTTTTCCTGTTGCCTCTGACCTTGACACCTGACTTGTTCTCAGACCTGTTGACTGAATTAGGATTTTCACTCCTTTATTATCTATGAGAAGTATTAAGTTATCTTACCAAATCTCCCCACCTTTAAGTCCAGAATTAACTCTTGAGGAGTAGAAAACTTTTACATTGTCATATAGGAATGACTTTCCTGAACTCAGGTCACCAACCATGTTGGTTGGCCCCAGACTTTCCTGGTTTGGGCACTGAAAGTCCTGCATTCAAGGAAAAGCCCTCTGTCCTAGGCAAACCAGAACAGCTGGTCACCCTAGTGTCTGGCACACTGTCTAAAATGTTAGAAAAAGCAGGTGGGCCTGTCTCCATAGAGCTATTTGTGTATCTATGAGTTGTTTGATGAAACAAAAGGAATATGTGCACATGAAAAAAAAAATAGAATAAAAAGTGAAACCCTCCCTCAGCCTTCTGGAGAGACATGTAATCCTAGCATGAGAACTCCTGCCACTTGGAAGAGAAGTGAGCCTTTTTCCTAAACCTGATATGATCTGTTGATAATCAGCTACAAGAAGGGTAAAAACACTTCCTAGTAACTCTTCAAGTTGCAGTAATGCTGCTAACATGCTGTGCTGGGGAAGTAGGATACCAATTTACCTGAAAATCAAACTAGCTCTTAATTAAAACTAATCGTACAACACAGAATTTCTACATTGTAGTACACTGGCCCATGACCCAGTTTTCAGGAACTATAACAGTTTAGAAATGTTTTCTTTTATTGCAGCCGAAAACCCAGTATTAGCATTCAAGCAAAATGACTCACATTTATTATTAAGGTATTCTCTGAGAAAGTCACCGTTTTACTGAAAGCAAAGCAGGGCAAAAAGAGGAAGCTGGTATTTGAGTAAAACACTTTCTCCTTAGATCCTTACTGAGTGTGGTCATGGCTTCTCAACACACACTGTAGTCTCAAAAATACTTGAGAAAGGATCTGCGAGTAAGAGTTCCCCTTCAGAAAACTAAGGAACCATTTTCCCCTCTCATAGACACTATGTTTGTGCGACAGCCAGGGATGAAATGAATTTTACGTTAAAAACATCCAAAGATGTTTTGAAGACACTTCTCTTTTCTTTGAAGAGAAGTTGTTTGGAGGACTGAATGATACACAGGAAATGTATTTTAAAATTACATCTCATTTACAAAATATGATATGTGATTAATTATGAATTCTCTTAAGAAGTTCCCCAGCCCCACCGAATAGTTTGAATGAGTCTAATGAAAATAAAAATCATGACAGTCAGAACTGGATTTTACATTGGAATTAATTATTTTATTTGCTCACTATAATACAGGGAAGATGACAAGAGTAGTATATTTATAAAGAAAATCAAGAAGAGATAGTACATTTTATCATTACGGAACTTTCCTGTAGAGCAAACACATTTGAGATTAAAAACTTAAATTATACATCACACTTTTGTAAATGCAGAGCAGAAGGTAAAAACAGAAAACTTGGTTACTTTCAGATTTGTATGTCAAAATGGAGAGTTGATGTGTATTGTTGAGGTTTTGTGAGAAGCCTTAAGCTTAGAGGGCTGAGGTGATGGATAATTTTCTTAAGGGTATACAGAAAATCAACTGCTATACACATTCCCTTACAAAATTTCACTACAGATATACTGAGAATAGCAGTTGAAAACAAAACCAAGCAAACAAACAACCAGAAAAGCTAGGAAACAAAAAAGTGGAGGGTGTGTGTGTGCGGGGGGAAGAGTTACTTTGTTTTTGATGAGTTGGTATTTTCATGTATTTGACAATGAAAGCTATTACTAATAGAACTTAATGTTCCCTTCTTGCACCCTGTGTGCAAAGGGCAGTACTGCTAGATAGGGCAGTATCCTCCATGGGGGAACCTGCCCTGTGGCCCTTCAAGGACAACAGAATCAGGAAAAGAACTTATTGTGCTCGCAATAGCAAGATAAAGGAAGGCTAGTACATCCAGAACCTGCTGGATATATGGCCTGGCTTTGTTGTTTTCAGTATGTCATATCACCAGTTTTGTTTTCTTTGCATGTGTCTTTAACACTGACTTGAAAGTTAGGGACCTGGGTTTTAAGTCTTGACTCTGACACTAACCGGCTATCTAATCTTAGGCAAGCTGTTTCACCTCTCAGAGCCTTGGGCAAGAATAGTCACCAGATGACCCCTATGGGCATCATTCAGTGACTTAAAGTCAAAGTCAAAAGTGAAGGCAGGACTTCCCTGGTGGCGCAGTGGTTGAGAGTCTGCCTGCCGATGCAGGGGACACGGGTTCGTGGTCTGGGAAGATCCCACATGCTGCGGAGCAGCTGGGCCCGTGAGCCATGGCCGTTGAGCCTGCGCGTCCAGAGCCTGTGCTCCGCAACGGGAGAGGCCACAACAGTGAGAGGCCTGCGTACCGCAAAAAAAAAAAGGCAATTTTTTGAACAATGTTATCTTAGATCAAATCACCCCAACTGTTCCAAGGTATACTGAAAGGCCATATAGAAAAGTATTTATTCATGTGGCTGTAGAACCAAACTGTCCAGATCCATACCCTTCTTATTACCTGTGTGATCTGTAGCAAATTTCTTCTCTGTGCCCCCAGCTCCTGATCTATAAAAACAAGAAAGATAATAGAACCTAGCCCACAGGGTTATTATGAGGACTCACTGAAATAAGTCACATACAACCCTGACAGCACTGCCTGTTTAATTCTAATACAGTCAGGAAGAATTACTGAATTAATTAAGCTAGCTCCTCTCCGGTAGAAGATGAGTTCAAGGGCACACATGGACGAGTGAGGCTTTTTATTTTTTTAACTTCTTTATTGGAGTACAATTGCTTTACAATTGTGTTTTAGTTTCTACTGTATCACAAAGTGAACCAGCTATACATATACATATATCCCCACATCCCCCCCCCCTTGCATCTCCTTCCCCCCCTCCCTAACCCACCCCTCTAGGTGGTAACGAAGCACAGAGCTGATCTCCCTGTGCCATGTGCTGCTTCCCAGTAGCTATCTATTTTACATTTGGTAGTACATATATATGTCCATGCCACTCTCTCACTTTGTCCCAGCTTACCCTTCCCCCTTCCCGTGTCCTCAAGTCCATTCTCTACTTCAGCATCTTTATTCCTGTCCTGCTCCTAGGTTCATCAAAACCATTTGTTTTTTTGTGTTTTTTAGACTCCATATATATGTGTTACCATACTGTATTTGTTTTTCTTTTTATGACTTACTTGACACTGTATGACAGACTCTAGGTCCATCCACCTCACTACAAATAACTCAATTCTGTTTCTTTTTATGGCTGAGTAATATTCCATTGTATATAGATGCCACGTCTTCTTTATCCAGTATTCTGTCAGTGGACACTTAGGTTGCTTCCATGTCCTGGCTATTGTAAATAGTGCTACAATGAACATTGTGGTACATGACTCTTTTTGAATTATGGTTTTCTCAGGGTATATACCCAGTAGTGGGATTGCTGGGTCGTATGGTAGTTCTATTGTTAGATTTTTAAGGAACCTCCATACTGTTCTCCATAGTGGCTGTACCAATTTACATTCCCACCAACAGTGCAAGAGGGTTCCCTTTTCTCCACACCCTTTCCACCATTTACTGTTGTAGACTTTTTGATGATGGCCATTCTGACCTGTGTGAGGTGGTACCTCATTGTAGTTTTGATTTGCATTTCTCCAATGATTAGTGATGTTGAGCATCCTTTCATGTGTTTATTGGCAATCTGTATATCTCCTTTGGAGAAATGTCTTTTTAGGTCTTCTGCCCATTTTTGGATTGGGTTGTTTGTTTCTCTGATATTGAGCTGCATGAGCTGCTTGTATAGTTTGGAGGTTAATCCTTTGTCAGTTGCTTCATTTGCAAATATTTTCTCCCATTCTGAGGGTTGTCTTTGTCTTGTTTATGGTTTCCCTTGCTGTGCAAAAGCTTTTAAGTTGCATTAGGTCCCATTTCTATATTTTTGTTTTTACTTCCATTTCTCTAAGATATGGGTCAAAAAGGATCTTACTGTGATTTATGTCATAGAGTGTTCTGCCTATGTTTTCCTCTAAGAGGTTTATATTCTTTGGCCTTACATTTCGGTCTTTAATCCATTTTGAGTTTATTTTTGTGTATGGTGTTAGGAAGTGTTCTAATTTCATTCTTTAACATGTAGCTGTCCAGTTTTGCCAGCACCACATATTTAAGAGGCTGTCTTTTCTCCATTGTATATTCTTGCCTCCTTTATCAAGGATAAGGTGACCATATGTGCGTGGGTTTATCTCTGGCTTTCTATCCTGTTCCATTGATCTATATTTCTGTTTTTGTGCCAGTATCATACTGTCTTGATTGCTGTAGCTTTGTAGTATAGTCTGAAGTCAGGGAGCCTGATTCCTCCAGCTCCGTTTTTCTTTCTCAAGAGTGCTTTGGCTATTTGGGGTCTTTTGTGGTTCCATACAAATTGTGAAACTTTTTGTTCTAGTTCTGTGAAAAATGCCATTGGTAGTTGATAGGGATTGCACTGAACCTGTAGATTGCTTTGGGTAGTATAGTCATTTTCACAGTGTTGATTCTTCCAATCCAACAACATGGTATATCTCTCCATCTGTTTGTATCTTTAACTTCTCTCATCAGTGTCTTATAGTTTTCTGCATACAGGTATTTTGTCTCCTTAGGTAGGTTTATTCCTATGTATGTTATTCTTTTTGCTGCAATGGTAAATGGGAGAGTTTCCTTAATTGCTCTTTCAGATTTTTCATCATTAGTGTATAGGAATGCCAGAGATTTCTGTGCATTAATTTTGTATCCTGCTACATTACTAAATTCATTGATTAGCTCTAGCAGTTTTCTGGTAACATCTTTAGATTATCTATGTACAGTATCATGTCACCTGCAAACAGTGACAGTTTCACTTCTTCTTTTCCAATTTGTATTCCTTTTATTTCTTTTCCTTCTCTGATTGCTGTGGCTAAAACTTCCAAAACTATGTTGAATAATAGTGGTGAGAGTGGGAAGCCTTATCTTGTTCCTGATCTTAGAGGAAATGATTTCAGCTTTTCATGATTGAGAGCGAAGTTGGCTGTGGGTTTGTCATATATGGCCTTTATTATGTTGACGTAAATTCCCTCTATGCCTACTTTCTGGAGGGTTTCTATCATAAACGGGTGTTGAATTTTGTCCAAAGCTTTCTCTGCATCTATTGAGAGGATTATATGGTTTTTCTCCTTCAATTTGTTAATATGGTGTATCACATTGATTGATTTGCGTATATTAAAGAAACCTTCCATTCCTGGGATAAACCCCACTTGATCATAATGTATGATCCTTGTAATGTGATGTTGGATTCTGCATGCTAGTATTTTGTTGAGGAATTTTGCATCTATGTTCATCAGTGATATTGGCCTGTAGTTTTCTTTTTTTGTGACATCTTTGTCTCGTTTTGGTCTCAGGGTGCTGGTGGCCCCGTAGAATGAGTTTGGGAGTGCTCCTCCTTCTGCTATATTTTGGAAGAGTTTGAGAAGGATAGGTGTTAGCTCTTCCCTAAGTGTTTGATAGAATTCGATTGTGAAGCCATCTTGTCCTAGGCTTTTGTTTGTTGGAAGATTTTTAATCACAGTTTCAATTTCAGTGCTTGTGATTGTTCTGTTTATAACATTTATTTCTTCCTGGTTTAGTCTCGGAAGGTTGTGCTTTTCTAAGAATTTGCCCATTTCTTCCAGGTTGTCCATTTTATTAGCATAGAGTTGCTTGTAGTAATCTCATGATGCTTTATATTTCTGCAGTGTCAGTTGTAACTTCTCCTTTTTCATTTCTAAATTTAATGATTTGAGTCCTCTCCCTCTTTTTCTTGATGAGTCTGGCTAATGGTTTCTCAATTTTGTTTATCTTCTCAAAGAACCAGCTTTTAGTTTTATTGATATTTGCTATCATTTCCTGTATTTCTTTTTCATTTACTTTCGATCTGATCTTTATGATTTCTTTCCTTCTGCTAGCTTTGGGTTTTTTTTTATTCTTCTTTCTCTAATTGCTTTAGGTGTAAGGTTATGTTGTTTATTTGAGATGTCTCTTGTTTCTAGGATTATATTGTCATAAACTTCTCTGTTAGAACTGCTTTTGATGCATCCAATAGGTTTTGGGTTGTTGTGCTTTCATTGTCATTTGTTTCTAGGTATTTTTTGTTTTCCTCTTTGATTTCTTTAGTGACCTCTTTTTTATTTAGTAGTGTATTGTTTAGTCTCCATGTGTTTGTATTTTGTACAGTTTTTTCCTATAATTGATATCTAGTCTTATAGTGTTGTGCTTGGAAAAGATGTTTGATACGATTTCAATTTTCTTAAATTTCTCAAGCTTGATTTGTGACCCAAGATATGATCTACCCTGGAGAATGTTCCATGAGCACTTGAGAAGAAATTGTATTCTGTTGTCTTTGGATAGAAGGTCCTATAAATATCAGTTAAGTCCATCTGTTTAATGTGTCATTTAAAGCTTGTGCTTCCTTTTTTATTTTCATTTTGGATGATCTGTCCATTGGTGAAAGTGGGCTGTTAAAGTCACCTACTATTTTTGTGTTACTGTTGATTTCCCCTTTTATGGCTGTTAGCATTTGCCTTATGTATTGAGGTGCTCCTATGTTGGGTGCATAAATATTTACAATTGTTATACTTCTTCTTGGATTGATCCCTTGATCATTATGTAGTGTCCTCTGTCTATTGTAATAGTCTTTATTTTAAAGTCTATTTTTTTCTGATCTGAGAATTGCTACTCCAGCTTTCTTTTGAATTCCATTTCCATGGAACATCTTTTTCTATACCCTCACTTTCAGTCTGTGTGTGTCCCTAGGTCTGAAGTGAGTCTCTTGTAGGCAGCATAAATTTGGGTCTTGTATTTCTATCCATTCAGCCAGTCTGTGTCTTTGGGTTGGAGCGTTTAATCCATTTACATTTAAGGTAATTATCGATAAGTATGTTCCTATTACCATTTTCTTAATCGTTTTGGGTTTGTTATTGTCTTTTCCTTCTCTTGTATTTCCTGCCTAGAGAAGTTCCTTTAGCATTTGTTGTAAAGCTGGTTTGGTAGTGCTAAATTCTCTTAGCTTTTGCTTGTCTGTAAAGGTTTTAATTTCTCCTTCGAATCTGAATGAGAACCTTGCTGGGTAGAGTATTCTTAGTTGTGGGTTTTTCCCTTTCATCCCTTTAAATATGTCCTGCCACTCCCTTCTGGCTTGCAGAGTTTCTTCTGAAAGATCAGGTGTTAACCTTGTGGGGATTCCGTTGTATGTTATTTGTTGCTTTTCCTTTGCTGCTTTTAATATTTATTCTTTGTATTTAATTTTTGACAGTTTGATTAATATGTGTCTTGGTGTGTTTCTCCTTGGATTTATCCTGTATGGGACTCTCTGCACTTCATGGACTTGATTGACTATTTCCTTTCCCATATTAGGGAAGTTTTCAACTATAATCTCTTCAAATATTTTCTTAGTCCCTTTCTTTTTCTCTTCTTCTTCTGGGACCCTTATAATTCTAATGTTTGTGCATTTAATGTTGTCCCAGAGGTCTCTGAGACTGTCCTCCTTTCTTTTCATTCTTTTTTCTTTATTCTGCTCTGTGGTAGTTATTTCCACTATTTTATCTTCCAGGTCACTTATCCATTCTTCTGCCTCAGTTATTCTGCTATTGATCCCTTCTAGAGAATTTGTAATTTCATTTATTGTGTTGTTCATCATTGTTTGTTTCATCTTTAGTTCTTCTAGGTCCTTGTTAAATGTTTCTTGTATTTCCTCCCTTCTATTTCCAAGATTTTGGACCATCTTTACTATCATTACTTGAATTCTTTTTTCAGGTAGACTGCCTCTTTCCTCTTCATTTGTTAGGTCTGGTGGGTTTTTACCTTGCTCCTTCATCTGTTGTGTGTTTCTCTGTCTTCTCATTTTGCTTAACTTACTGTGTTTGGGGTCTCCTTTTCACAGGTTGCAGGTTCGTAGTTCCCATTGTTTTTGGTGTCTGCCCCCAGTGGCTAAGGTTGGTTCAGTGCTTTGTTTAGGCTTCCTAGTGGAGGGGACTGGTGCCTGTGTTCTGTTAGATGGGGTTGGATCTTGTCTCTCTGGTGGGCAGGACTGCGTCTGGTGGTATGTTTTGGGGTGTCTGTGAACCTGCTATGATTTTAGGCAGCCTCTCTGCTAATGGGTTGGGATGTGTTCCTGTCTTGCTAGTTGTTTGGCATGGGGTGTCCAGAACTGGAGCTTGCTGGTCATTGAGTGGATCTGGGTCTTAGTGTTGAGACAGAGATCTCTGGGAGGGCTCTTGCCAATTGATATTATGAGGGACTGGGAGGTCTCTGGTGGACCAATGTCCTGAACTTGGTTCTCGCACCTCAGAGGCTCAGGCCTGATACCCTGCCAGAGCACCAAGACACTGTCAGCCACATGGCTCAGAAGAAAAGGGAGAAAAGAAAAAAATAAGAAAGAAAGAAAGAAAATAAATAAAATAAAGTTATTAAAATAAACAGTTAAAAAAGTATTAAAATTAAAAAGTAATTTAAAAATAGAAGGGAGCACCAAACCAATAAATAAATCCACCAATTATAACAAGCACTAAAATCTTTACTAAAAAAGACAGACAGACAGACCCTAGGACAAATGGTAAAAGCTAACCTATACAGACAAATCACACAAAGAAGCATACACATACACACTCAGAAAAAAAGAAAAAGGAAAAATATATATATATAAAAAAAGGAAGAGGGCTTCCCTGGCAGCGCAGTGGTTGAGAGTCCACCTGCTGATGCAGGGGACATGGGTTCGTGCCCCAGTCCAGGAAGATCCCACATGCCGTGGAGCGACTGGGCCCGTGAGCCATGGCCACTGAGCCTGCACATCCAGAGCCTGTGCTCTGCAATGGGAGAGGCCACAACAGTGAGAGGCCCATGTACCAGGGGGAAAAAAAAAAAAAGGAAGAGAGCAACCATATCAATAAACAAATCTACCAGTTATAATAAGCTCTAAATACTGAACTAAGATAAACATAAAACCAAAAACAAATTAGGCTGTGTTCGCAAAGCCAACCCCAGTCCTCTCCCTGGGATCTGACCTCCGAAGCTAAGCCTCAGCTCCCAGCCCCCACCCACCCCAGTGGGTGAGCAGACAAGCCTCTCAGGCTGGTGAGTACTGGTCGGCAGTGATCCCCTCTGTGCAGGAATCTCTCTGCTTTGCCCTCTGCACCCCTGTTGCTGTGCTCTCCTCTGTGGTTCTGAAGCTTCCCCCCACCCATCCCCCCTTCTCTGCCAGTGAAGGGACTTCCTAGTGCATGGAAACATTTCCTCCTTCACAGCTCCCTCCCAGAGGTGCAGGTCCCTTCCCTATTCTTTTGTTTCTGTTTTTTCTTTTTTCTTTTGCCCTACCCAGGTATGTGGGGAGTTTCTTGCCTTTTGGGAAGTCTGAGGTCTTCTGAAAGCATCAGTAGGTGTTCTGTAGGAATTGTTCCACATGTAGATGTACTTTTGATGTATCTGTGGGGAGGAAGATGATCTCCACGTCTTACTCCTCCACTATCTTGAAGGTCCTCCCAGGAGTGAGGCTTTTAAATGAAAAAAGATACTTCTTCCTGGCCACACCCACACTCCCAGTTATTTTCTAGCACAGTGATTCTCTCACGCTATCTGGCATCAGAATCCCCTGGACAGCTTATTAAAACACAGGGTCTTGGACCCCAGCCCCAGAGTTTCCAATTTGCTAGGTCTGGGCTGGGGTGAGAACATACATTTCTAACAAATTTCCAGGTGATATTGATGTCACTGGCCCAGGGAACATATTTTGAGAACCACTGAACTAAATAATATCTCCCTGATTTTTCGTAATCAGAGAACCATTGGGACCTGCATAATTTGGATTGGACACCTGAGGACACCATCTCTTATCTAGTGAACTCAATAGTACAGCTTGCCAGCCAATGGTATTAAGGTATCTGAGCACACTTAAGAATCACTGATCTATCAGATCACACTAATTGTTTGTTACCTTGCCCGCTTATATTCCAGCCACACTGGCCTTTTTTTCTACTCTTAAAACCAGCCAAAGACCCTACCTCAAGGTTCTTGTGATTCCTATGGTTTACACTTGGATGTCTGCCCTTCTAGATCTTCATGTATCTGGCTCCTCATCAGTTTAGTTATCACCTCTTCTTTATACAATATATCTATTTATAAAGAAAATCAAGGAGACGGGCTTCCCTGGTGGTGCAGTGGTTGAGAGTCAACCCGCCAATGCAGGGGACACAGGTTCGAGCCCTGGTCCAGGAGGATCCCACATGCCATGAAGCAACTAGGTCTGTGCGCTGCAACTACTGAGCCTGTGCTCTAGAGCCACAACTACTGAAGCCCACATGCCTAGAGCCCATGCTCTGCAGCAAGAGAAGCCACTGCAAGGGCCCATGCGCAGCAATAGAGATCCAATGTGGCCAAAAGTAAATATTAAAAAATTTTTTTAAATTAAAAAAAAAGAAAATCAAGGAGAGATCTTATGTTTTCTTAATATAAATTTCATTATAAACATATTAGCAACTTAAATTATAAATTGCACTTTTTTGATATTTATTTATTTGGCTGCATAGGGTCTTAGTTGCAGCACATGGGACCTTCATTGTGGCCTGCGGGATCTTTCATTGCAGTGTGCGGACTCTTTGTTGTGGCGCCTGGGCTTCTGTCTAGTTGTGGCACGTGGGCTCTCTAGTTGTGGTGTGCAGGCTCTAGAGCGCGTGGGTTCAGTAGTTGCGGTGCATGGGCTTAGTAGCCCTGTGGCATGTGGGATCTTAGTTCCCCAAACAAGGATCAAACCCGTGTCCCCTGCATTGAAAGGTAGATTCTTAACCTCTGGACCACCAGGGAAGTCCCATATTGCTCTTCTTAAATATAAAGAACTCCCCACTCCCCTTAGTCATTCTCCAGCTTATCGCCTTGTTTTAGTTCCTTGATATTGATTATCCAATCTGTAAGCATATCATTTATTCATTAATATATTTACCTGCCTATCTCCTTCCCCCATAAAATGTAAACTCCACGAGTTTGGAGATTTTTGTTAACTCTATTCCAAACATCTCAAAGGGTGCTGGGGATATAATAAGCACTCAATAAATATTTATCAAATGGATAAACAGACCAAGAAAGAATGAGCCATTTGCATTAGAACCGATATTACTCTCCACCCAGAGTGAAAGTTTCTCTAATTATGATGCCTACCAAACTATAAGAGGCCCAGCTTTCCTTCCAGAAATGATATCATTTTAGTCCTCCTTTATCCTAGGGTGTGAAGACTTAAAAAGGAAACTCGAGAAAAAAATGTTCTGTAAGGGCAGTGTTGTTTTGTACTAGTTTTCTAAATATAAGTAACCTAACTTCTTAGAGTGACCTAAAACAAAAAATATGCAGGATTATGCTAGTTGCAATGTTACTTAAGTCAAGAACAGACTGTTACAGGGAGTAGAGAGACCACAAAAGAAAACAAAAACTAGTTCACAATGTGAACTGTTCTCTTCAACAGTGATGCTGCCTGCTGACAGAGTTTGTTGTTAACAAGTATTCCATTTTACATCCATATTCAACAAAGAACCGAGCCCTGGTCCCACTGGGTGAGCCTGTGAAATGGTTCTCATGGTCAAACACAGTAGGGAAACGCTGCAAATTCTAGCTTCTTCTTAAAGACTCACAAAGCACATGGGAACAGAATAAAGGTTTTGAGAAATCCTACATTCAAATGCCTTTGAATTTGTTTCATCCCTGTTTCCTAAATTTTGACTGATCCATGTGTGCAAAACACACTGTGGGAAAAACTACTTGGGGGTCCCCAGTATTGATTTGGTTGCTTGTTTTGTTTACAGTGAATGACAAACTCCTAGTGGGACGGTTAAACAGTACACAAGCTCATTAAGACTGTGCCAGGATCTGGACCTTCACTGAATGAACAGTGGCTGGTTCATTTGACAAGATACTTATTATTCAAGTTTCTAGAATAATCTTCTAGCTCTTTAGCCCTCAAATTGCCTAGGGACTTAATAAGGTTGAATTCCTTCATACCTAGTTTGCAGCTCTTAATCAAAGCCATCAGAGACAAGAAGTTGTTTTTAAAATATCAGAGAATTTGGCACAGCTTTAGGGGAGATATGCATGGAGCAAGGAGAAAGGAAGGCGACATGCTGCCAGTCAGCCTGATCAGCTGTGTCACTCCTGAGGTCAATAGGTGACAAATATTGCTGTGAGACCACCCACACAATCAGATAATTGCTCTCCCCCTCCCCCTACCCAGAGAGGGACTTCTAAGAAACCCACAAATGACCAACTTCATGGAGTTTTCTCTTTAGAGAAGAACATGGTTCTCCTGTAAAGAATGCCAAAAGAATTGGTCTTTTGTCACTTGTGTTTATTTCTCAAGAGGATTTTAAGCCCTTGCAGGTCTACAGTTCAGTGTAACAATAGTGCAGGATGCATTTACTTTTTTTTTTCAAGGGGAAGTCAGCCTTCAAAACAGTGACATCCTGGACAGTTTCCCGAGAGACTGCAAAACTTACACCTGTGGTACTAATAGACATCAATTTCCCTCTGGTGGTGGCCTGCCAACTTAACTCACCAAATAAGCAAGGAGGAGAGCTCTTAAGCCTTTATTCTAGTGGCCATGACACTTGCTTTTAAATAAGTCAAGAAATGCTAGATAATACCTTTTTTTTTTTTTTTGGCGGTACGCGGGCCTCTCACTGCTGTGGCCTCTCCCGTTGCGGAGCACAGGCTCCGGACGCTCAGGCTCAGCGGCCATGGCTCACGGGGCCAGCCGCTCTGCGGCATGTGGGATCCTCCCGGACCAGGGCACGAACCCGCGTCCCCTGCATCGGCAGGCAGACTCCCAACCACTGCGCCACCAGGGAAGCCCTAAATAATACCTTTTATCAGTGGGAGATAGATAAACCCTTAGACAATTGAAAAGATTATTCTGAATATTGTTGGCACCTGAGGCTTGAGTTCTGGGATTTATGCTAATTTTGCTTGAAGCTAAAGAGAGTCTCTTATCTCAGGTCTGCTGGTGTGGTTATATTGATGTCTCTAAGGCTTCATTTCATGCAGAGTCCCACATTCTATGGGCTAAATTGATGGTTTGGTCATTCCTTCAAATGTCTGAGGGGACTACTTCCTGCTGTGCTCTGTCAACTTTAACTATTGATTCAGAGATTTCACTCCTTGTTCCAAACTCTTGTTTTTCATGAATGAACCTGATGTTTCCATACATACTAAACATTACATCTCAGATGATGAACAGCACTATCATCTCTAAGTTACCTGGTTCCTCTAGTTTATGGAAAGAAAGGTTGCTACAACATTAATTCCCTTAACCAGAAAAATGTGGATATCTAAATGTTATTAAGACAGGAAGGTTCAGAGGTCCAGTGGTGGATGTGAGAGTTCATTCTCATCATTCATGGCAATCAGCATGTACAAGGAAGGTTGCTACAGTGCTTTGGGATTATAAGGTAGGTTCCTGCAATTAAGGAGCTATTGTGAGGGAAAATAATAGTGAGGGGAAGTAAGATCTAGAAACTATAATAAATGGGAGACATAAGACTGTGAAACATGGAGCATTTAAACTGGGCCTCAAAATATAGGTAGAAATGAGGTGTGAAAGGAAAATCAAAATGGAGTCAGTGTTGCTAAGAGAGTTCTCTTAAATGGAGCCAGAAGGCCATTGAGAGTGTGATTTATGCAGGTCTCAGCCCCAATGGAATCTGCACTTTGACCATTTCTTGTCTTAACATAGGCATCCAGAACATCTGCCCAATGTTCCAGAAACTCAAGATACATATCAGACCCTTACCCTAAAATGAGTCAGGACAGACTATCCCTTAGACACAAATAGTTCCTTTCTTGCATCAGTGTCAATCATTATTCTTGAACAACCTTGTGTGTTTTGCCTTTATAAGCCCCTGACTCTCTCTTCCCTGGAACAGTCTTTTGGTTTTACCTGGATCTGTGTGTGCTGAATTGCAATTCTTAAGACCCCCAAGTAAAGTTCTTTGTTCTTTGCAGCCTCAACACTGGTTATTGCTCAACCGAGGGATTGGATGGTTCAGGTGGAGAGTATTATAAGAACACAAGCAGTGTCAATGGGAAAGGATCGACAGGAGTGTGTATGCATATGTATCTGTGTGTGTATGTGTGATGTGTAAAGTGTGTGAGTTTGCTTGAAATATAAGTCCACCCAAGGGAGTCATTAGTGACAGGCAAAGCTAGAAAGATGAATTGGAGCCAATTCATGGAGGGCCTTGAATGCCAGACCAAAGAGATTAGGCAGAAAATGAAGGTTTCTTAGGAGAAAGTGATATTATCCATTTAATGAATCTGAAAATGTGTCTGGTTGTGATGTGGAGGGAAACTGAAGTTTAATAAAACACTAAGACAGGTAGACTACCTAAGTGGTTATTGCAGGGAAAACTATAGAGAAAGAATTGAAATGTAATCCCATAGCAATTAAAATATAACCTGAATACCAACATGCAACATGTCACAATTGCCTCTTCCAGCTGAGCACCCTCTATGTGGATGACTTATGAAGACCTAAAGCAAAATTATGATGCTTTGCAAGGTTATTTTTTAGAATGCAAAAGTGATTAATCACATGCATAAAAAGTACCATTTCATTTCATAAATTTTACTGCTTGGAACATTAATAATGGAGGGCATATAAAGAACTGAAATTAAGCATCTTTACTACACGATGTTAAAGATGCATGTGGTATCTTCCAAATGTTAAAAAAAATAGAGAAACCATTTTTTTCAGACTTCAAATCTAGCATTTTTCTGTGACCCAAGTCATGAATAAAAACATAAAAACAGTCCTAAGTACTGCTGTTCCACTTTATTTGATGGAAAAATCAGTTAAATTCTAAAGCTTGCTCTTGAAACAAAGAAAAAAATGAAAAGAAAAAGAAAGGCACGAAATATGTTTCTATTGTGCAGCAAGGCAGCTACACAATGCTGAAGAAAAAAAGAATAACTTTAATATAAAAGCCTCAGATTCTGGCAAGCTTTGGATTATTCATAATGTTTGGTTCTGAGGGTCATAGATTGAACCGTATGTCAGTAACAGCATGCTGAATGCCATTTTATTCAAGCCTAAACAAAAATCCTCAAAATAATTACTTTCAAGTCTTCTTTGTTCCTTTTGCCTTTTGCTCCTTGGCTTTTTTTAAAACCAATTTGGTAAATATGGAGTATATGTTGAGTCTAGTCAACAGAAGGTATTTTCAGAACATAGTTCTTAGAAGTGATAATAAACAAGGCAATGTGTGTCAACTGAAAGAAAAAGGCACAACGTAAAAGTTGTGAGTTAAGTTTTATTCTGGGACCTTACTGAGAACTATAGTCTGGGAGACAACCTCTCAGGCAGCTCAGAGGAACTGCTCCAGAGAGGTAAGGGAGGAGCCAGGATATATATGAATATTTTTGCTAGGAAAAAAAAAAAAAAACATGTAGTTGAACATCAAAAGATTACTGCTAATCACAAAGAAGTCTCAAGTTAATGATTTTAGTGATTTTCTATGTATGGGAAGATGCAGGAATCTGGGGGTCATTGAAATTATTCCTTAGATATGCATCTTAACTATCTTGGGGCCAGTATATCCAAAACACAGAATGCTTCCTGTTTTTCTCCATCCTGAACTTCCCTCAGGGCGCACTGTCAGTGGGTGACTGCAGTGGTTAATGACTTGATCCTTGTAGAACCAGAATGGTGGGCAACATTCTTTTCTCTACACATGGTATATAAAAATAACATAAGAAGAGGAAAATAAACATCGTTTTAAAATTCTGGCATCTTTGTATGTTTATTTAACAGCATCCACTTTAAGAATCAAGTATTATCATTGTCTTTTGCTTTCCTGTTATGATTTTCAGCTCAATAAATTCCTGCTTCCTGATTTTGTCATACTAGGAATTCTGCTGCACTCACTCATCAGATCTGTTTTTTGGCAGCTGTATCCTCTCTCTATCTCTAAGGGCATATTATCAAATTCTTCATACTGACTCGGGGTGCCTGGTGACTTTTCAGACAGTTTGGGCAACTCAGTGGGACATTTAACCATTCCAATAGCTATACCAGAGGAGAACAAATTGTACCCTTATTTTCTGTCTGGAGGTTAGCATTACCAAAGTTATTGTGTCTACATTTTCTTCTGTGGGTGTTTAACTATATTTTCCATGTTCACTAGATCCCTTTCCCCAAATTATTCCAAGCTCAGGGGCTAATGTTCTTTTTCAGTGAAAAAGAAGCAAGATATCCTTCATGAAGGAGCAGGCCCTACCCTTTTTGTTGGGTTTTCCAGTAGTGGGAATGAGTTGTGCTGCATGGTCCCACATGTCTCTGCATATCTATCTAGATGCTAAAACATGAGCTCTCCCACCCAAACGGAAATACAGTTGCATTTCTTATTTTTCTCATACAAATTTGTTCAACAAACATTTGTTGAGCAACTACTGTATACAACAGACTACATGCTATAGAGAGGATACAATGATGAATGGGCCACAGCCCCTTGCCCTCAAGAAGCTTCTAGTTTTTCAGGACACAAAGGAGAGGAGTACAAGTTAAGTGTACAAATAACTGCAATACAAGGTAGAGTATGATGAGGGCAATAAGGAAATGTTCTAGAGAGGGGCAGATTATAAACAGTGACTGGATCAGGGAAGGATTCAGGAAGAAGTAGCAGTGGAGCTATGGAATTTAATAGAGAGGGTCTCAACAGGCAGAGATAAGGGAGGAAATAATCCTGGTAGAGGTAACAGCACTCACAAAGGTGTGGAGGCAGGAAAACACATAGCAAGTTTGGAGAAAGGCAAGTAATCCAGTTTGATGGGTCATAGAGTGGACATCCTTGGAAAGTGAACAATAAAACTGAAAAAGTGGGTGGAGGCCACATCAAGGAGAATATCAGCTAGATGTAGAAGTTCAGAGTTTATTTAGTGCACAAGAGAGAAAGCAATGAAAGCCTTTAAGGAGGAAAATGACTTGCATCTATTTGCACCTTTCCACATTCCAAAAAGCACTTGATGAAACCAACAAAAATAAACACCACGTAATAAGATAAAAATGTGTAAAGAGACCAAGTAAATAGTCAAATGACATCAGGAGTAGTTAGTGCACAAAACGTGTGTAAAGAAGATCCTGCACAGTTATTAACACTAGGGCTCACAGTCAGCCTTGGGTTTCCAATTTGCCAGAGTAATGGCAGAGATGTAACATGTGGGCCAAGGGCACGATCAAAGCTGTGCTTCATAAAGGTCAATCTAGCAGTGGCATGAAGGATGGATTGGCATGTGGACAATGTCAGCAGACGGTAGACTGATTAGGAAGTTATTACAATATCAAGGGTCTCAACAAGGTGATAAAAAGAGAGTTTCCTATGGAATTTTGTACTCCCTTAATACAAGTCTGGTAAAGAAGATAAACTATTGCTCTAGTATATCTATGGCCCAGAACATGTTGCCAATGACAAACCCCAAAGATGTATAAAACTAATTTGGTGCTATTTTCTGTCTGCTAGAGGTGTTTTCCTTAGGGTGTGTATGTTGTGCAATTCATTTCTTTCAAGAGATTCTTCTTTAAGTGTCCCCAGGTGTTCGGCAGATTCAAGTCCTCCGTGTCCTCTGTGTGCTACAGTGACATCTTTAACTGTGAGACTGTGTGGTACGTTTCAGAGTGGATTTACCTTTTGCAGTCTGAACACTGGTAAGGTATTTAAGAGTAAATGTTCACTTAATAACATGTTTCTTTCAAAATAAATAAAGACTGCTTTTTTCTCCTTTGTGTGATTGTTCAGTTTCAATATGATGATATGTGATGCTAGTAGCAGGGAAAAGAGCTTGCAAAGGCAACTGTAGCTCCAAAAAAAAAAATGATACAGATTTTTGATACAGATTCATTTGATACAGATTCATTTCATTTTAGAAGGCCTGACCAAGGCAGCAAGATTTATTTGAATAGCAGCAGTTGAGTCCTGTGGTGAGAGTAAGTTATTCCCTGCTGGGTCTAAATTATCCAGAAGCAGGGGTAAGTAGAGAGGGGGAGTAATTATCTCTACCAATGGGACATGCTAACCTTTTCAAGCAAGGTATCATTCTAAGCGCGTGCGCGCACACACACACACACACACACAGGCGCACACAGATAGGTACGTATATTTCAAAGTGTACTCTATATATTTTCAACCACACTCTTTTCATAACATACTAAAAAGGACTCCCTCTTATCCTACCTGCACCTTCCTCCATCATTCCACTCTTCTCTCCTTTCTTCCTACCATTTTCCCTCCTGACCAAATAGCCTGCAAAAAGAATTGCTCTCAAATAGCTCTATTATGTCCACAGCTCTTTATTTCTGGTTAGTTACTGCTCAGATGTTTTCATTGTATTTTGTATTATATAATATGAGAAAGAGACAGAGACAGAGAAGCAGAGAGAGAAGTTTTGTGTTAGTTATAAAGCGTAATCCTCCAGCAGTGCTTCTCCAACATCAGAATCACCTACAGAGCTTGGTACAACACGATTGCTGGACACACTCCAGAATTTCTGATTCAATAGAACTAAGTAGGACTTGAAAATGTGAATTTCTAACAAGATCTCAGGTGATGCTGATGCTTTGAGAACCCCTGCAATGAAATATTATTAATAATGTTAAAGCTGCCCTGAGGCTTCTTTCTAATTCCATACCCCTCTCTCCCCTTAAGAGGTCATTACTATTCTGATTTTAAAAAATCATTTCCTTACTTTTTAAAAAGTGTCAGAAAGAGGGGTGACGAGGGGAAGATGGCGGAAGAGTAAGATGCGGAGATCACCTTCCTCCCCACAGATACACCAGAAATACATCTACACGTGCAACAACCCCTACAGAACACCTACTGAACGCTGGCAGAAGACCTCAGACCTCCCAAAAGGCAAGAAACTCCCCACGTACCTGGGTAGGGCAAAAGAAAATACAGAGACAAAAGAATAGGGACAGGACCTGCACCAGTGGGAGGGAGCTGTGAAGGAGGAAAGGTTTCCACACACTAGAAAGCCCCTTCGTGGGCAGAGACTGCGGGTGGTGGAGGGGGGTAGCTTCGGGGCTGTGGAGGAGAGTGCAGCAACAGGGGTGTGGAGGGCAAAGCGGCGAGATTCCCGCACAGAGGATCAGGGCCGACCGGCACTCACCAGCCCGAGAGGCTTGTCTGCTCCCCCACTGGGGCGGGCAGGGCTGCGAGCTGAGACATGGGCTTTGGCTGGAGCGCATGTCCCTCCCTCCCTCCCTCCCTCCTTTCTTTCTTTCCTTCTTTCCTTCTTTTCTTTCTTCTTTCTTCCTTCCTTCCTTCCCTTCCTTCTTTCTATCTTTCGTTCTTCTTCTTTCTTTCTTCCTACTTCTACTAATTCTTTCCCTTTAAATTTTCTCCCTTTTATTCTGAGCCATGTGGATGAAAGGCTCTTGGTGCTGCAGCCAGGAGTCAATGCTGTGCCTCCGAGGTGGGAGAGCCAACTTCAGGACACTGGTCCACAAGAGGCCTCCCAGCTGCACATAATATCAAGCGGCGAAAATCTCCCAGAGATCTCCATCTCAACGCCAGCACCCAGCTTCACTCAACGACCAGCAAGCTACAGTGCTGGACACCCTATG
>NW_020173709.1:161686-180718 GCF_003031525.2 Neophocaena asiaeorientalis asiaeorientalis | reverse complement strand
AAAAAAGGTTCTGAAGAACCTAGGGGCAGGACAGGAATAAAGACACAGACTTAGAGAATGGACTTGAGGACATGGGGAGGGGGAAGGGTAAGCTGGGTTGAAGTGAGAGATTGGCATGGACATATATACCCTACCGAACGTAAAACCGATAGCAAGTGGGAAGCAGCTGCATAGCACAGGGAGATCATCTCGGTGCTTTGTGACCACCTAGAGGTGTGGGATAGGGAGGGTGGGAGGGAGACACAAGAGTGAGGAGATATGGCGATATATGTATATGCATAGCTGATTCACTTCTTCATACAGCAGAAACTAAGACAGCATTGTAAAGCATTTATACTCCAATAGAGATGTGAAAAAAAATAAGAATATAAATATTCCAATTTTGTCACTTATATATGTACCCCTAAACTGCAATAAAGAAATAGTGGTATAGCCAAACAATAGAATATTACATAGCAGTGAAAATGAATGAACTACAACTACACAGAATAATGTGATGAATCTTAGAAACATAATTCCATGTGAAAAACTGTTGCTGAAGATTACATATAGTAATTTAGCATTTTAAAATACTCCAATGCTTTTCATTCCCAGTTCTGGTTGATGATGTCCCCAGAAAAGCCTTTATAGTTGTTCACAATTATATTGAATATACAATACAACTTCCTTTTAAGGATCTCTATGCAAATCACACCTTCTTATTTAATCTAAATGTTGTAAGGTAGGTAGGAAAAGACATTTCCTTTTATATCTTAACAAATAAATGTGAAGTACAAAAAGGAGTCATCTAATGGGAATGTTTTTGGAAAAATAAAGCCTAAAATTCCAGATTCTTGGAGACTTTTATTGAGGGCAATTGATTTGAGATCCACAAGCAGTAGGAGAGCATAATAAATTTTAAAAGTTCTGGCTAGGATTTAGAAGAGGGAGATTCCAGTCCTGATTCTTCTCCAGACAAGTCAATTCATTCCTCTGTGTTTGATCCCTCATCTACAAAATGGTGAGGTTCATAGTTTAGAAACCATGCTCAAAGGAGCCCTAGGGATTCCTCACAGATGTTTCTGGAACTGCATCGGGCAATGAGGAAGATGTGCAGGTGTAGGGAGCAAGGATGATAATGTTTAAGGCTCAGGACCTTCTTTCCACCTCTTCCATCTGAGCCATTGAACTCTCTGATTTGCATATGCTAGACTTCTAGAAAGAATTCATTTGGAGAACTGGTTCTGATGATTAAAAAATAAAAGTTTGAAAATCACAGAAGAGATTTGTAAATGCCCTTCCAGCTTTACTGGATCCTTCTATTCCAAACCTTTGCCAACTTTCTCAAAGTTATCTGTACCACCACTACTGTCACAAAAACTCCCTTTTATCTCAGCCTTGCTTTTTTCTTTAAAGAGAATAAAATATCAACTCCCTCAACTTTCCATCTCAACACCCCAAAACCTATTTATTACTCTACACCCTACAGTCTTTAATGCAGTCAATGAAGAAAGGTCTCACTTCTCAGCTTCAATACAAATCTTTCCATCCCTGTTCTTGACCCCATTCCCTACAATTCTTAAGACCTTGCCTGTTTGTTATTCTCATTCATATTCTCTCTCTCTGTCTGTCTGTCTCTCGTTCTCCTCACCATCTCCTCTCTTTCTCATTTTCAAGATATTTCTCACAGGCTACAAACATGCTCAAGAATCTCTCCTAAAAATAAACAAAGCAAAAATCCTGCCTAGAGCCTGCATCATCCTCTAGTTACTGGTCTCCTCTCCTTTCCTCTAGAAGATTCTGGCATTGTTGTTTCCAATTTTTTCCTATTTCATCACTTCTCAGTCTACTATAGCTTGCCTTTTGCTCCCACCATTGCAATGAAAATGTTCTGGAAAATCCTCCACCAATGGTCATCTAACTTCTCTATCTTTGCATCATTTAGTACTTGTTCTATGTTGGCTCAGTACCCTTAGCAACTTCTTTGCCACCCTCCACCTCAGCTGCAGGTGTTGTATGAAAGGCCCTGGTGGCGCTGCCCCAGCCCTCAGGGAACCTCCCCATGTGACGTCATCTATAGTATTACACTCTGATCGCTGCCCTTGGTTTGTCATAATCATTGTCTCATGCTCAGATTCTCTCTCTTTGCCTCGCACCTTCAAATTGACCTTTTAGTTGGGATTATCTGAGTCTCTACTATTTCACTTTCATCCTTCGACACTGCTTCTCAGATCACTTTGAGCTCCGTGCTCTGCAGTCCATGGAACACTTCAGCCCAAGCCCACACACACTCGGTGCAGGCATTTGGAACACAGCATGCTGGTTCCTGGTTTGTTCAGAGGTGATGAGGGGCATAGATCCAAGGAGCTTGTATTTCTTCTCATGCTGCAAGTTCTGCCTAGGTGATAGTATCCTCTCTCTTTGAGTTCAACTACCACCTCTGTGCTGATAATTTTCAGTCTTCTTACTTCAGATTCAGAACTTATGTATCACAATTGCAGCAAGATATTGCCACTTGGGGATCCAATAGTTACTTCAGACTCAATATGCCCAAACTAAAGTCATCATCTTCCCTCTAATACTTGAGGCTTCTCCTGACTTCCCTATTTCAATGAATGATACCCCCTTCTAACCCATCATTCACATTGATGTCAAAGTTGTCTTGTAATAAAGCAGAATGAAAGAAGTAGAGGTACACAACTGACACAGAGTTGAGATTGTAGATATCTCTATGTCCCCTATTTATGCTGCTCATCCCTGTGAATCCCCATGAATCGAGCTGGAAGTTAAAGCTAAGTAATCAGTGATGTTATTAATTATTTTTTGCTTACTTTGTGTAATAGTAAAGTAATTCATAAATGTATAACTGAATCACCTGCATGGGTATCTAGAGCATTCAGAACAGAGGAAACAGTAAGTGCAAAGGCCCTGAGGTGGGAAATTAATTAGCATGTTTGAGGACAGCTAGAAGATCAGTGTGGCTACTTGATCACATTACCTTCATTTGCATTAATTCCTTCTAGAAATCTTCATTGATGATCTACTATGTTTTAAGCACTGTTCTGGAGAATAGGGATGAAAGCCATGGTCTCTGCCTTCATGGAGCTAACAGAAACTGTAACGAAGTCCTTTTTCTCTACTTAAATTAGAAAAAAGGAAAAATATACTGTAGAATTTGGACTCCTGTAATGTACAAGGTCAGCCAGACACTTCCATGAACCTTGTTCTAATGTTTATACATCAAATTCAAGATTCACTCATTCATTAACTTATACATTCAACACAGTCACAGCTACTAAAAAGTTTAAAGATGGTTACCAAAAAGAAAATATAAATAAATACTTAATGCTATTTTAAAATAAAATTGCTACATTATGATAGCAAAGTATGCATATTGGTAACCAAGTTTGGAAAGGATAAGAAGAAATTGGAGGATGTCTTTTAGAGACCTAACATTTTTTTATTTTATGATGAAGTACAAACATAATAAAAGAGATTGAAAAGAAGTCCCACAACAAAAAGAACAAGAGGAAAGGGTATTGGAAGTAAGATATTAGAAGAATCCCTTCATATTGAGAGTGACAAATATTAGAGTTGGCCATGGAAGCCTCGGTCTACTGGTTTCCTTAAGAAAAGGCAAACTATCTGTCATGAATGAAATAGACACTGATGTGCATGAAGAAAACATAGATTCATCAGGTTATTCATTCATGCAAACAACATTGATCAACTAAGTAGTAAGTATGTGCCACTCTGCCCAGCCTCTGGGGAAGAAAAATGATAAGGAAGTTATGCTCACAGTCCTGAAAGTGCTTGTGAGGAGACAAGACAAATACACGAAAAGAATGATCAGATGCAAGAAAAAATCAGTCCAAGAAGGCACTATTTTCCGTCATCTAGCTCTTAACAAATTTTTAGTCAGATAACGTCCATGAAGGACATTCCATTAATACTACACTTAGAAAAAAATTAATAAAGGTAATGGGGAGGGGGTTACAGTCAGCATCCCTCACCTCACTTATTCCACATCTAATTCTCTAATCCTTTCCCTTTCCTTTGAGTGTATTCCATACAGGGGCCAGAACAGAGAAGTCACCTTTAGGAATTTTCAATCTATCAGTATGGCTGCGTTCATTCTGAAGAACTTTTTTCTACATGTTATCCAGCAGCTGATGAAATAGATTGAAAATATATAATGTCTCATGGGGGGGGTCTAAATTCTGTATGGCCAATATCTATAGTAAGAGTGAATGGTATTCAATATTCTTCGCGAAGAATTCCCAATTAGCTCACCCAGTTGAGTGCTACAAACTGATGCAAATAAGGTTGGTAAATAACCTATGTTGTGAGAGGAACTTTTGCAATGCCTAAGCTATTCCACGTGAGCACAGAAGCACCTGAAATCTACTATATTATAGCTACATGTTTTGCTTTTCATTCCATGCAGTTATTTCCTCCAGAAAGTCACCTTGCTGGTTATATTTTGTTGAATCTAGATACCATCTAAGTGGAAGTTTCCAAAGACCACAAAACTGATAGAGGGAAAAGGTGAGGCTGGGTAACAAAGGAAAGCTAGCCAGTGATGAAATTTAAAATATGTCATGGGGTGTGAATTACTATACATAGATAATAAGAAACTGATTGTATCTTCCAAAATCCCTTTCATTCCTGGGCTTCCATAGCAGCTGTATATTTCTGTATCCTCCTCTACTCTGTACCACCAACCATAATTAACCAAAATAATTGTTATAGCCCTTCATTTATATCAGCAGATACCGTTATACTAATTATCCAAAAAAATCTGGTGCTAGTTTGATCACAACCTCTTCAGTTAGAGTGATTATTTTCTACATTTTGGATATGTTCCTTTTAAGATATTACTATATCCCTAATGTTTGAAGCCTTCATTGATGCATTTTCAAAGTTATTTGAAAGTTATTTAAAAGTCATTTAAAAAGGAATTCATATCTCCATGAACTTACCAATGAGAACCAATGATTTACATAATAAACAATATATCAAAGTGTACTAGTCACAGAACTTCTATATAATGTTTCTACCAAGGAAAAATAACTTCCACACTTTTTATTGGATGCTAAATAGTTTTTCAAATACCCTTTGCCAATATAGAGGCTACCCAAGAACACTGATGAACATGTTATTCCGATCATTTCTATTAAGCTCCTATAGTATACATAGCCATTTTCTAGACACTATAGAAAATGCAAAACCTAAAAGAGAGAGAATGCCTTATTTAGAATGAGATCTAAGATAGACAATGTAAAAGAAAAGAATAAAAATATCTGATAACGCTTTCAAATTGTATGTAAGATGCTTCGGGTTGCAAACAAAAGGAGAAATCAACTGGGATAATGATAATTAGGGAAACTCCCTGAAGTAGATGACTGTTGAGCTGGCTTTTTCCTTATTTGAGAAAATCTGGTCCAATCGTTTTTGAAAAAGTAAACTTTCAGCTTGGTGTGATTTGGGAACTGGGTGAAAACAACTGAATCTGTTCTTTTATAAGAAAAAAGAGGGACAGAAGAGATCCATCACCTCTGCAAGGGGAAGAAAAACTATACTTCATCTTTAGGCACCCCCTCTTCTCCGAAATATAATTCATATCTTCCACCACAAATAGTCTGTTTTGCCTTGCATTGTTCTACTGAATGATGGAATAAGATGATGAACATTTCATCTGAGGATGCAGAACAGCGACAGGTTAGGTTATACATTGAGGTTATTGGGATACAAATGTGATTGCTCAGGGCACCCTTTTCAGGAAAAGAAAACTGATGATCTTTTATATTTCTTGTAGGAAGCAGCAATTTTGAACACATAAGTCTTCGCCAGCCCTAGTCAAAAGACACAGGGTCCCATTATAAAAAAAAAAGTTTCTTGCCCAGTTCTTCTGGGGTCTGTTAACAAAGAAGATTCATCTCTGGCCTCGGCACACTGCTCCACTTTGAAGGTCTTTGAAAAAATGATTCTACGTGATGTTCTTGACATTTCACAGAGGAAAAAGTCACGCAGCTGATTCAACCAACTATATAATAATTAGAGCTGACTTGTTAGTCACTGTAAGATATGATTATGTCCAAAGGAATAGTTACCTTTCTGACAAACAATGACAATCTGCATTTATTTAAAATCAGAGTCATAGATCTGCTGTCCTTGGTATTATAGCAGGATTTTTCTTTGCTCTATCTTTATCCAGAGCCAGATTCCCCAAATTTAGAGAGAAGCTTAGACTCTGAGCCAAAACATTATTTTTGAATTGCCAGAAGCTGCCTGTTAATTTTTCCCATGTTCTTATAAATTCAATTAAAAGCTGAAGCTTAGATCAAATTAAAATGACTTGCTTCGTTATCAAACATTCAGCCATCCAGCTGTTCACAATATTAACATTAATACATTTCATGTACAATAGTATTTTCTAATGTTCTCTGTAGGTTCCCTCACGTCTGTAGTCAATTAATTATTTGTTATTCATGTGTTTATGGCAGCCTGGCTTCCTGTTTCCACTACCTCTTCCGCTCCCACAAAGCCCTAAAACACTTAAATCCTGATATTCATGAATCATAACTAAATGCAATATCCTTTCTTTTCTTTTCTCCGGAAACAGGTCTCATACTAGAAGGGAGTGAAGTCTAACATCTCTAAAAACCTTAAATAGAATTCTTCGCCATTATCAAACTTTATGACCACAGTCTATCTACCAATATATGTCTATCATGGCAGATAACTGGCATCTTGACAAAAATTGTAGCACCAAATGTGAATAAGGAGATGGCAAGATATGCTGCTTCCTTGAGCTGAAGATTGAAAAGAAGTAGTGGTGACTGAAGTAACTGCAAAGCATCGTGTTTTTATTTTCAGGATTAAAAATAAGTGCTTTGATTGAAATCTGAAGATGTATGCCAACCTGGTAGAAAGAGCCATCCCATTCAGTCAGTAACCAGTAATCATTATTAATGCACAGTAAAGTACTATTGCTGAGACAGACCCATACAGGTAGGAAAATTAATAAAAAATGAATGAAGTTATTACCAACACACAGGCAAAGCAGATTCAGTGATCAGCAAAATTCAATGAGGTGAAAAAAGAGTATCTTGGAAACAGCACAATTTCAGGTACTTCTCTTGCTCATAGTAATACTTTCCTGAACTGCTATATATCTGTAGCTTCCTGGATCACCTGAGTCCTTATGAACCTGCCATGGAATTTCAGGCTATCTTTATTTATTTAATTATTTTTTTAAACATCTTTATTGGGGTATAATTGCTTTACAGTGGTGTGTTAGTTTCTACTTTATAACAAAGTGACTCAGCTATACCTACACATATATCCCCATATCTCCTCCCTCTTGCATCTCCCTCCCACTGTCCCTATCCCACCCCTCTAGGTGGTCACAAAGCACTGAGCTGATCTCCCCATGCTATGCAGCTGCTTCCCATTAGCTATCTATTTTACACTTGGTAGTGTGTGTAAGTCAATGCTACTCTCTCACTTGGTCCCAGCTTACCCTTCCCCCTCCCCATGTCCTCAAGTCCATTCTCTACGTCTGCGTCTTTATTCCTGTCTTGCCCCTAGGTTCTTCAGAACCTTTTTTTTTTTTTAGATTCCATATATATGTGTTAGCATACAGTATTTGTTTTTCTTTCTGACTTATTTCACTCTGTAGGACAGTCTCTAGGTCCATCCACCTCACTACAAATAACTCAATTTCGTTCTTTTTATGGCTGAGTAATATTCCATTGTATATATGTGCCACATCTTCTTTATCCATTCATCTGTCGTTGGACACATAGGTTGCTTCCATGTCCTGGCTATTGTACATAGAGCTGCGATGAACATTGTGGTACATGACTTATTGAATTGTGGTTTTCTCAGGATATATGCCCAGTAGTGGGATTGCTGGGTCATATGGTAGGTCTATTTGTAGTTTTTTAAGGAACCTCCATACTGTTCTCCATAGTGGCTGTATCAATTTACATTCCCACCAACAGTGCAAGAGTGTTCCCTTTTCTCCACACCCTCTCCAGCATTTATTGTTTCTAGATTTTTCTATGATGGCCATTCTGACAGGTGTGAGGTGATACCTAATTGTAGTTTTGATTTGCATTTCTCTAATGATTAGTGATGCTGAGCATCCTTTCATGGGTTTGTTGGCAATCTGTATATCTTCTTTGGAGAAATGTCGATTTAGATCTTCTGCCCATTTTTGGATTGCGTTGTTTGTTTTTTAGATATTGAGCTGCATGAGCTGCTTCTATATATTGGAGATTAATCCTTTGTCCGTTGCTTCGCTTGCAAATATTTTCTCCCATTCTGAGGGTTGTCTTTTCGTCTTGTTCATGGTTTCCTTTGCTATGCAAAAGTTTTTAAATTTCATTAGGTCCCATTTTTTAATTTATTTTTTAATTTCCATTTCTCTAGGAGGTGGGTCAAAAAGATCTTGCTGTGCTTTATGTCATAGAGTGTTCTGCCTATGTTTTCCTCTAAGAGTTTTATAGTGTCTGGACTTACATTTAGGTCTTTAGTACTTGTTTCAGACTAACATACTATTCCTGTCCCAACAACTACACATCCGCATGTACTTTACTAGCCTCAATCATCACCCCTTTAGCTACATAAATGTCATGCCCATTCTAAAGAATCCATACACACTCATACTCAACAGAGAACAAATTAGCATGGGAAGAAACAGGGAAAAAGACATTTCAGACAAGGGGAACAGCATGAGCAGAGACATGAAGCACAAAATACCATGCTCTAGAGAACTGCAATCATTGCCGGAAGAGCAAGTATAAGTTGAGGTTTATCAAGGGAAGAGGAATCTTCATGGCTTTCAGTTATGTGCCACATGATCAAAAGCGCAGATTACACAAATATTTTAAGGCAATAGGGAGTCAGGGAGTCCATGCTTGGCCTATGAGTATTAAAGATGATTAATATATGTCAAGTGAATGTAGCACCTTTATCCATACCTAATTGCCCTTTTGTCGATAAATTTTCATAATGTCCCAGTCACAACAGGCGATATCAGTATTAAACTTCTGGTTTCAAAGTTATATAATTAATTACATTAATCTTTTCTTATTTATTAACTGACCCAAGCTTTCTAATATGGTGTCTCTCAAAGTATCAGCTCTAGACACCTACATCAGAAGCCTCACTTGATGCTTGTTAACATGCAGATTCCTGTAACTCGGGCCAGATTTGCTGAATCAGAGTGCCGGCTAGGAATCTGAATTTTGACAAACATCCCCAGCTGATTCTGATGCACAACGAACTCTAACCACGTCATAGCATGACACCTATCTGTGGTGAATTAGACTAGAGTAACTGCTGACAGAAACTTAGTACATACTGGCTTTTGTCTGCTGAATGCGCTGTCAGTGTTTGCCTAGGCATATTCCTTGGAGCCCTGCTCACTGGAGATGCTCTAGAACAAAATTTCTGTAGTCAAATGTATTTCTGATACCACCAAATTATATGTTTTTATTAGAGAGTCCCAGTGACTATTAACATATTAAAGGTTCTGAGAAGTCCTGCATTAAAGGAAAAACTTTAACCCAGCACTTCCCAAATTTATTTGACTATGAAACCCTTTATTATCATAAACCTATTACTATACAGTAGAATGAGTATGCTAATGTGAGTATACTTCTAAAATAATGCTCTAATGTTTCACTGTTAAATATGGAGTTGGTATTTATCATATTATCAAATTATTTTCCATTTCCAGTTTATTAAGATTTTAAAAATTCAGGGGTATATTGGGATATATTTAAAAATCAGGGATATAACTGATGGTGGTGAAGGGTCAGTGCACTGATGAAAACTAACATACATTGAAATTCTGTGTGGTTTTTCAATAAATTGTTCAATTTATTAACTTGTTATTTATGATCTAAATATCTTTATAATAAGAAATCCACCAACAAAACTTAGTTGACAGGACTTTCCTGGTGGCGTAGTGGTTATGAATCCACCTGCAAGTGCAGGGGACATGGGTTCAAGCCCTGGTCCGGGAAGATCCCACATGCCGCGGAACAACTAAGCCCAGGCACCACAACTACTGAGCCTGAACTCTAGAGCCGGAGAGCTTCTACTGAAGCCCATGTTCCACAGCTACTGAAGCCCGTGCACCTAGAGCCCGTGCTCCACAACAAGAGAAGCCACCGCAGTGAGAAGCCTGCGCACCACAACAAAGAGTAGCCCCCGCTCGCTGCAACTGGAGAAAGCCTGCACGCGGCAACGAAGACCCAATGTAACTAAAAGTAAATTAAAAAAAAAAAAAAACTTAGTTGACAAATTGTGAGTTGGAAAACAGGGTAAAACATACCTCAGTTCTCCTGTTAGAATGCTAAAAAATTTTGGTTAGATAACTAAGTGAGAAATCATTTGGAGGCATTAGCAGATCAAACGTAACTTGCAAAGCAAACTTTAGCAGTTGTAGTTCAGATGGTTTTCAATGATTGCCTCGTTATAACGTGGCATCTCCCTTCTTGTCACACACATGATGTGCTCTCTGTTATCTGGACGTGGGTTCACTGCAGTGTGGATTTATTTGTGAGATTCTGAGCACATCTTCATCACCTCACACCAGAGTACTGAACAGCTCCCCCCCAACCCCAGGACACTGGAAACACACTAAGAACATCTGACTCTGTCGCCTCAGATTTTACCCAAGCAGCCTTCCTTCTACCTATTTACAGAGCCCAGAGAGCAAACTTTCACCTTTATAGAAATAATGCTTCCAGAAGGTACAGTTTACTATACTTATGTGTCAACTCACTTGACCCTACTGAGACCACTTTTACCTGTTTTTCTATCATAACTTTCGTATTCCCTTGGGAACCTCTAACTTCTCTATAGAGCTTTAAATAAAATCAAGCCCATTTAGGAATGTACAGACATGGAATCTTTTTAAACCTGGGAACGAGTATGATACAAGCAGTAATAATATAAGGTAGAAATCATTTGCTTTAAAGACTGTATCAAATATTATAGAATGTCCCATTGTGAAAAGCAGTTTAGCACAGAATTAGCAATCAAAGCTTTTTGCCAGTCTCCTTAGCAGCTGTTAAAACGTGTTCAGAACCTCAGCATGAGAAAGGCTGCAGCAACTGTAAACTACAGTGGTCCATCTGAAATACATTTATGGTTATGAAAAGCACAGCAAAACATCTGCAAAGGAAAGCAAGCACTAGGAGGTTAGAAGGGCAAGTTAGTAACGCTTCCCAGAATTATCTCAGGGCCTGTCAGGGAAGGTTAAAAAAGAGGCTTCCCCAGCAGCTGCCAGAGACAGAACTGAAGCTGCCAAGTGTTAAAAGAAGCGAACAAAGTGTAGAGGGACTCAAGGGATTTCTATCTTGTAGGCTCAGTGTGAGGAAATGTAGAGAGGTGCTAACCTCCAAAGTAGAGGAATATATGAAGAAATAGAATGGGTTGAGCCTTGTATGATCAACACAGTCTGTACACAAACAAGAAGGTAAATTCTATAAAGTGCAAAGTACTCATTACAGTGATTTCCAAAGAGTACCTTCTCTGCTGCTCCTTTAGATGGGATAAAACTGATTTCCACTTGTGCTAATAAATTAGGAATTTGATCAGAAAGATTCAAAACTGCATTTGCAAAAGAAAATAGAACATTTGAGTGGACAAAGAAGGCAGCACGGAGAATTCCAAGTCATTAATACTCCTAAAGATTGACAAGTATTTGAGTCAAGTTCGCAATAAATTCAGAAAAGCATATTCAGGAATTTAAGAAGACATCAACTATTATCAATGGGTTATTTTGTCCTCCATTTACACTGGCCAAGTGATTTACCCTCTCATTCCTCTTATAATCTTCTAAGTCATTCCTAGGTCAAATCTATGTTAAATGAAAATTTATAGAGTTTTTTTGTGTGTGTGTGGTACACGGGCCTCTCACTGTTGTGGCCTCTCCTGCTGCGGAGCACAGGCTCCGGACGCGCAGGCTCAGCGGCCATGGTCCATGGGCCCAGCCGCTCCGCGGCATGTGGGATCTTCCCAGACTGGGGCACGAACCCGTGTCCCCTGCATCGGCAGGCGGACTCCCAACCACTGCGCCACCAGGGAATCCCATATAGAGATTTGTGTTAAAAACTTTCACAATAAAATGTAAATCTCTGTTGATTATCTTTCCACCATTACGTGTTTAGTAGTAACCTTAGACATACTGTAGAAATAATGTACAGAATGTTCAATGCTTTTATTCTCTGAAGAGTTATAAATCTAAGATTGTACTGGGTAGCTGTCATGTTCTTCTAATGTATTATAAGACAGCGTTGGTGATTGCTATGCATTTAAAAGATTGTTTTTCTACCAAAAAGAGCTGGATAAATGGATATTAGAGAGCTTACTTAAAGCCACACTCCTTGAAGTCTATAAAACATAGAAATATTTTTAAGTTGCCATATAGTTCATATTACTTTCTACATCTTACTGTTAGATTAAGTGGACTCCTAACTAAGTTGAGTGATAATCTTAATAGGGTGATGATAATATGTTAACATTAGAATAATTATCCAAGAAGAAGTCAGAACAAAGTAAAAACTTCTGTGTTATACATTCTGTGTGTTTATACAGAACATTTCTTAAGGAGGTCCATCCTGTATTGATATAATATATAGCTTTCCTTAACATTAGGACCTCCACACTCCAAATCCCTCCATACCAGGTCAATCTACCATCAACTAAACTTCTCAGAGTCACTGCTATCTCTGCACCTTCATCCATGAGGTCCCCCTACTTTAAATATTCTCACAGTGCCTCCCCAATCAATCCCCCATCCTCCAATCTCTTTATAAATACTTTAGCTCAATTTTCATGTCCTTTCTGAAGACTTCTGATGAGTCCCAGTCTATACTTAACTTTCCACAACTTCAAATTCCTCCAGCACTTATTAATAATTTATATCGCAAGATCATAATCTTGCTCATATATAGGAATTATTCTCGGGGACTGATGCAAAAAAAAATAAGGCTTGTTCTTACAACTAGATCTCAAATTTCTTCAGGAGAGGGTTCAAACAGTGCATTTGATCTTCCATAATATCTATTCATTGCTATCATTCAGCCAAAAGGACTTCATGGGCATTTCTTTGTGTTCTTAGCACTGTCCAATGTATTACGTGTATAGAAGTGTGTAAAGATTATCGTCCATGCATAGAGTAGCCTGCGAATAAATGTTTCTTGTACAAATGAATACATGCAGTAATGGATTGTGTTTACCCACACTGTGGATCTTTCTTGGATTTGGGCATCTTTCCCCTGTGTTCTAGAATTTCTGTGGCAGGGCCACCTTTCCAAGCATACCCTTTTAAATACATCTTCCAATGTGAAGAGAAATTTGCAACTCTTACCTAAATTTAAGTTCAACAATTATAAGCACTTCAAACTTTGACTCATAAGCCAAATAATAAATAAACTCTGATCTTCAGAGTAGTTTGAAGGAATAGAAGGGGCACTAGGCTAAGAGCTAGGAATCTGGGCTTTATCATTAGTTTGTTGTGTGATATTTGACAGGCCATTTGACCTCTTTAGACCTGTTTCTCACATATTCACCCTCCAAATCCTTGTATCTCAAAGTGTGGTCCACCTGCGTGGGCATCACCTAACAACTTGTTAGAAATGCAGACTCTCAGGCCCTGCCCTAGACTGACTGGATTATGCATTAAAGTCTACACTTTAACTGGCATTTCCCAGTTGATCTGTATACATATTAAAGTCTGAGAGGCACTGCCCTGGATTATGAGATTTTTGAGAACAGAGACTATTGTATTCACCATTATATCCCCTAACATCTATGAATGAGCCTGGCACATAATAGGCATTCAATAATTGGTCCAAAGGATGAATGAAAATATTAAAAGGAAAGGCTAAGATTGGTTGTTTCTCTGGTCCTTTCTAAATCTCATACTCTGTAACTGGAGACCAAGCTTAAAATAGTTGATTTTAACATAGGCACAATGGGAATTAGACTAAATCCTGCTTGGGGGCTAATGTTTCTGACCTATTTTTTCATCTACAAAATGATAAATTATACGCCAACTTATAACACGGTATTCTCAATTAAATGAGATGAAAAACTCTGGAGACTAAAGGGTGTGTGTGTGTGTGTGTGTGTGTGTGTATGTGTGTGTACCTTCTATAATCAATATTTGTATATATAGTCACTGAGATCCTGGATCTTGGCATTTAAAATGTTCAGTAAGTTTTTAGAAGTGAAAAAAAAAAAGTTTTCCTGGCCAGCTGTTTTTATAGCTCCTGTCTACTAGCTGGCTTTAAATAATAACAACAGAAAGAGAATGTATAACCATTATTTACAGATACTGTCAAACCATGTGCACTGAATTTCTTGCCCTTCTTCCTTTCTTCCTTCTTGTCTCTTGCTTTCAGAGAGTTTAAACAATCTCATACCCACTCCTGGGCTTCTGACTGTCACAACTCACGTGGCTTTCACTTTTCTCTAAGTATAAATTGCTTCAGTTCGTATCTTTTCTAACAAGACTCAGTTACTACAGTCACATTCTAAGTAAAACCAAAAAAATGCAGAAATGTTCATATTGCAGTTACATCTTCTAATATGATTCTGCCATTGCAGTTTGAAAATATAGGTTTTATTATTCAATTAACAATAATGCCAAACAGAAAATATCTGTATTTGGAAACACTAGATGTCGAATTTGCAACCTTCTGAAATATATAGGTTTTAATTTATTTCTGCAAAACCCTAATAAATTACCTACTTTAGTTCCTAGTTGTTTTTATTGAATAAATTGATTCCCTACAAAAGTGAATGTAAATGTGCTACTAGCATAATTTCTACAACTAATTATCTCCAAAAATCTCCAGCAAATTCTCATCCCCTGACTTTCTGAACCTTCTAACCCCTTATAATTTCTAAATGAGTGAACCCCCCATCTTGGGAACACCTGGTGTTATGAGCAGTGATGGCCAGAGAAGCAGAGTAATGGAAATGGGAAAAAAAAAAAAAAAGCCCATATGTGTCCTACACCAAAACACAGTTGCTCCTGCAGGACATAAGGCACTGAAAGTCAAGATATGACAAGGAGGTAATATTTCTGTAGGATAAGGCTTTACATTTCTGTCTCTTTGTGTCTGCCAATAAAATGAAATTATGAAATTAACTACCATGTTCCCTACTACTATCTTAAGAGATCTTAACATTTGTAATACAAGCTCCTCAACTGTTTAACTCTAATGTTATTATAAAGACTCCCATAATAGACCTTTCTAATTGAATGGTGAGCAAGTGATCACTGATATCAGACTGCTAATAAATCTACCATGGATGAAAACAATAATGCTTTTTTTTTTTTTTTTTTTTTTTTTAACATCTTTATTGGGGTATAATTGCTTTACAATGGTGTGTTAGTTTCTGATTTATAACAAAGTGAATCAGCTATACATATACATGTGCTCCCATGTGTCTAATGCTTTTTTATTTACTAAGATTTTAGCAGAATCTGTGCTAGAATCTGTAACAACTAATAGTTAAAACTCTTGCTGGGGGGAAGATATAGCCCAGATTGCCACAAATGGATTTGAAACCTGCTCAAAAGCAAACCAGCTAATTCCACACACAGCATTACTCCCACATTTTTAATCAGTTACTAATGAACATAACCAGAATGATTGAAAAGTCTGACTCTCCTCTTTTGACACTTGAAACGTTTCTGAGATATACATAAACAAGAAATTAAAAACAAAAAGAAAAAAACAGTGGCTCCAAAAACCCAGTCATTCACCCAAGAAATATTATTAGGTGCCCTGAGTTAATCAAGTAGTTTTCCTGTACTTTTATGTGGTAGGTTAGGTCTCTGTGGCATCCCCACTCCCAGAAGCCAAACCCCCAAACTCAGCAGTAGCCAAAGATCTTAAAAACTGCCTGGTATGCTCTAAAATCTAACTGACCTTGTTTAAATACAATCCTGATAGGAGATACAAAACAATGTATTCATTTCCAAGGGCCGCTATGAAGAAAAGCACTACTAACTGGGTGGCTTAAAACCACAGAATCTTATTCCCTCACAGTTCTGGAGCCAGAAGTCTGAAATCAAGGTGTTGGCAGTGTCATTCTCCTGCAGCCTCTATGAGTGGATCCTTCCTTGCTCCTTCCAACTTCTGGTGGCCCCAGGCTTTCCTTGGCTTGTGGTAGCATAATTCCAATCTCGGCCTTTGTCTTCACATGGCCGCCTTCTTTGTGTCTGCATGTGTCCAATTACCCTCTTGTCAGAACCCCAGTCATCCATTATGACCTCATCTTAAGTTGATTACATCTGCAAAGACCTTATTTCCAAATAAGGTCACAGTCAGGTACAAGTCACAGGGATTAAGCTTGACATATCTTTTTTATTTTCTGAGAGGGGAGGGCCACAATTCAATCCATAACACTGGGCAAAATGATGTCGGGATGCCCCCCTTCAGGTTCTATCTTTCCTTAACTCTTCTATGCAAACATTGAACAAGAAATCCAATTACATTCTATATTGTTAATTTTGATATATTTTTTGTAAAACACTGACTAAATGTGACACAGAGTAAATGCAAGCACAGAGATTCAATTTACTTATTTTTTTTTAATATCACTTTTTAACTATCTTCCAGATCCCACACTGGATAAATACACATCTCGAAACTAGAATCAAGTACACAGTCATTAAAGACCAAAAACCACAGATGTCACAGGCTCCATGTGGCCAATGCCTTTAAGCAGACAGCTGCTCCAATCTGTACCAACTGACACTTCCAGGTGGTGGACAAATGAAGCCCCAGGGAGGCTACATTGCTTCGGGATAACTAGCCTCGGGATAACTTATATCACAGAAATCAACTTTTATTATCTTTTAAAAATTTTCCCCCTTAGGTGATCTAGGTGATTCTCAATTGCCTTCCTTCTCCTTAAATTTCTCCTGGGGAAAAGTGAGTAGTACATAACTTCTATCATTTGGTGAGACTCAAATCTTTATGTGATGGATGAAATCACTGCCCCTACTGTGGGATGACAACCAGTCACAGTGGCAGGATTGTATAGGGGTGTCTTACAGAAAGTATAATATCTGGGACAAGCTCTATTATAGGCTAGTGATAAACTCTTTTAAAAGAAAATGATGAATCAATTCAACACTGTCAGAAAAATACTTTTCTTAAAGCATTTTTTGAAATGTTTTGCTGCTAGACCTGATTAACTTAAATGCAAAAACAAAATAAACAGATGGCAATGACATTTGCCATCCTATAGGGAGGAATGGTGTACCAGGTCCCTTGCATTTAAACCTTTCTGAGCCTTTTAACTCTCGAATTTAGGTATAAAGCTCCCTCAAACTCTGAGATGGATGAGGCTCCTTGGCAGGAGGAAGAAAGGGAGTCCTAGGCCAGCCAATAGCTTACCTGCCTTGCTGGTGTCAAAATTAAGGTGCCTTGCTGGTGTCCCCACGCTGACCTGTACTCTGGTTCTCACCCTAGTATCATATTGCAATAGATGGCCTAGTTCCTATAATTAGATCTTGGTCTTCTGCCTATCTAAGTCTCTGCCTGGATTCCCATACCGTAACTCCAGGTCTAGAATTCGGACTGATCACTGAGTCCTGGCAGAACCTCGGTTCCATCCTAAATCCCAGTTCTTATTGCTGGCTGAGCAATGTGTACTTGGGGCTAATTTGCTGCTCTTCGTGTCTGTACTGTCCGTCAGAACCAAGTGGCAGACCTCCTTGGGTCTCATCTTATATTCTCATATCCTATATTCCTGTCCTGCCCTTCTAGCGATCAGTCAGCTGTGGGTTCCAGTCAACCTTGGTCTGACCCATTCTAAACTCCAGTTATGAATTGGGATAATAGTTTGTTGAAAGTGATAACTCCAAATAAGCAATCAGTAAAAATATAAGCACCCTGTAGAAATAATAAGTATAGTCACATATTAACTTGCTTCAGAGATTAACTGGGACACTTCTGACATTTTCCACTATTTCTTTTGTTGTGTATTTTGAAGGTTTGGGACTTCCATTTCCCCCTAGGTAATCTAGTTCCTAGTTCCTTCTTTTTCTTTTTTTTTTTTGAATTGTATCTTATTTATTTGTTATAAAGCAGATTCTTATAAGTTATCAATTTTATACACATCAGTGTATACATGTCAATCCCAATCGCCCAATTCATCACACCACCATCCCCACCCCACCCCCACTTTCCCCCCTTGGTGTCCATACATTTGTTCTCTACATCTGTGTCTCAATTTCTGCCCTGCAAACCAGTTCATCTGTACCATTTTTCTAGGTTCCACATATATGAGTTAATATACGATATTTATTTTTCTCTTTCTCACTTACTTCACTCTGTATGACAGTCTCTAGATCCATCCACGTCTCAACAAATGACCCAATTTCGCTCCTTTTTATGGCTGAGTGATATTCCATTGTATATATGTACCACATTTCTTTAGCCTTTCATCTGTCAATGGGCATTTAGGTTGTTTTCATGACCTGGCTATTGTAAATAATGCTGCAATGAACATTGGGGTGCATCTGTCTTTTTGAATTATGGTTTTCTCTGGGTATATGCCCAGTAGTGGGATTGCTAGATCATATGGTAATTCTATTCTTAGTTTTTTAAGGAACCTCCATACTGTTCTCCATAGTGGCTGTATCAATTTACATTCCCACCAACAGTGCAAGAGGATTCCCTTTTCTCTACACCCTCTCCAGCATTTGTTGTTTGTACATTTTCTGATATGCCCATTCTAACTGGTGTGAGGTGATACCTCATTGTAGTTTTGATTTGCATTCTCTAATAATTAGTGATGTTGAGCAGCTTTTCATGTGCTTCTTAGCCATCTGCATGTCTTCTTTGGAGAAGTGTCTATTTAGGTCTTCTGCCCATTTTTGGATTGGGTTGTTTGTTTTCTTACATTGAGCTGCATGACCTGTTTATATATTTTGGAGATTAATCCATTGTCCATTCATTTGTTTGCAAATATTTTCTCCCATTCTGAGGGTTGTCTTTT
>NW_020173709.1:161250-161525 GCF_003031525.2 Neophocaena asiaeorientalis asiaeorientalis | reverse complement strand
GTTTGCTAGTATTTTGTTGTGGATTTTTGCATCTATATTCATCAGTGATATTGTTCTGTAATTTTCTTTTTTTGTAGTATCTTTGTCTGGTTTTGGTAGCAGTGTGATGGTGGCCTCGTAGAATCAGTTTGGGAGTGTTCCTTCCTCCACAAATTTTTGGAAGAGTTTGAGAAGGATGGGTGCTAGTTCTTCTCTCAATGTTTGATAGAATTCACCTGAGAAGCCATCTGTTCCTGGACTTTTGTTTGTTGGAAGATTTTTAATCACAATTTCAA
>NW_020173709.1:160629-160951 GCF_003031525.2 Neophocaena asiaeorientalis asiaeorientalis | reverse complement strand
TCTATTTCATTTATTTCTGCTCTGAAATTTATGATTTCTTTCCTTCTGCTGACTTTGGGTTTTATTTGTTCTTCTTTCTCTCATTCCTTTAGGTGTTAGGTTAGATTGCTTATTTGAGATTTTTCTTGTTTCTTGAGGTAGGATCGTTCAGCTATAAACTTCCCTCTTAGAACTGCTTTTGCTGCATCCCTTAGGTTGTGGATCATAATGTTTGCATTGTCATTTGTCTCTAGGTATCCTCTGATTTCCTCTTTGATTTCTTCAGTAATCTTTTGGTTATTTAGTAACGTATTGTCTAGCCTCCATGTGTCTGTGTTTTTTA
>NW_020173709.1:129663-160605 GCF_003031525.2 Neophocaena asiaeorientalis asiaeorientalis | reverse complement strand
TTGTGTTTCCTTATTAATTTTCTGTCTGGATGATCTGTCCATTGATGTAAGTGAGGTGTTAAAATCTACCACTATTATTGTGTACTGTCGATTTCTTCTTTTATGACTTAGCAGTTGCCTTATGTATTGAGGTACTCCTATGTTGGGTGCATATATATTAATAATTGTTATATCTTCTTGGATTGTGCGTGTTTCTCCTTGGGTTTATCCTGTATGGGACTCTCTGCGCTTCCTGGACTTGGGTGGCTATTTCCTTTCCCATGTTAGGGAAATTTTTGACTATAATCTCTTCAAATATTTTCTTGGGTCCTTTCTCTCTCTTGTCTCCTTCTGGGATGTCTGTAATGTGAATGTTTCTGCGTTTAATGTTGTCCCGGAGGTCTCTTAGGTTGTCTTCATTTCTTTTCATTCTTTTTTCTTTATTCTGTTCCACAGCAGTGAATTCCACCATTCTGTCTTCCAGGTCACTTATCCCTTCTTCTGCCTCAGATATTCTGCTATTGATTCATTCTAGTGTATTTTTCATTTCAGTTATTGTATTGTTCATCTCTGTTTGTTTGTTCTTTAATTCTTCTAGGTCTTTGTTAAACATTTCTTGCATCTTCTCGATCTTTTCTTCCATTCTTTTTCCGCTGTCCTGGATCATCTTCACTATCATTATTCTGAATTCTTTTTCTGGAAGGTTGCCTATCTCCACTTCATTTAGTTGTTTTTCCAGGGTTTTATCTTGTTCATTCATCTGGTACCTAGCCCTCTGCCTTTTCATCTTGTCTATCTTTCTGTGAATGTGGTTTTTGTTCCACAGGCTGCAGGATTGTAGTTCTTCTTGCTTCTGCTCAGGGCATGTTTTAATTGTTCTCTTTTGACCCTGCTATCCCACTTCCAGTAATCTATCCTGGAAAAAGGGCTCCAAACTCCAGAACTCCACAGTCCAGAGGCCTCTACTTCCTTCTTAATTACTTCTTTCTTCTTTTCTTTCTACCAATGGGTATAGGACCAAGCCTGTGTCTGTTTATTAGCACTCTTCATTTCAAAAATTGTCTCAAGTTTAAATCTTCATTGGGTTTCTCTGATTTTATACAGGGTTTCATACTGATGTTGTGGACTTTTTAAATTTGATTATAGCTCTCAGACCCATCAGATAAAGGAGCATTTGCTTAATAAGAAACCACCTGCTGTGGACTGAATTATGTCCATCCAAATGTCATATGTTGAAATCCTAACCCCTGGTACCTCGGAATGTGACCATTTTTGGAAATAGGGCCTCTGAAGAGATAATTAAGGTTAATGAGGTCATAAGGATGGGGCCCTAATCCAAATAAGATTGGTGCCCTTATAAGAAGAGGAAGAGACAGCAGGGATGTGCACTCAGAGAAAAGGCCATGTGAGGACACAATGAGAAGACAGCCATTTGCCAGCCAAGGAGAGAAGAAGAATGAACCCTCAGGAGAATGAACCCTGCTGACTCCTGGATCTTGGACTTCTATCCTCCAGGACTGTGAGACAATAAAAATCTGTTGTTTAAGTCTCTCAGTTGGTGGGTTTTTGTTATGGCAGCCCTAGCACACTAACACACATCCTTTAAAGTCACAACCCTCAAATCAAGAACAAAGAGAAAAGAGGACAATCTTTGACACTTTGTAATATCTTGTTCTTGATATTTGTTGCTTTCTTAGAAAGTAATCCATGGGCTTCTACAATTTGTGTTAAGAATAATATATTTTAACCATATTTTTTCAACCACTAGCTATAGCTAGAATTTTTAGCAAGTTGATTAATAGTCAGGAAACCTGATTGTAACCTGTCTAGCCAATTTACCAGTCATGAAATCTTGTTCAGGTCATTTAACCCCTCTGAACCTTGCTTTATTTATCTAGATAAAGGAGATAACAAGCGCTGTCTTGATCACCACAAGAAGCGTGTGAAGATCAAAAGTGAAATTATTCTGAGGTTGCAAAGCTGTATAAAAACATAAGGTCTTTGTTTTAGTAAAGGGCAAGGATTGCTGAACATTTATAAAGGGGCCTTTTTGTCCCCCCCAATTTCACCTAATGATGAAGAATAACTATAAGGTAATGTACTGTATACCCAACAAAAACTGCAGGGGAGAAAAGACCTAAGAAGCCCATAGTCTTGATATACTTTGGTAATTAAAAGTACCAACTTTGGGGGAGGGGGAGGGATAAACTAGGAGTTGGGGATTAGCAGATACAAACTACTGTATATAAAATAGATAAACAGCAAGGTTCTACTGTATAGCACAGGGAACTCTATTCAATATCTTGTAATAAACTATAATGGAAAAAATCTGAAAAAGTATATATATATATATGAATCACTTTACTGTACACAGGAAACTAATACAACATTGTAAATCAACTATACTTCAAGAAAAATATAAAAATAAAAGTAACAGTTTGGGGGGCTTCCCTGGTGGCGCAGTGGTTGAGAGTCCGCCTGCTGATGCAGGGGACATGGGTTTGTGCCCCGGTCCGGGAAGATCCCACATGCCGCGGAGCGGCTGGGCCCGTGAGCCATGGCCACTGAGCCTGCGCACCCGGAGCCTGTGCTCTGTAACGGGAGAGGCCGTGATAGTGAGAGGCCCGCGTACTGCAAAAACAAACAAACAAACAAACAAAAAACAGAAAAGGCAGTACTGGGGCATTACAAAGGGCATTGATAGCCAGATTACACTAGCCCCAGTCAGTTAAGCCTTACTGCCCCTTTAAGACTCTCTTTTCCTACCTACCTCAACACTGGAGGAGCCAGAAGCTGCAGAGCAAGTCGGGGAGGAAGTGGAGCCAGGAGAGTGAAAGAACAGACGAAGTCACTTGTTTTCTTTGGAGATCTGTGGGATCTCTAGTCAAGCTGCACTGGAGGTTGAAGGCTGAAATAATGATGTTAAAATGTTTGCTTGGGCTTCCCTGGTGGCGCAGTGGTTGAAAGTCCGTCTGCCGATGCAAGGGACGCAGGTTCATGTCCCGGTCCGGGAGGATCCCACGTGCCACGGAGCAGCTGGGCCCATGAGCCGTGGCCGCTGGGCCTGCGCGTCCAGAGCCTGTGCTCTGCGGCGGAGAGGCCACAGCAGTGAGAGGCCCGCGTACTGAAAAAAAAAAAAGTTTGCTTGGGGTTTCCCTGGTGGCGCAGTGGTTGAGAGTCTGCCTGCAGATGCAGGGGACACGGGTTTGTGCCCCTAAAAAGTAACAGTTTGGACCCAGAAAAACTTGAGTTTAAGCTCTGCTCTGCCACTTTCTTTCTGACTAATGCGATTCTTCCAACCTTAGTTTCCTCATCTATAAAATGAAGAAAATAATGTTTACCTCATAGGTTATTTACCACAGTAACTGAGATAAAAAATGAATGTAGAGGATGTAACAAAATATTAGTAAAATATACGGTAAGCACTGAATAAATGTTATCATTATTGCTGATAATATTTTTATTGTCACTAAAAGCCTAGCACTATATTTCAACACCCTGAACCCTCACAGATAAGTCTTGCAGAATAACTACAGAAACGCAAAACCTAGAAAGTGATCATGGAAAGGAAGCTGGTTAAAAAGGAAAAAACACATGTGGTTTTCATTTTCCTGAAAGAGAAGCCAAAGTCTGAGTTGACAGTGTCAAGCCAAATTGAATGACACAATCCAAATTTGGATTCTACATGGGTGATGCCAGGTGGCCAGGCATAGGCTGGACTGAATCTGATCAGATGGTCACAGGTCAGCATTTAAGCGTTGAGGTTCAAACTGGGTTTAAATATGGAAACAGCAGAATTGAGGCCAGGAAAAGAGGAATAGGAGAACAGATGGGGTGGTTCACACAAAAGCATAGCTGGGGTAGGACACGACAGTTGCCTGTCTGATGGCCTGCTCTCTGTGTTGATTCAAGCATCCTTGTGAGTTCCAATGATTAAGGACTAGCAGGTGTGCACAGTATCTGTGAATGAGGCAGTGACCTCCAGGTAATGGTGACTACAGAAAGGTTCTTGATCAACAAGAATTCCTATGAGTTCTAAAAGTCCCCTTAGCTATTTTTCCATGTGTATGTGAGTCTGAAAAATTATCTTGTAGATGTCTAGGTACTGTATTAATCAGACAAAGTGATAGGAACTGGCCTGAGGTTCTAGACTTTCCTCATTTTGATCTTGGTATATGGTATCTATGCTAACTGTACCCATCATGCAGGTTACAGATATTCTTTTCTGTTTATGTTAGGATTGGCTAGGGGAGAGGATATGCCGGAAAGGAAAAATGAAGCCTTGATGAAAATAACGAGTAACATATAGAGTGTTTATCATATGTTGTTCTAAATGCTTTACACATGATTATCTCATTTAATCCTCCCAACATCCCTGTGAGGTAGGTATTGTTTATTGTCCTTATTTTCCAGATGGTAACCCAAGGCATGGTGGGGCTAAGTGACTAGTAAATAGTGAATCCAGGATTCATAACTAACCAGTTGATCCCCAATTTCCCTAGCACCAATATTGAGCATCTAGTAAGTGCCTCAATCAATGTTTCTCCAATCGATGAATAAATAAATGTTGAGTATTAGAAAAGGTTGTAGTTGCATGTATACACCCTGACCGCCTTAGTTTGCAAGTACACTGGCTGTAAAGAAAACGTTTTCTATGCTTCTTGTACCTACCACTTTCTCTCCTACAGTCAGTGCTTGCAGATCATTGGTACTGATGATGGAAATAAGAATTGGATTTGATGTCTAACAGAAAATTACACCTACCATGTCCACAGCAACAATTTTATTCCCCAAACCTGCTCTACCTTCAGTCTTTCTGATCTCAATTAACCCTGTTAACTTTATCTTCAAAATATTTCCAAATCTGACCACTTCTCACTACTCCCCCTCCCACCACCAGTGATCTCCTGACCACCCTGCTTCTGTCCTGGCCTCTTTTCAGCAGCCATTATTATTTCATTAATAATTTAAGTCAGATCATGTCATTGCCCTGTTCACCTCAATGGCTCCCATCTCACTATGAGTAAAAGACAAGGGCCTTACAAATGGCCTCCAAGGCTCTATAGGACTATCTCTCTGACCACATCCTCTGAATGCCTATCCTGCCCATGCTCACTCCCCTCCAGCCACACTGGACTCTGCACTGCTTCTCTAACCCATGAGGAATGCTCTCCACATAAGGGTTACATCTCTGCCTGAAATTTTTCTTCCATCATACCTGTATGGCTCACTCCTCACCTCCTCTAATTCTTTTCTTGTATGTCAGCTCAGTTCAATATATCCTGACCACCCTATTTACACTCTCACCCTCTATATATCTGAAAAAAACCCCACTAACATGCTAATTCAAAAAGATACATGCACCCCAATGTTCATAGCAGCACTATTTATAATAGCCAGGACATGGACGCAACCTAAATGCCCATCGACAGATGAATGGATAAAGAAGATGTGGTATATATATACAATGGAATATTACTCAGCCATAAAAAAGGAATGAAACTTTGCCATTGGCAGAAACATGGATGGACTTGGAGGGCATTTTGCTAAGTGAAATAAGTCAGACAGAGAAAGATAATACTATATGATATCACTTATATGTAGAATCTAAAAAATAGTGAATATAACATAAAAGAAGCAGACTCACAGATATAGAGAACAAACTAGTGGCTACCAGTGGTGTGGGGGCCACAATATAAGAGTGGGGGAGTGGGAGGTACAAACTCTTGGGTGTAAGATAGGCTACAAGAATGTATTGTACAACACAGGGAATATAACCAATATTTTGTAATAACTGCAAATGGAAAATAACCTTTAAAATTGTGTAAAAATTAAAAACTTAAAGTAAAAAAAAAAAACAAAAAATAAATTAAATAAAATCTCACCCTCACCCCTGTACTTCAGATCCCCTTAGCCTGATTTATTTATTTTTTCTAATACCCTTAGCTGTAGAACCTATAATAAAATGCACTGATACATTCTGTTTACTGTCTCCCTCCACTAGAATGTTAACTCCATAATGGCAAGTATTTTTATCTGGTTTGTACACTGACGTATCCAAAGCACCTAGGATGGAGCCAGGCACCGAGTTAGCAGTCAATTAATATATTTTTATGGAATTAGATAGGAGATTCTCATGTGCAATATTGATGAACAGGCCTCAAGTTAAAGAAAATCTATGTGGTTGCATTTAAAGCAATATTTCAAGATAATTCAAGTCACAATAAGCTGTTTAAGCAGGTAAAACTCACCCCCGAACCCCCTAGTATAGGGTATATTCTAACTGTACTGGTATATTCTAATTATATTCAATAAGCACAAATGCATATATGTGGAGTCTAGAAAAATGGCACATATGAACCGGTTTGCAAGTCAGAAATAGAGACACAGATGTAGAGAACAAACATATGGACACCAAGGGGGGGAGGGGGGGGGATGAACTGGGAGATTGGGATTGACATATATACACTAATATGTATAAAACAGATAACTAATAAGAACCTGCTGTATAAAAATAAATAAATTAAATTAAATTTTTTTTAAAGCACAAAGCAGAGCCACCTTCCAGAACAAACTGTAAATCAGCACACAAAAAAGTCAACACAGAATAGTACTTCTAAAAGTCTGCCCTGAAAATGAGCAAACGAAAATGGACTGTCCCAAATGTTAACAGCAAAACTGATACATTCATGAAAACCAACACATTTGCTAAACCCATAAAAACATTCTTTTACTTTGAGATTTTGTGTTTATTTTTTCATTGTTGGTAAAAAAAAAAACTAGATCATATCCTTCAATAGGTGAAAAGATAAATAAACTGTGGTACATCCAGACAATGGAATATTTTTCAGCATTAAAAAGAAATGAGCTATCAAATCATGAAAAGACATGGAGGAAACTAAATGCATGTTGCTAAGTGAAAGAGGCCATTCTGAAAAGGCTACATATTGTATGACTGCAACTCTAAGACATTCTGCAAAAGACAAAACTATGGAAACAGTAAAAAAACAGTGGTTGCCAGGGATTAGGGGGAAGGGATGAATAGAAGGAGCACAGAGGATTTTTAAGGTGGTAAAAATACTCTGTGTGATACTACAATGGTGGCTACATGTCATTTTACATTTGTCCAAACCCATAGAATGTATAATAACACGAAGAGTGAACCCTAATGTGAACTGTGGACTTTGGGTGATAATGACATGTCAATGTAGGTTCATCAATTGTAACAAATGTGGGGGAGTATATGGGAAAGGTCTGTACTTTCTCCTCAATTTTGCTATGAACCTAAAACAGCACTAAAAAAATTAAAGTCTGATTTTAAAAAATGAGAAGCTAAAAGGCATAATATGTTCCATAAATTTCCATTTGCCATGAGTTTAAAAAATACCATTTATTATTACAGAAGTAGTATATATGCATTGTAGAAAATTAGAAAATGCAAGTTAGCAAAAACTTAAAAACTAAGTCTTCACATTGCCAACTCCAGAGATCCCCTATGTTAACTCTAGTGCATATGCTTCTTAACTTTCTTTAAGTGTGTATATATACAATACATGGGCTTATATATTTTTGATCAAAACAACATTACTGTATACTGTTTAACACCTGCTTTTCATAAGTCAATGATCTTCATCTTTCCATTTCATTAAGATTTCATCTTATCTAATACCCAAGATACATTGAAATCCCCCACCCCACCAAGTGAATGAAGAATGGCATTTCTAGGTAGTTTGTCGAGACCAGTATCCAATCCAGGACAATATACTGAAAAATCACTTTTAAAGTAATAGTAACCCAAACTTCTTTAATTGTATTATTTTATTATTAAAGAAATGCAAATCAAAACTACAATGAGATATCACCTCATGCAGACCAGAATGGCCATCATTATAAAGTCTACAAATAATAAATGCTGGAGAGGGTGTGGAGAAAAAGGGACCCTCCTACACTGTTGATGGGAATGTAAATTGGTATAGCCACTATGGAGAACAGTATGGAGGTTCCTTAAAAAAACTAAAAATAGAGTTACCATATGATCCAGGAATCCCACTCCTGGGCATATATCCAGACAAAACTCTAAACCAAAAAGATAATGCACCCCAATGTTCACAGCAGCACTAGTTACAATAGCCAAGACATGGAAGCAACCTAAATGTCCACTGACAGAGGAATGGATAAAGAAGATGTGGTACACATATACAATGGAATACTACTCAGTCATAAAAGAAGAATGAAATAATACCTTTTGCAGCAACATGAATGGACCTAGAGATTATCATGCTAAGTGAAGTAAATCAGACAAAGACAAATATCATATGATATCACTTATATACGGAATCTAAAATATGATGCAAATGAATTTATTTACAAAACAGAAATAGACTCACAGACACAGAAAACAAACTTATGGTTACCAAAGGGGAAGGGGGGGAAAGGGATAAATCAGTAGTTTGGGATTAACATATGCACACTACTATATATAAAATAGATAATCAACAAGGTTCTACTGTATAGCACAGGGGACTATATTCAATATCTTGTAATAACCTATAATGGAAAAGAATCTGAAAAAGGATAGATAGATGACAGATAGATAGATGATAGCACTTTGCTGTACACCTGAAACTAACACAACATTGTAAATCAACTATACTTCATTTTTTTAAAAAAAGGAAAAAAAATATTTCCAACTATGGAAACACTCTCTTATCTGAAAATATTTATTTTTATTGCATTTGTCTGAATGTGATTTAAACTTTGTTCAGTATAAACTCATCAGTGATTTGTTGAATAAAATTGTAGAATACATATTAAAAGGTATAAGACATTCAAATATAAAAATGGGAGAAAACTCATTTAATTGTAAGAAATGCTTTAGCTCATTGGAACTGTTCAAAGTATACACAGTACCTTGAGACAACTCATTTTGGCTGAGTTTTATTAGTGTGGTCATTATTCATCTGAAACTGATTTTTTAATTGGCTTTTCTCTTTTTACTATATAATAAACCGCTCATATTCTGTGGCATTTTATTAAGCATTTTCAGTCAAAAAATGAATCTTATTTCTGTTACTCTTAGTGACAACAAAGGGTTATGTGGTAAAATGACAAAGACCCTAGAACTGATGGAAAATATAAACTACTTGTATTCAACAAATCTTTTTCGTCAGTATCCTTTAAATTTGAATATATATTTTCCTTAAAAACAATTAATGGTAGACTTACCATGGTGATTTTCTAAATGAATCCTCTTTCTGAATATAAAGTACAAGCACATAACATTTATAAACTTAATAAATCCATCCATCTGTACAGGCTCTAATGTGTCCTTGTGTGTTTGAGATTTGAGCATTATGTGAAGAGAACTGAAAACTCTCATTCAGCATAATGTTTTTAAAAATTCTGGAAATATGGTCTTGACATCTTTGTCAAACTAGAGGCATATCCCCAAAGATAAAAGTAACATGTGGTCAGTTTGAAGTGTTATTTACTGGAAAAGAGTCTGGCAATTTCTTATAAAACTAAAAATGTGACTATCATACAACTCAGCAATCACATCCCTTGGCATTTATCCCACAAAACTGAAAACCTATTTTTACACATAAAGCCTGTACACGAATGTTCATAGCTTAATTCATAATCATCAAAAAGTGGAAACCACCCAAATGTGCTCCACTGGGTGATTGTATAAATAAACTTTGGTTCCTCCATACAATGGAATACTATCAGCAATAAAAAGAAACAAACTACTGATACACAAAGCAACCTGAATGAATTTCCAGAGAATCATACTGAGTGAAAATAGTCAATCCTAAAAGGCTATGTGCTATAGGATTCCCTTTGTACAATATTCTTGAAATGACAAAATTATACAGATGGAAAGCAGACTAGTGGTTGCTAGGATTTAGGGACAGGGCACGGTATGGGGAAAGTAGGAATTGTTACAAACAGGAGAGATTCATGTGGCAATGGAACAGTTTTATATCTTGTCTGTGATAGTGAATACAGGAACCTATCCATGGGATACAACTATGTAGAAATAATACACACACACAAATGAGTAAAAGTGAAACTGGGGAAATCTGAATAATATCAATGGATTGTATCATGCCAAAATCCTGATTGTGATATTTTACTATAGTTTTACAAGATGTTACTATTCTACCAAACTGAGTAAAGTATACATGAGCTCTCTCTGTATTACTTCTTACAACCCCATGTGAATCTACAGTTATCTCAAAATATTGGCAAGTGAATATTTACAACAAACTTTTTTCCACAACTGAAAAAACAAAAACAAAACAAAACAAAAGAAAAAGAAAAAAACGTGTCATTTATTGTCTCATGAATTTGCTTTAAACAAGCTTTTTGGGGAGACTAGAAGGCACCATTACATTCTGTATGAATAACTATATTCATTCCCTCAACCTCAAAGAATACATGAAAGTGAAAATAATTTTTTTTTAATGACAAGAATAAAGTCAACCTTGATTTTATTTTTTATCTTCTTTAGGGATATTGGGAAAAAGAAAGTTACTTGGCTATACATTCTTTGAAATACAATTATTCAACTTACTCTTTTCACATGAATATTGCTTAGGTAGTCAGAGCTGGACCCACTTAGGGCCTGTGAACCAAGGGGAAATCAGAGTAGAGGTAATTGGTCTCAGTTAATGTTGATTGAGGGAGAAATAAAATAGCACCCTCCCCTGGATGATCCTGCAAGGGTGACGGTATGACCAAAGAACATTCTGGGAAAAGAAGAGTTCAGGCAGGCATGTCAGGAGGATCACTGGGCAGGCCCACCTCCTGGTCTTTACTTCTTCTGGAAAGTTGTGTCTCATAACCTCACTATATCAGACACATCCAGCTTAGATCAGTTCTCCTTCAACCAGTCATGCTTGACTCTGCTTCCAGATCTTTATTTTGCCTAGAGTTTCTGTTCTCATTCCCCTTGCCTCCACCCTCATAGAAACCTGAAGTAGTGGGGACAGATTATTTCTTCTAGAAGTTTCTGTGCTCATACTCTCACTTTATCAGAAACCCAGGGAAACAAGCTTACCTCAGATCTCTTTCAACCAACAATGTTGCAAACTGCTCCCAGATATTTACTTTTCCCAGAATATTCTGTCCTTTTCCCAGCCCCAATACAGCAACCTTCTGTGAAGTGAGCTATTTAATTCATCGCTATCTAATCATGTTCTGAGCTGACCCAATGACCTTTACTTCTTCCAAATAGCTTTGTCTTTATCCTCTCACCCACTGTCACAGAAATCTCACTGGAGGAACTTAGTTGATTCAACCAATCACATTCTGTCTCCACCTTCTGACCTTTACATTTTCAGGAAACATCTGTCCTCATACCCTTACTGTATCAGGAACACCCAGGGTAGCAAGCTTACTTTAGTTTTCCTTCAAATAATATTTGGATCTGCTCCCAGACCTTTACTTCTTCCAGAAAATTCTGTTTTTACCTCCCTCCTCACAAACTCACCCTTACAAAACCCCAGAGGAGGGATTTTAGTTCATTTCTCCTTCAACCAATCACTTGACTATACCTCCTGACCTTGATTTCTTCCAGAAAGTTCTGTTCTCATAACTTCACAATATCAGCAACCCCCAGGGGAAGGACTTTAGTTCAGTTCTCCTTCCATTAATCGTGTTCTGACCCCCTCTTGTACTTTCATTTTCCCTAGAATATTCCCATCCTCATTCTCTCCACACTGGAAGTTTCTGTGAGGATGGGTGAATGAAGGTTATACCTAGGAAAAGTACAAATCTTGGATGGTGTATGAACATGATTGCTTGAAGGAGAATTGAAATAAGTTCCCACTTCTTGGGGTTTCTTTGAATATGTCTGGGGTGGGCAGGGATTGAAGCAGAACTTTCTGGAAGGATTAAAGGTCAGGAGGAAGTCTCAGAACATAACTGGAAGAGGGAGGACTGAAGAAGTCCCCACTCCTGGGGTTTCTTTTAGATTGGTTAACATAAGAACTGAACACTCTAGGTCAAGTAAAGCTCTGGGGAGCAAAACATGATTGGTTGAGGGAGAACTGAACTAGGATTTCTACCCAGGGTGTTTCTGATATAGTGACAGTATGAGGATGAAATTTATGATGTCAGAATGTGACTGATGGAAGGAGTACTGAACTATGTTTCCTCCCATGGGATTTTTGAAAGGGTCTATATTGAGGTGAAGAGTAATCAGAGAACTCGCTGGAAGAAAGACTCGCTCAGAATGTGATTTAATGGAAAAGAACTGAATAAGCCCACACCCCTGGGTATTTCTATGAGGATAGGTTTGAGAACAGAATATTCTGGCAAAAGTGATTGTTTTGGAGCAGATCTGAATGTTTTGGGTTGAAGGAAAATGGAACTAAGAACCTTCCTCTAGATGTTCCTGATATAGTGCCATTATGATCACAGAACTTTCTAGAAGAAGGAAATGCCAGGAAGTGGGTCAGAATGTGATTAGTTGAAAGACAACTGAACTAAGTTCCCTCCTCTGGGGGTTCTGTTAGGGTTTTTTGTGTGTCTGTGTGTGTAGAGGGGAGGAAGGGGTATAATGACAGAACTCTCTTAAAGAAATAAAGTCAGGGGTGGGCTTAGTACATGATTGGATGAGGAAGAACTAAGTAAATCCATTCTTTTGGGAGTGTTCTATGAGGGTTGGGGGATAAGAACACAACTTTCTTGAAAAGAGATATGTAATAGAAGACAGAGCCAATCAGAGATCATCACTACAAGGGGACAAACATTATTATATATGATAATGAGCTTCAAGTTATAAATAGATTGAGGGACCAACTCCTTTAATTTTGTGAATTTTCTTGGTCTATTGTTTCAAAGTTGGCTCCCTTTGTTGACTTCTGATTTTAAACTGTATTATGGGACCAGTTTCAATATACTTTCTTGCTCCTCTGCTTCGCTTCTCTGTCTTTATAATTTTAAAATATTGACTATGTACATTAAGCCTCCACGATAAAGTACGTGGAGTTCAGACTCTTCTTAAACTAGACAGTCAAGTGATTTATGGAGGTCATGTCCGAGAAGGTGTTCTTACAGGGATGGAAATGGAAATAGGGCAGTAAAGGAAAAAATGGGAATGGAACTAGGTTTAGGGGAAGGATTCAGTTTGGGTTTGGACAAAGAAACTGTCAAAAAAATCAAAGCTCAAAATCAAAACCACAATGAGGTATCACCTCACACCGGTCACAATGGCCATCATTTAAAAGTCTACAAATAATAAATGCTGGAGAGGGTGTGGTGAAACGGAACCCTCCTATACTATTGGTGGGAATGTATTTAAATTGGTGCAGCCACTATGGAAAACAGTATGGAGGTTCTTTAAAAAACTAAAAATAGAGTTACCATATGATACAGTAATCCCACTCCTGGATATATATCCAGAGAGAACTCTAATTTGAAAAGATACATGTACCCCAATGTTCATAGAAGCATTACTTACACTAGCCAAGACATGGAAGCAACCTAAATGTCCATTGAGAGATGAATGAATAAAGAAGATGTGGTATACATATACAGTGGAATATTACTCAGCCATAAAAAAGTATGAAATAATGCCATTTCCAGCAACATGGATGGACCTGGAGATTATCGTACTAAGTGAAGTAAGTCAGACAGAGAAAGACGAATACCATATGGTCTTAGTATTTGGAGGGAATCAGGAGTCGCGTTTCATTGTCCTAAGCAGTTAGCTCCCGTGAGCTGGTAGTTGCAATGCACTAAAGGAAAGAAATCAGAGTGTCCTCAGCCATGCCATGCTCTAGACTTTTCTCATGGTGGTAGGAGGATGGGGTTTGAATATTAATAATGCAAACTAACAGGAAGCATTTTCAATCCAGAGAATTTTTTTCCTACTGGAAGCATTTTTTGTATTCAATAATTTTCTAGAAATGACATTGCTAAGCATATAGAATATAAATATTGTTATTTCCTATGGTGACTTGTTAAGACCAGGGTGAAAATCTGACCCTGAAATTTATCTGAAAGTGAATTCTAGTTTAACACACTTCTTTGTTGAGCATTTCTTTATATAGCAAGTCAATGATTTTCCACCTCTTTAGAGAACAATTTCTGGTTGTGTCTACATACATGTGCTAGAAAAATATCTCACAAAGAGCAGATTATTGGAATAGTAGTGATAGTATATGTAGTTAAAATTTATATTTAAAAAAAATTCTTAAAGTGCCACTTTATCTTAACTTTAATCTTAGAGCACTTTTCAACTACAGTTAATTTGACACAGTTTTTTATCAGTCATGCAAAGCAGTGTCAGTAAGTTTCAGATTCTTACTAATATTATTTCTGCTAAATTCTAGGCTTGTGGAGCTGAAGGTACCACCAATGTAGGAAATGAGGAAAGTTGATATTTGTCCATAGATTCCCTTTCTGAAATGGAAATCCATCAATGTTTGTATTTTCTGCATTTACACCCAGCTTAAGGTAATTCTAGACAACACTGTAATGATGAAAATGATATCATTTTCTTGGTCTCTCTTTCCTTGTAGGAGTGGTAAAAATGCCCATTGATCAAATCCCTTCTTATTCTCCTTTAAGTTTCTCAGTGTTTCCTGCTCTTTACCTGTGATCCTGTCATATTTGACCTCATGTATGCTCATTGATTGGTAGACTTTCTTGATCATTTTCCCTTATCTTCCTATTAATTGTTAAGGGGTGATGAATGAATAGAGCAAATGTTTATCTCCACATGGTGGTGGCCTCAATTCTTTTAAAGCTAGATATACAAGTCCCATTCATAAATCTGAAGAAATTCTGTGGTCAACTTTAGAATCTCACATAAGGTTTCATTACCTCTAGCTAACCTCTCTTTCCTCTTTTTGTCTCTAAAAAGCCCATCCTTCTTTCTTTTTTTTGTTTTTTGTTTGTTTTTTTGCGGTATGCGGGCCTCTCACTGTTGTGGCCTCTCCTGTTGCGGAGCACAGGCTCCGGACACGCAGGTTCAGCGGCCATGGCTCACGGGCCCAGCTGCTCCGCAGCATGTGGGATCTTCCCGGACGGGGGCACGAACCCGTATCCCCTGCATTGGCAGGCGGACTCTCAACCACTGCTCCACCAGGGAAGCCCCCATCCTTCTTTCTTAGTGCCCGCCCTTGAAATCGTCTGGTCAATACCCATTTTATCATCTTTGTCCCACTTTTGTTTGCCCTAACTAATATGATGAAATGTATTTGGGATGCACTGGGATCAGCTAGTCAGGATCTTAGCATGAGCTTCTTGACCATTTACCCAGCTTGCAGCCCTTATAACAATCTCCTGTAAAATCTCACCCATTTCCTGTTTCCAACTACCTTTTCAGGACCAAGGCAATGTTACAGATGCTGGGTCCTTCTTCATGACAGTGCTGCAGATGCCTACACTGAGATTACTGATTGTAATGGGTTGAATAATATCCTTCCCAAATTTCTATCCACCCAGGACCTTAGAATGTGATCTTATTTTGAAATAGGGTACTTGAAGATGTAATTAAATTATGGATTGAGATGAGATCATAGTGGGATTGAGGTGGGCTCTAAGTCCAATCAAAGTGTCATTATAATAGGTAGAAAAGAACACACGGAGACACACAGAGAAGGCCGTGGGAAGATGGAGGCAGAGACCAGAGTTATGCTATCACAAACCAGGAAGCGCTAGGGGCCACCAGAAGCTGGAAGAGCCACCATGTTTGGGGTAATTTGTTATGGTAGCCCTAGGAAACTGCACCAAAAATACCACATCGTATTACTGCCAAGACTGGTGGCACCAATGCTGCTGATTCTTTGACTTTGAATGTCTCAAGGAGATTTATTCTTTTAACTGTAGGCTCTTTGCTAAAAGATTCAGACTTAAGACTCTTGGGCCTGACCTAGAATATTATCTGATATCCACCATGTTATACTTCGAGTCTCCTTGCACTCTGTTCTCCAACACTGGTATATTTCCAGTGTTGAACTTGTTCATCTTGATTCTTTCCATATAACTCTTTCCCAGAAGAATCCTTAGACTCTAGCATAATATAAATGGATCCCTTGCTTTGTTGTTGGATCTCAACAACTCTGAAAATGTTCAAAATGTGCATGACATTCCTGCTATATTCTTCGCTTCTTCGTTACTCCTGAATACAACTTGCCCTGTCTATTTAAAGAGTCTATCTCTACCCAATAATGAGCCCTTCTTAGAAAGATGGAGAAATTGACACTCCTTCAGGTAATTCTAACTCAATACCAAGGCATGGGGAAAATGAAAAGGTGGCGCCATCTGGTTCTTGCTCATCAGTTCACATAGCTTGCCACTGTTAGTTGCTACTGTCCCTGTCTGGTGGCCTATGGTAGCCCATGAGGTCCAGAAGAGAGCTGCTGTTCAGTGCCTACTTAGCCCACGGTAACCTTTCTATTGCCTCTATGCCACATTTGAGGCATGAGTATAATTTATGAGGTAGCTTATAGTCCCATATTAGACAACACAACATAGCCACTTCCTCTCTGGAGTCATCAGACATCACCATCCACACCCCAAGGCATCAGAGTGGAGGACCCCTCTCTTCTTCGTTCTTACTATCTAATACTGCTTCCTTTTCATTTCTTCCCTCTGCAAGCTAAGGGGAATATCAAGACTGCAGGGAATGCCTTTCTCCTCACCACTCACTTACCCTTATGGATTCATCTAATTCCACAGACTTCTCCATAGCGCCTGGCTGGGGAGCATGTGGAGGTGTGGTTAACAGAATCGGTTTAAATATTTGTTAGAAAGCCTTAAGATAAGAAAAAATTCCACCATGAAATGCAGTCTTCCCCCTAAGATAGCAAGAGGACAGGTACTTCCCTGTCTCTTATCTGTTGCCTAAGGAACATTCTGATTCCAAGGCTGGGGAGGGTCCTTTCTAGCACCCTGAAACACAGACCTACTGTGATCTTGAATGGATAGCACTATGCAACAGCCTCAAGGGAAGACTGGGCAGAATACTGGGTAATGAGGAAAATAAAAAAGAGGGATGGCGTTTTATTGTATAATAAGACAAACCAAGGCTATCTGCTTAAGTTGCTCCCAGTTTTGTAATCATCAGTCATTGTAAATGCATCTGGTGTTAGCACAGAATTCCTGAACAGGAATCAAGAGCTCCTGTGGCTCAGGGATAAAAATACCTTGGGATCTTGCTAGGGATACATAAAGAAGGACAGGAGATTGGCACCGTACAAGATACTAGACAGCTTTGAGAGTGGCCTGTTACTATTGTGGGCTACTCTCCTCTTTTGAGGGAGTAGAGTAGCCTATACATGGAAGTGATTCCCAATAAGATTAAAAAAAAAAAAAAAGACGCATTCTGATTTCAGGATAAGCCTGGAGTAGTGGGTTAAGTAATCAGTTCCCATTAATACATTGGAACCACAAAGGCAAATATATGAATTCTGCCTTTGGGTGGAGTGCGCAGTGCTGCCATGAATGTTTCCTGTTATACAATGATGAAGTTGGCAGGACTGTCCTTTGTGATAATATACAGCAATCACAAGATTCACATCTGGATTTAACACTTTTACATATCGTAAGCTAAAAAGGAGGTCCATACTTTTTCTCCTACTTTGTAAGAATATTCTTTTTTTTTTTAAACTGTTTCTTCAACTTCATGGTTGATTTTATTTATTTATTTTTAATTTAATTTTTATTTTATATTGCAGTATAGTTGATTTATAATGTTATGTTAGTTTCAGGTGTACAGCAAAGTGTTTCAGTTATACATATACATATATCCATTCTTTTTCAGATTCTTTTCCCTTATAGGTTATTACAGAATATTGACTGGAATTCCCTGTGCTATAAAGTAGGTCTTTGTTGATTATCTGTTTTATACATAGTAGTGTATATATGTTAATCCCCAAATCCTAATTTATCCCTCCCCCCCAACCTTTCCCCTTTGGTAACCATAAGTCTGTGCATCTATTTCTGTTTTGTAAAATAGGAATAGAAGGTATAGATCAATCCGCTTATGTTGAGACTTAGATAAAAGAAACTCAGGCTCACATGTGTCCAGGTCCCCACAGAAGAAGAAGGCATAGACCAAAGTTCTATCTCAAAATAAAGTTTATGTCCCTTGAGTTTCTTCTGTGTATATATCCTTTCTGATTCTCATGAGTCAGATATGATAATATTCCTTTCATAAATTTAGGATAATAAAGCACTAGCTTCCTACTGAACAGTCCTAAGGCACTTTATATTTGGGGTTCTGTGCAGTCTTAATATGTGACTTAAGAGCATATTAATCCACATGTGTTAGAATCTTTCCAGATTTCTTACTACTATGGTTACATGCATATCAACAGTGGGCTTCAGGAATGATCCTATTCTCCAAGATTTCATTGATTATGATTCGCTAGCACAGCCTTCTTCCTAGATTATTCCTAGAATGGCCTTGAGTCATTCAACTTTACAATGTGCTGCTCCTTTTGTAGTCACTCCACATCCTAGGCAAACAGAGAAACACCCTGGTCCTCACCTGAAATTTCCTCTTCAACCTCTCCTACCCTCAATCCCGGCAAGTCTCCGAAATGCAAGTCATTTTGATTTATGTTTTGTTATTTCCTAGAATGATTGTCAGAGGGAACAAATTGGAATTGGGAATTACTTTCTTACTTGCTCCTATCTTATAAACTTTTATGAAATGTGTGGAGGGTGTGCTGGTAAATAGCAATTCACAACCTACTGCTGGTATTCCTGTGTCAGGTATTTAAAGTGGCTAGAGATAGTCCCAAATCCTGCCACAGTTCCTCCATGCCCGTCAAATCAGGATAATTCCAGTAGCCGGTTAACTTTAATTTCTACAACGTCTTATAGAAATTCTAACCTGACAGTTAAGATACTAATTATCTTCCTAAAAGACATTCTCTACCCTCTTCTTCCTGAATAACAGAACTTGATTTTTTCAGGAAGTAGGCAGAGATCTCTTCATCTTGGGGTAGAGAGACCCCTAACCCAGCCCCAGTGGATAAACTAATTGCTCCAGTCACTTGAATTCTGTTTTCTTCCACAAGTGCTTTGTCTAGGATTGGGCCCAGAGTTGAGTGACTTCTGTGACCACTGGGATATAAATGGGAGTCCGGTGGGCTGTTTCTGGGAAGTATTTTGCTTGCTGGTAAAGGGGACAGGGCATAAGAAGAGGGCTTGCTGACACTGTCTCTTCCCCCTTCTTCCAGCCATAAACTAAAAAGACAAGGCTGCAGCTCTGTCAGCCATCTTACAACTATGAGATGACAATCATGAGGATAAAAAGCCAATAGAACAGGAATGAAAAGAAAGAGTTTGGCAGAAAAAGACAAATACCACATCATATTCTCTCTTATATGTGGAATCCAAAAAAAAAAGCTGAACTCATAAAAACAGAGAGTGGAATGGTGGTTACTAGGGGTTGAGAGATGGGGGACTGGGAGAGATGTTGTTCAAGGGTACTCACTTGCAACTAGTAGATAAATAGGTCCTGAAGATCTAACATACAGTATAGGGATTACAGACAACAAACCTATACTATAAGCATTAAACTTGCTAACAGACTAGATCTTAATTGTTCCCACCACTAAAAGAAATAATTATGTGACACAACAGAATGGCAATCATATTGCAATATAAATGTATCAAATCAATATGTTGTATGCCTTAAAATTATACAATGTTATATGTCAATTATATCCCAACAACAACAGAACAGAATCTGGGTCTTTGTTGAACAGCTGAACCAATACTAGCAACTGCTTACCTGTAGACCAGCAGATCTCAAACTACTGTTCTCAGAACCCTTTCCAATTATACTCACTATTGAGGAATGTTAATTTCTTAGTTTTGATAAATGTGCTGTGATTATGTAAGATGTTAATATTAGGGGAAGCTGGATAAAGGGTATACAGGAACTCTTTTATCTCTGCAACTCTTCTTTAAATCTATTTCAAAGTAAAAAGTTTAAAAAAAAATTATTGAGGACCCCCAAAAAGCTTTCACTTCACTGAAATATATCTGTTGATATTTATCATGTTATAAATAAAAATGGAGTTTTAAAACAAATTTTAGTTATTAATTCATTTAAACACTAAAAGTAATATCTATTGCACATGACATAAGTAACATATTTTCATGAATGTTATATTTTCTGAAACAAAAGTAAATTTAGTGACAAGAGTAGCAATGTTTTATATGTCTGCAAATTTCTTTAATGTCTGGCATGATAGAAGACAGCTGGAATCTCATCTTCTGCATTCAGTCTGTTATGATATATAGTTCGGGTTTGATTATATGAAGAAAATCTAGGCTCACACATGCATTCCTTTTGAAAAAAAATAAGTATTTCGATGGCCTTTCCAGATAATTGTAGACATTTCTCTTTGATACTTCACTGAAATTCAAGAAGTGGTAGCTCAAAAAACAGTTCGTTGCAACATGGAATCAGAAACCATATCAATGAGCTTTTCATACTCCCGCACATTAAAATCTACTTGTCTATGCTGCATTTTAATGGATCTTTTACCCACTCATATTTTGTAACATGATGTATTCATTTATCATTTGGAAAATAACTGGTTCACTGAGTTTTATACAGGACTTCCAACTGCTGACACAGTTCATTATAGAATATGAAAAAAATCATGTTTTTTTTCTTAATACCACCATTGATCTCATCAGAAAAGTCTTTATGTTGGGAAGCTGACAAGCTCATGATGGCAGATATAAGTTTTCCAAAACTCTAATTTTCACTTGAAAGCACAAATGTTATTATTGGTAACAAATACTTTGAGTTGTTTTCCTTAAAATGACAGGCTCACTTTGTTCATTTTCAAGAAAATATCTGCCAAATACCCAAGTCTGTGTAACCATACTTTACCTGTCAGTCATTCTTTCAAGTAAAAATGGTGCTTCTTAAAAAAAGCAGCCAACTCAGCTCATTATTCAGTTGTACAAACTCTTTTTTTTGGAGACAACCATTCAACTCCAGTACTTAGCAGAAGTACTTCATGCAAACTCCCCATTTCATTCCATAGAATATTAAGAAAATGAATACTCAGGGGTTGAGAGTCAATAAAATTTGCATTCTTTACTACTTCTTCAAGGGCATTCTAAAGTGAAACTGGCTTTTTTTTTTTCTTCAAGTGCATGGCAATGAAGACTATAATGGCTACTACTAGTACAGTTTGGTACCACTCTGTTGATCTGTGCTAAGAAGTTAGCAGTTTTAGCTTCTGTTGCTTTAGCACCAACAGTGCAAATGTCAACAGAGTAGAAAAGGCAAATAATATCTCACCATTATTATTAAAATTGTTTTGATCTTGCAGAAACCTGAAAGGTCTCAGGAACCCACAGGGTTCCCTGGGCCACACTTCGAGAACTATAGTTAGACTTATGTGGGGAAAATAAACCCTTATTTGCTTTATCCTCTCTTAATTAGGTTTTCTGTTATCTGCAACTGAAAACATTCCTGATACATTCAACATAATATATTCTTGGCTATTCCTTTGAATTCAAAGCATCCATGCTTTCACTTCTTTTTCATCTTTATGTCTGTTTTACATGACTTTTTTTCAACTTTTTATTTTATATTGGAGTATAGTTGATTAACAATGTTGTGTTAGTTTCAGGTGTACAGCAAAGTGACTCAGTTATACATATACATGTACCTATTCTTTTTGAAAGTCTTTTCCCATTTAGGTTGTTTCATAATATTGAGCAGAGTTCCCTGTGCTATACAGTAGTTCCTTGTTGGTTATCTATTTTATTTTATTTCACTTTATTTTATTTTGTTTTTTTGGCCTTGCCACATGGCATGCAGGATCCTAGTTCCCCAACCAGTGATCGAACCCATGCCCCCTGCAGTGGAAGTGCAGAGTCTTAACCCCTGGACTGCTAGGGAAGTCCCCGGTTATCCGTTTTAAATATAGCAGTGTGTATGTGTCAATCCCAAACTCCCTAACTATCTCCCTAACTATCCCTCCCCCTGACCCTTTCCCCCTGGTAACCATAAGTTCACTCTCTAAGTCTGGCTTTCTCTTCTTCTTGAGGCAAAAAGGTTACCTTTTTGAGTTGAGTCTCTTCTTGTGTGGAGCCAGAGATAGTTCACTCTCCAACACCCTGTGGCTTTTTCCTGACTGGCCCATGAGGGCTATACTTCTCTAAGTACTGGAACAATGCTAAGAAACTCTCACACTGCATGTGGTCAGACAGCTTTGAAATATTTCCCGTGACTTAATTTCTGGAATAGGAATCTTAAATGATTAAATTACTGAGCAGTAATTCTACTCATTTCCATAGTTATAATTAGAGTATCTTCCTTGGCATTATTGCCTCAGTCTAGAGAAGCTGCTTGTCCCAAGAGAGTTGAGTCAGAAACAGGGACAAGCCATTGCCAAAGGTATGGCCTGGAGACCTTGGCAACAGGTACATGGCACTTTTCAAGATGAAGGAGAAAGAGAAAAGACCTAGGAATAAAGATAAGCTTCTGGGAATTCCCTGGTGGTCCAGTGGTTAGGACTTCACGCTCTCACTGCTGAGGGCCCGGGTTCAATCCCTGGTCAATCCCACAAGCTGCGCAGCAAAAAAAAAAAAAGAAAGAAAGAGATAAGCTGCTCCCTGCTTATATTTTGGGGACATATTGAAGCAAGAATGTTGGTTCCATTCTAATTTATTTTACAGTTTGGTAGTGGTAAAGAAAGTCACTTAGTATTCTAAATCTTCCTTCACTGCAATATGTAATTATAACACTTTACATTTGAATATGTTGTATGCAATAAAACCAGTAACATAGAGAAGGGTTTTGAGAGATTTGAGAACAGAAAAATAAATTTGACCACAATTTAGCCACAGGCTAAAGGTTAGGAAAAAACTTTTTTAAAAGTCTGATGTGTTAGTAATGGACAAATCGTATTTTATTTATTTATTTTTGGCCACACTGCACAGCATGTGGGATCTTAGTTCCCCAACCAGGGATTGAACCCGAGCCCCCTAGCAGTGGAAGCATGGAGTCCTAACCACTGGACCCCCAGGGAAGTCCCGAGAAATCATATTTTTAAAAATGCCTAAATTTAGTTGCATATATTTTTATCTAAAAGATATCATTTCTTAAGCCAGTCACAGAAAGACAAGTCCTGAATGATTCCACTTATATGAAGTAGTTTTAAAAATTTTTTACTGAAATATAGTTCATGTACAATGTTGTGTTAGTTTCAGGTGTACAACAAAGTGATTCAGTTATACATATACATGTATCCACTCGTTTTTAGATTCTTTTCCCATAGAGGTCATTACAGAATATTGAGTAGAGTTCCCTGTGCTATACAGTAGGTCCTTATTAGTTATCTATTTTATATATAGTTGTGTGTATATGTCAATCAGAATCTCCCAATTTATCCCTCCTCCCCCCTTTTCTCCCCTGTAAACCATAAGATTGTTTTCTACATCTGTAGTATGAAGTATTTAAAATAGTCAAATGCATAGAATCAAAGAGTGGAATGGTGATTGCCAGGGAGTGGTGGGAGGGAGAACTGGGGAATTACTAATCCATGGGTATAAAGTTTCAGTTAAGCAAGATGAATAAACTCTAGAGATCTGCTATACAGCATTGTACCTATAGTCAACAATAATGTATTATACACTTAAAAATTTGCTGAGTGTAGATCTTATGTTGTGTTCTTACCACAATAAAATATGATTTTTAAATAAATATGTAAAATAAAAGATATAATTTCTTACTAGGAGTATAAGGGGACTTCCTGAACTAATAAAGGGCATCTATGAAAAAATCACAGCTAATATCACATTTAATGGTGAAATACTGGATGTTTTCATCCCAAGATCAGGAACAAGACAAGGATGTCCATTCTTGCCATTTGTACTTAACATTGTACTGGAGGCTGTAGCCAGGGCAATAAAATAAGAAAAATAAATAAAAGGCATTCATATTGGAAGAAAAGGAGAAGAACTATCTTTACACATATATGACATGATCTCATATGTAGAAAATACTAAGGAGTCTATTTTTTAAAAAACTATTAGAACTATTAGATCAGCAAGACTGCAGGAAACAAGATTAATATTAAAAAATTCAATTGTACTTCTATACACTTGCAGTAAAAAATCTGAAATGAAATGAAGAAAATTACTGAATTTACAATAGCATCAAAAACAATAAACTACTTAGGAATAAATTTAACAAAATAAATTCAAAATTTAAACTCTGAAAACTACAAAACACTGTTGAAAGAAACTATAGAAGATGTAAATAAATGGAAAAACATCTCTTGATCTTTGATTGGAAGACTTAATAGTGTGAAGATGTGATACTCCCCAAATTGATCTACATATTCTATGCAATTCCTATCAGAATCCCAGCTGGCTTCTTTGTAGAAATTTATAAACTGATTCTAAAATTCGTATGAAATTGCAAGGGACTCAGAATAGCCAAAATCATCTTGAAAAAGAAGAAAAAATGTTGGAGGACTCATACTTCCAACTTTCAAAACTGCTACGAAACAACAGTAATCAAAAATTGTGGTACTGGTATAAGGATAGACATAGATCAATGGAATGAAATTGAGTGTCCAGAAATAAATCCATGTGTCTATCGTCAACTTATTTTCAATAAGGAAGCCAAAACCATTCAATCAGGAAAAAAATATTTTTAACAAATGGTGCTGGGACAAATGGATATCACATGCAAAAGAATGAAGTCAGAACCCTATCTCATATCATATACAAAAATTAATTCAAAATGGATCAGCAGCCTAAATATAAGAGCTAAAACCATAGAACTCTTAGAAGAAAACACAGGGGTAAGTCTTGATGTCCTTGGATTTGGCAATAGATTCTTAGATATGAAATGTAAAGCACAATCAAGAAAAGAAAAAATAAATTATACTTCATCAAAATTAAAAACTTCTGCATCAAAGAACATTATCAAGAAAGTGAAAAGACAGCCTATAGAAGGGGAGAAAATATTTGCAAATCATATATCTGATAAGGGTCTAGTATCCAGAATATATAAAGAACTCTTACAAATCAACAGAAGACAAATAACCCAATTGAAAATGGGCAAAGGACTTAAACATTTCTCCAAATAAGGTGTAAAAATGGCCAATAAGTACATGAAAAGATCCTCATCATCATTAGTCATTAGGGAGATTCAAATCAAAGCCACAATGAAGTGCTTGTTCACAGCCAGTAGGATGGCTATAATTGAAAAGACAGACAGTAGCAAGTATTGGCAAGGATGTAGGGAAATTGGAATCCTTAGACATTGCTCCTGGGAATTTAAAATGGTTTAGCTGCTGCAGAAAAGTCTTTTCCCTCAAAAATTTAAACATAGAATTACTGTATGACCCTGAAATTCCATCCTTGGTTATATACCCAAAAGATTCAAAGCAGGTATTCAAACAAGTACATGTATTCTTATGTTCATTGCAGCACTATTCACAATAGCCAAAAAGTGGAAACAGCCCAAATATCCATCAATGGATGAATGGATAAACCAATTGTGGTGTATCCATATAATGAAATATTCATCCATAAAAAGGAGTGAAGTACTGACACATGCTACAATATGGATGAACCTTGAAAACATTATGCTAAGTGAAAGAAGCCAGTCACAAAAGACCACATATTATATGATTTAATTTATATTAAATGTCCAGAATAGGCAAATCTGGAGAAACAGTAGATTAGTGGTCACTTAGGGCTGGGGAGAATGAGAGGATAGAGGTGATAGCTAAAGCTATAGGGTTTTTTTGAGGTGATGAAAATGTTCTAAAATTGACTGTAGTGACAATTGCACATCTCTGTCATTATACTAAAAAAGATTAGCATATACATTTTCAAAAGGGTGAAGTATATGGTTTGTGAATTATGCCTCAATAACCCTATAAAATAAAAATGATATATTTTCCAGAAAAATACAAAAATGCAGTTCATATTTACTTTCTATTTCCTTAATGTCTCTCAAGCAAAACAGATTTTTTATCACTGTATTTGAGGGCACTTCTCTAACAATTCTTGTCAGCCTCCTTGTGCTTACCATCCTAATACAGAGAGCTAAGAAACTAGGAAACTACTCATGAAAAGAGCACTTGGCAATGCTCATTACCAAAAAGTATTTGAACTTGGGACAGAGTTGACAGCACTGAATAATCACAATATAGTGTGATAAGGGTTATAATGGTTGTATCTAGTAAGATAGAAGTTGGATAGGTAGATTGAGAAAAAGGCATTGAAGATCACTATCTGATCCATGAGTCACAGAGGTCAAACATCATGGTTTGTATGGGAAGATTTCTGGGAGTTTCCATGGACTGAGTTAGCAGTGGGGCTGGAGGTGGCCAGTATATATGGACTAAGAGAAACAACCAAGATAACTGAAAACAGGAATCACTAGGTGATTTAATTGCAGGAAGTGACTTTCTTTCTTTCAGTGAATCTTACACTTGCCAGCATCTTAAAGAGGCTGCTTGTCATTTGAAAAGAAAATTACGCGAGTCCCAATTTTAATCTGTGTGTGATTCACAAAGAATAGACGTATCTTATACTCCAATAAAGATGTTAAAAAAAAAAAAAAGAATAGACGTATCTAGCACACTAGTCGAATGAACCCAGTAAGTGTATGAGTTCTGAGGAGCCTCTTGGAAGAACTCTTCCTCAGGGAAGAAGGATCTGGGAGTACAGTCTTAGTCCTCTAATGGGTGCAGTGATATTGAGCAGAAGATAGTGACTGTCATTTGTGTTGATCTCCTGATCCCAGCCCGAATATGACGCATAGTTAAGTCCTAAATTCTTAAGTCATTGGGGGTACAGGCAGAATTGCATGGGTTCCCTTATTAACAGAGAATAATGCTAGAGACATATAAGAACAAGGAATAGCAGCAGGTAGTCTGGTGGAGGCGCTGCTGCATTCGGTGGAAGCCACCTTGATCTGGAATACACAAGAGATCCCATGAAACCTTCCAGAAACACTTAGGGGAGGACCTTTGAAGAAACCGGAAGTCATGTGTCATGTAGATGGGGGCGTGAACAAATTGTTGGAGGTATTACTGTTTACGTCATACCCACAGGCTGGTGAGGACTGAAGAAATAGGAAACATGGACAAAGCTCCTAATCCTTCTGGAACAGTTAAACGCAATCTTAAGGTGGAAGTGACCGTTGACCCATGCTTTGAAGGAGTACAACGTGTTTACCACACTGAGAGAGGGTCCGAAGGGCATTTCAGATTAAAGCAGAGGGGATGTACAAATACACAGTTGCTCATTACGCCTATTCATGAGGAGTTGTTTTCATGGACCAAATGTTTTCCATTTTGTGGCTACACGTGTACATACTTAGTGGGGATCCTGCCATTTGACCACAGTCACCACTGAGAGTAGCTCAACTATTTCCTATAACTGTTGGAATTATTAAAATATTAGAACTTAAAGGAACCACAGATGTCATCTACTGTCACTCTTCCTCCCTGTCAAGTGCAAGGGATAATTGCAAAGCTATTAGCAAATTCCAAGGCTCTATAATCACCTTGCATGTATATACAACATCTGCTTTGTCATGTAAACTTAGAGGAGCTAAAAATTCCTATAAGATTTAGAAGGCTGAAGGGATGCTAAAAATCTGGTCAGCAGGTCATTAAGTGTTTCTTTTGTTAATCGAATGGTCTAGTAATTCGACACACAATGGAAGGCAGAAAAATTACCTCTAATTCTTTGAGGATCAGATAGCATTTATACTTATGAGACAAAAGAAAATGGCAGTGAGAGTGTTAATGCTTAATTGTTCGTGGATCACATTGTTTAGCTCTAGCATCTAAATGTCATGATAGTGCTTACAAACTGAACATTGTGATTCTAATTTAAATTATTTTTGTGTCACTTTACAATATTTATTTCTTTCACATTGTCTCAAATAAGTGGCTGCATTTATTCATCAGGAAATATACAAAGCAGAATTCACTTTATATCTTTCAAATAACCTAGAGTAAGCCCTGAATACAGTACCAAATATGATTTCTTTGAAAACCCAGGTCAAAAAAAAAAAAGGGCAACTCTAAAATTCAGTAAACAGATTACAATAAAAATGTAACATTTCCATAGCTTTTGCTTTCCAATACAACTGTGGCATTTTTTCAGAGACTATAAATGAAAACATTGGTAACATATACAAAACTTTAATGTAGTCGACCCTTGAACAATTGGGGGTTAGGAGCACTGACCCTCCACGTAATTGAAAATCCACACATAACTTTATAGTTGGCCTCTGTATCCAAGGTTCTGCTTCTGGGGATCCAACCAAAAGTGGATGGTATGGTACTATAGAAAAAATCCACATATAAGTGGACCCACACAGTTCAAACCCACGTTGTTGAAGGGTCAGCCATACTTATATACGAAGGTATGTGCATTATATTTAACCTTTCCATTGTGAGATTATCAAAGCCACATTGTTATCAAAATTAAACACTAGGGGAGGGTGGAAGGAAGAAAAAAAAAATTAAACACCAAAAAAAGTTCTGTGCCAAAGCTAAAATAGTCTCTAATATTTCATTTTTAGTAACTTTAACTTTAAACAATGCATAGCTTCATAGTGTCATATTACCCAGATACTCTTTCATTATTGTCAGGCATTATAAGCGGTAAGATTACTTAAAATAAAATCTGTGTATTATGCACATTGCAGTAAAACTCTTAATTAGCACCACCTACACAAAAAATTGTTGGAAATGTAAAGTGTAAGGCCTTCCCCTTGAAGGATCTAGGATCTAGAAGAAAGGAGATACAAAATGTTCAACATATGACAGTACCCCTGTGTCAAATGAGTGTGACAGTCAATAACAGCTATAAGAATTCAGAGGAGGGCCTGAGATTCCTAGGTACATATGGCTTTGCAAGGCTAGAATTTCTAAAGTTTTCTTTATGCTGAGCAGTTTGGCTGCAGTTAGAGCTGAGATGCTATTTGTGAAACTATAGTGTATGGGTGATTGCCTCTTAACCCTGGGATGGTTAATTATATCAATTGCAATTGTTTCATACTACCATATATGACCATATATATTTCTAATGACAGTATTTTCCAAAAATATATATTTGGAGCAAAGTTTAACCTTTTCCTTTTTTTTTTTTTTTTTGGCTGTGTGACATGTGGGATCCTAGTTCCCTGAGCAGGGATAAAACCCATGCCCCCTGCATTGGAAGCATGGTGTCTTAACCACTGAACTGCCAGAGAAGTCCTGGAGCAAAGTTTAAAGAAATTAAAATACCTAAATATTACATAGTCTTAATTTCTTAACAGCTGCACATCTTTTTTTCTCTCTGCTCTTTTTGGCACAAGGATTATCTTGAGCTGGTTATTTTTAAGAAACAGTAGACACAGGAAATGCTCTGAAAACTGAGTAGAAGTTACCCTTTTGTAAGAGACATTTACATTTATAAGGAAAATTTCCATTTGTAAGGGTGTCTCCCTCTCTGTACCAGGAAGAGAAGGATGACTAAATCCCTAGAAACTCATCAACGGAGAAGGCAAGGCCTTAAATCTGTATAACAACCTTACCCTTGTTAACTGTGTTTTCCTGGTCACCTCCCTTAACTGGTTGCCCGCCCTCAGCACCTTCTTTAGCTTAAGATGGCATTTAAGGTGATGGCTTTGGTCATTTTGGAGAGTCACTCAGCTTTCCCATGTATACAAGAGATATACAGGTTATTAGACTTCTGTTTGTTTTTCTCCTGTTAATCTGTCTTTTTATTACAGGGGTGTCTCATCTAAGAACCTAGAAGGGTAAAGGGAAAATTGTTTTTCCTCCCCCATGGTACTTTTCTTGAAAAACTGGTTTTCTCTTAGTTCCATACAACAATTCATTGATTTACTAACCAGCCCCTCTCAGTCTCTTTGAAAACAAGCAGGACACTGTGAGTCCTCCCAGTGCAAAAGCATTTTCATGTCCCCCAATCCTTGTTTGAAGGAAAAAGGCTTTCAGCCTCTTAGACCTTCCCTGAGTTCCAAAGGGCAGTTATAATTAGAGGAGTGAGGGAATGCAGAATAAAACAATAGTGCAGCAATGGAGCAGGGTCCTAGTTCCTCCTGGGGGATCTGCATAATTATCTGATACATATCTCTGAGTTCTTCTACAGGAACTAAGGCCCCCACCCAGGTGGAGGATGGTAACTTCAGGCTGAGCATAAGCCATGGACCCCAGACTGACTGGAACCAGAAGGCTGATGACTGAGATTCCTGGAACACCACCCTGTTACCTCCCCACCAACCAGTCAGAAGAAAGTCACATATCTTGCAGCCATACCCCCAAATTTTGCCTATAAAAACTGTTCCTTAAAACCCATCTGGGTCCCCCCCCTAAAAAAAAAAAAAACATCTGAGAATTCGGGCCTTTTGAGTACAAGCCACCCATTCTCCCTGCTTGGCCCTGCAATAAACCTTTCTCTGCTCCAAACTCCAACATTTGGTTTGCTTGGCTTCACTGTGCATCTGGCACACAAACCTGAGTTCAACTACATCTTTGCTTGTAGGAAAAAATCTGCCTGTTATTTAAATAAATATGGCTTGACAGACACAAGAAAAATGATAACCAGCTACAATCTTATCCTTTTTTCTGTAATAACTGTGTTCTTCCAATCATAAGGAAGTCATTTTTCTTTTACTTCACTAATTCAACAAGCATTTACTGAGCACTTACTATGCACCTGGCACTATACTAGATACCAAGGATACAAAAAGGAAAAGGAAAAAAGTCTCCTTGATCATGTATGCAAATAATTGCAACAGAATGGGGATAAACAGAAGTGTTCAAACACCATACTATGGCCTCCAAGGCCCTTGCTTATCTTTCTAATCTCTTCTTGGCCACTATGTTCCTGCCACACTGGCCTTCTCTTTATTTCAAATACACTAAGTTCCTTTTCACCTCAGGCCTTTGCACTTATTTCCTCTTCCTGCAC
>NW_020173709.1:93616-129584 GCF_003031525.2 Neophocaena asiaeorientalis asiaeorientalis | reverse complement strand
GTCCTTTCCACCTGGCAGTAATCAATGTGAATATCATTTCCTCACAAAAACTTTATCCCTTCAGATGAGGTTTTTTCCTGTTGTATACTCTCAGTGCCCCCTGTAATTTTAAATTTTAGCTCTTGCAAACTAAAGAATGTCGCTCCACATCTGGTTCTACAAGAATGAAGTCACTAGCCACTGCAGTCACTGACCTTCAACACACCCTGAAAGGAGTTCAGGGTGGAGATCAAGAATGAGACACCCTCTGCTTTGTGAAAATCTGGCAGAACCGGCCTTCAGATAGTTAGATATTTTCAGGAGAAAATTTTATGAACCCAATTTCTTGCATCTTCTCATACCTAGAAAAGCTCTAAAATTATTAATGGAGGCATCTGCTCCTTGTGACTAGCAGCAACCTTCTACCAAGATGTGTGTGCTTGATTGCACATATCTCCTTCTCCAAAATCACTTATATACTGACCTCCCCCTCTACCTCTTCAGAGCAGTTCCTCAGAGCTATCTGAGAGTCTGTCTCCCGGGCTAAAGTCCTCAGTAAGCCCCAAATACACCTGAACTCACAGCTCTCATGTTGTGCTTTTTTTTTTCAGTCTACACCCAAATCTCATTGCAATTAAATAATTATCCATGTAATTGGTTATTGTCTGTATCTTCCACTAAACTAGACTATAAGCTTAATGAAGACAGAACTACATCAGTGTTGTTCAGTATTATATTCCTAATGGCCAGCACAGGGCCTGGAATATAGAAGCTTCTCAATGAACATTTGTGGAAGGAAGATAGAACTAAAGGAGAAAGGAAGATGGAGAGGAAGGGAAGGAGGGAGGGAGGGAGGGAGGAAGGAAGGAAGGAAGACAAGAAGACTGAATGTGTACTAAGAAGAGAGTGGCTTATCCCTGTTTATGGGAGTCAGAGGCACTAATTTTTGAGGTTTCTCTTTTCATCAGAGTTACTTATTCTTAGTTTCTTAATCACCTCCTTTCTTTTTTTTTAATTTTTATTGAAGTATAGTTGATTTACAATGTTGTGTTAATTTCTGCTGTAGAGCAAAGTGACTCAGTTATATGCATATATACATTCTTTTTATATTCTTTTCCATTATGGTTTCTCCCAGGATATTGAATATAGTTCCCTGTGCTATACAGTAGGACTTTGTTTTTTATCCATTTTATATATAATAGTTTGCATCTACTAATCCCAAACTCTCAATCCATCTCTCCCCCATTCTCCCTCTCCCTTGGCAACCACAAATCTGTTCTCTATGTCAGTGAGTCTGTTTCTGTTTTGTAGATAGGTTCATTTGTGGCATACTTTACATTCCACATATAAGTAATATCATATGGTATTTGTCTTTCTCTTTCTGACTTCACTTAGTATGATAATCTCTAGTTGCTGCAAATGGCATTATTTAATTCTTTTTTATGGCTAAGTAGTATTCCAGTGTGTGTGTGTGTGTGTGTGTGTGTGTGTGTGTGTGTGTGTGTGTACCACATCTTCTTTATCCGTTCATCTGTCAATGGACATTTAGGTTGTTTTCATGTCTTGGCTATTGTGTATAGTGCTGCTATGAACATAGAGGTGCATGTATCTTTTTGAATTATGGTTTTGTCCAGATATATGCCCAGGAGTGTTCATCACCCCTTTCTAATAACTTGTATCTCTACATTCCAGACCAGGAAGCTGTGCTAGCTCCAACCACTTTCTGACAATGACTGTACCACTAGCATGAAGTTTTAAAGTGATCTCAATACAATACAACCCCAGTGGTTTTAATATGGGGCCTGCTGAATGCAATTCCATACTCATCCCAAACTCCTTCCCTCTTTAGTTAAATCTTTTGTGTTATATCTGCATTTGTGTCTGTACCTCTATCTTGGTGATGCAGAAAATAGAAATGAAACATCAAAAATTAGATCCTTTAGGTCATTTGTAAAGCACTTTTTCACACAATCTGCCCTCCATTCCCACAGGTAATTATGAATTGCTGGTAGAAAGTTATTGCCATCAGTCTTAGAGAGATTAATATGAGCAAAACTAACAGTTCCCTTCTCTCCTACTTAATAACTGCAGTCAGAGGTTTCTTACATTAATATAAAAGAGAAGGCAGACAAGATGAAATCGGTCTTCTTAGAAGCTTCAACAGCAATCTAGTCTCTTTCAAATATGAAACAGCAACTCCCCTCTCCATACTTCAAAAAATTAATATAGCATTTGAAATTATCTTTTCATTCTACTTTTATTATAATGCTCCAATTTTAAGTTACTACAGTAACGATTTTGGACTTGAGTGAAAAATTCATTATTGTCACTTTAATTGTTTGGTTTTTGTTTTCTACTCTAGCTACATTGGAGTTTAAAAATGGAAAATAGATTTATCTTGTACTATTCTCTAAATATTATGGAGCACAAAGACAATTCAGACAATGATTCTGTATGACTATTATTGGAACTATCTGTTTATATACCAATCATTGATGTCTGTTTTAGAAACATTAGATATTGTACTAAGGTAGACCACTGTTCGGTATAATTAAATAAAAGAGTGTGAATAACTAATATTCAACACTCCACTAAAAAGCATACAACATGCAACTACTTCTGTGATACTTAATTATTAAAGAACATTTATTTGTTACTTATATTGAGGAATATAAAGATGGTGGTCATAATATTTACATCATAACACAATGTGTGCTTTGGAGAGAGGACCCCATAATGGATTAGTCTGATTTTGTCATAATATTCATCAAAATTACCAATTAATGTAAGTTGTCCATGTCTGATTATTTTTTAAATTTCCTAAGCGCCTAATTATCTTCAACTGTTTTACTGGTTATTGCCCTTAAAAAAACTGTTTGTGGACTTTGGGTCCAACATCTTAGCAAGGCGGCAGTGGTAGCAGCTGCTCTTTGAGTTTCGCTATGCTGCCCAAGGATGACAAAAAGAAGAAAGATGCCAGAAAGTTGGATAAGAAAGACAAAGCCCAGGGAACAAATCTGGGGGCAAGGCCAAAAAGAAGACATGGTCCAAAGGCAAAGTTCGGGAGAAGTTCAATAATGTAGGCTTGTTTGACAAAGCAACATATGACAAACTCTGTAAGGAAGTTCCCAAATATAAGCTTATAATCCCAGCTGTGGTCTCTGGGAAACAAGATTTGTGGTTCCTTCAGGAGCTCCTTAGTAAAGGACTTCTGAAACTGGTTTCAAAGTACAGAGCTCAAGTAATTTACACCAGAAACACCAAGGGTGGAGATGCCCCAGCTGCTGGTGAAGATGCAGAACAGGTCCCACCAACTGTCCATTTTGAAAAATAAAACTGTATTAAATCAAAAACAATCATTTGTGGAGATTCCACAAGGCTTGTAATAAGTGTGCTTTCCTCCTTCTGGCTGTGTTTTTGGGGCTCTACAAGTCGGAGATCACATCAAACCAAATTCACTGACCATCTATGCTATATGATCCTAGGGTACAAATCTGTATGAGGGCAGGTGTTCTCAGGTTTATTTTACCCCCCTTCCTTTCCCTTTTCCTGCTCTGCTTAGGTCCAGAGAAGCCTTCTCTCTGGGTCTGTGGGGTTGGTAGGATCAGAAAGTGACCGATTAGTTGTGGTTCATCTTAATCCTCACTCTTACCCCTCCAATGTCTTCAAGGCAAAAGCAACTTCGGCACTCAAATAGTCCTCTGGCCTCTTTGGTCAAGCTTCTCCTCAAAATGGGTCTGCTAGGGCTGCATAATCTTTACAACTCCTCAGTGTTTTTTTTTTTAGGGTTAGTTTTGTAATGCAGATTTATTGATTTATTTAAAATTTATTTATTTATTTATTTTGGGCAACACCAAGCGGCTTGAGGGATCTCAGTTCCCCAACCAGGGATTGAACCCAGGCCATGGCAGTGAAAACCTGAAATCCTAACCACTAGGCAAACAGGGAACTCCCACAACTCCTCAGTGCTTTTAAGGTGATTTATTCAGAGTTGTTTTCAGCCAGAGAGTTTGATTCAAATAACTCACTACCTAACCTGCCCTTATGGGGAATAGCTATTACATTTTTATTGTATGAAATTATGCATTTGTGTTTAACAACTGTGATACTTGCTTTTAGGAACTTCACAGTGCAATAAGATGAAGGAAATGTAGTCGCACAGTTTTTGTTTTGAGAGATTAGTAACCATATGGAAGACTGCTCTGTCGTAGACTTTTGAGGGAAAAAGGTGTGAGACTTTTGATGGATTGTCCCATTAACGTTATGAAACTGAAGAGCCCATTTTGCTTGATGACAATTGTTCTTTCCTCAAGGGGTAACTTCAACTGGTTGGCCAATAAGTTGCATCCTTGTCTTGAAGAAATAACCACCAAAGGAAAATCACTCCTAGCTGGTTTCCCAACCACCTCCAACTGGTCCTGAGCTGCCCTGTAGTGGCCAAGGTCCAGCCTCTTGAGGGGAAGCTGTGAGGGCAGCTAGTTGATTCAGACTTTAGAGACAGCATTTAGTCAACAGCCTTGTCTCTCATACCCCGATGCCTTAGAACTCCAACGTGTGTCTGTGAAAATGAAGGCAGACTCCTGACTCCGGCTACGGATAAGTGGATAACCTTGGGCCAAGTTTGTGACTTCATAACTTTTTAACAACAGCTCCATTTATGGCTTAGTGCTTAACTAGCCAGGACAATGGATCTGATTCCTGAAAGGCCAAATCAATAACATTGGACACCACAGCTTTGAGGGCAGGATTATGGTGAAAGTGATATTTTAGATCTTACAGAGGAAACTAAGTTCACATTTACTAAAAATACAATTTAGGTATTAACATACTTCCTAATATACACTTAAAACTTGTCTAAATTAACCAAGATTAACCAAAAGGAAGAATAGAAATGCATTGTAAATATGAAAAAACACTAAACTTAAAATCACAATATCATGCTATTCTTCTTTTAGCATATTAAAATAGAGGTCATCTGAAATTCATTGAGTATTAACTCATAGTTTTTGCATAAACATAAATAGCATATTTTACCTAAGACACTGGAGTTTTTATGAAAATAATTAGTCCATTAAAATTAGTTCAGTGCCTTTAGAAATGAATAGGCTAAAATGCAAAGCAAGATCTATTTATCCAAGAACAAATTGAACCAAGATTTTAATTTATTTGTTAGTGAAACAAAATTGTTAACCTTCTATTAAAAATTATTTGTATTTGTATAATATCCCATGGTTTATAAAGTACTTACACACCCAACATCTTATTTAATCCTCTCAACAGCCCTGTGAGGTAAGCATTATCACCACTTTACAGATTAAAAAACAAACTTAAGACTCATTTAGAATATAGGTCTTCCTAAGTTCACAGAGTGAATCAGTGGCAAATAAGTCTTAAATTCAGTCATCTGACTTACAATCCAGTGCTTTTTCCACTAAGTTCACAATTTACATTTTTCTCATCATTGTAGAATCATTACTGGTTTCATCCTAGGGAAAAGACCAATCCTTACAACTCTAGGCCATGTGTGCAGATAAACAATGAATAAGGACAAATTCCATGAACTTTCAGTTCAGGTTTGTCAATCAAAAGATTCTGGGCTTCCCTGGTGGTGCAGTGATTCAGAGTCTGCCTGCCGATGCAGGGGATACGGGTTCGTGCCTCGGTCCGGGAAGATCCCACATGCTGCGGAGCAGCTGGGCCCGTGAGCCATGGCCGCTGAGCCTGTGCTCCGCAACGGGAGAGGCCACAACAGTGAGAGGCCCGTGTACCGCAAAAAAAAAAAAAAAAAAAAAAAAATTCTGTAACTACATACAGAGGTATTCCCCAATGATGAACTCGATGCCTAGAAAATACTCTCCAAGTCTAAATGAACAATCTTTCAACTGTTTAATAAGGTAATTTCACCTTCTGACAAAAAGATTTTTTCCCTCCTTACGAGTAAAGTTAAATCCTAACTCAAGGCCAAATAAATAGTTAAATTATTTTTCTCATCCTTTAACCTAGAAGTTGCTTTTCTTAGCTAAATTCACAGAAGCAGTCTACATATTTTAAGAATTTTCATTTAGTGTTACATCGACTTTCACCTTTACTTTATGGCTGAAACTTTGAACAAGTGCCAATAAATCATGACTGAGATAAAACCGAGCAAGATCCTTAGAAGCAGAATAATCAAGACATATGCATTTGAGAGACCAGTAAAGTAAATGCCCCTTCAATTCTGTACATATTAAATTTATATTCATTCAGCTTAAAATTATTTAAGACTTGCATTTGATACAATTCCACACAAGGAAATATGTAAACATTATGTAAATATTGATCTATAAACTACACATATTTGTAAGAACTTCTCAATACAGTAAACAATTCTGTTAAATCCCAGTGCTTCTATTTTTTTATACAAACTATAACTTTCCAATGACAGATCTCTATTCTCAATATATTCATTAACAATTTGAGACATTTCATATTTGTAAATTAAAAGTTAATTTTACAGTACATATTCCAAGTTAGCAGGCCAAAAGGAATATTTTTCTCTAATTGACATTGAAACAAATGATTAGCATGCTACAGTACTTGTCCAACTCTTTTATATTCATTAATTATTCAGGATTAATTCTGCAAAAATCCAGAGAATGCTTATGACGATGAGTTTTTAAGATACACAACTGTTCTAGGATATAAGAAATGTTCATGAATTTATCATGTGTTGAAATATACTATGAAGATCTCGACTGCTAGAAATGTCTCCTACCTTTTTAAAAATATAATTACTAAATATTGGTGGAGAACACACATTAACATTAGCCAATTAAAACTCAATTACAATTTTCTGAACTATTAAGATTTATTAACCTTGTGCAAGGTTATATACAAATTATTCAGATGCTTTTAATTTGTGAAGTACTTTAAATACATTACTTACTTCACATGCATTGTCTCATCTGGTCCTGTCAACAATCCTGGGAGATAGGGGGAGCAGTTAGTAAGCCCACTGTAAAGGAAGAGAAGACATGCCCATATTAGAAGCCAAGCAGAGGAAGTGTCAACACTATGCCAGGTACAGTACTAGATGCTGAGGATATAATGAACGAGCTGCATAATCAGAAAGCTTCTGATATAGCAGAGAAGACACATAAGCATTAAGAATGAGCTGTGATTAACACTCTAATGGGGAAATCAAAGATGCTATGGAAGCTCAGAAAAGGGCAACCTAACTTCACCTTAGAGGAGTCAGGAAAGTGTCCTTGAAAGAAGATATATTTGGCAGGCACAAAATCAGAAACTTCCTTGCAAGATATGCTCAATGGTTTGTATCTTATTGTGAAGGCTGTGGGAGCAGTGGGAGAAAAATGAGGGGAAATGCTGGAAACATAGGTCTGAGATAGAAAAAAATTTTTTTAATTATACTAGCATTCATTAACCACTTAAGGGGGGGGCAGGAATCGCAGTGAATCTATTTCTGCAATCTATATTTTATTAAATCTTCACATTAACCCTAGGAGTTAGTTACTAATGGTATTGATATTGGTGTTACTATTACTATTATTATTTCTAGTAGCAGTAGTAATAGTCTAAATTGTTGACGATTACTTAAATACCACATAACAAGTCACTATACAGCAAACATGGTAAAATCCCATTTTATATAAAATGAAAGAGAAAATGTCACACAAATTGCTAATGCTCAGAAAAGTAATGGGGTGATTGTTATGGATTGATTTGTGTCTCCCCCAAATTCATGGTTTGAAGCACTAACTCCCACTGTGACTGTATTTGGAGATAAGGCCTTTAAGGAGGTAAATGAGGTCCTAGGGCCTCATCCAGTCTGACTGGTATCCTTCAAAGAAAAGGAAGAAACACCAGGAATATGGATGCACAAAGAAAAGGCCATGTGAGGACATGAGAAGATGGCCATCCACAAGCCCAGGAGAGAGGTCTCAGGAGAAACCAAACCTGCTGACATCTTGATCTTGGACTTCTAGCCTCCAGAACAGTAAGAAATAGATTTCTTTCGTTTAAGACACCCGGTCTGTGGGATTTTGTTATGGTGGCCTGTTGCGCTGTACCCCCAGTCCTGCAATCCTTGCAACTGCCCAGTTGTGAGACCGAAGGAAGAACCCGGAGCCAGTGACAGAGACATCAGTGATTTGTTGGACAGGGTATCTTACAAGTCAGAGGCAAAGGTCCTGGAGCCACACCCCACACCCCACCTTGTATGGGTGTACGGCCAAGGGCAGGCAGGACACAGCAGCAATCTTTGTTACACAGGGACGGGGAGGAGGAAGCTATCAGTTATAGGGGCAATGACTTCAGAAGAGCTCCCTCCTTGCCAGGGCGACTGGGGCAAGGGCTGCTGTTTTCCTGTTGATGACAGAATATACTGGAGCCTTTCTGGTCCAGGGCTAGAAAAATTGTTAGATGGGGTTGGGCCAATCACACAGGTAGTTACTGATTAAAACTTTCAGCTTAGGAGGGGGAGGCAATCATGCTCAGAAGGGTGAGGTGGGGCCAGGTAGAGTAAGGGATGCACAGACAGCAAGAGAGCAGCCATTTTATGGGGCTTGAACATACCTGGTCCAAGCAGACCAATACAGTTATATTATTTATTTTCAACCAAGTCATCATATTGACCAAACTACTCTCAGCAAAAAGAAATTGTTTTGGTTTGGGGTAACATTTTGCTTATCTGTTTGCTTTGGTTTTTAGTGAGAGGAGGGTGGACGCTCTGCCCTAAGCTTCAGTAGAGTGTGATCCCACTGGTGCAGTTGTGGGAACAAAGGGAACCAAACCTCTGTCCAAGGCAAGACAGCATAGTAAAGCAAGGGGCCATCAGATCCTGGTTGGCACCAAGGTGGGGGATAGACATTGGTTATTGGCAAGAATCAGATCTGAGTTCCATATAGGAGGCACAAGATGGAGGGAGTAGATTGAGAAGGTAAAGTTTGGTGAGATTGCCTGAAGCAAAAACCTACATAGGGGATATTTTATAAAGAATCAGCTATTGAGCCTGTGGGCTAGTAGAGGCCTTAAAAAAATTGTCTGGAAAAAAACATGAGAATCCTTTCTGAGGAAGGAAGGAAGAAAGGAAGGAAGGAAGGAAGGGAGGGAGGGAGGGAGGAAGGAAGGAAAGAAGGGAGGGAGGAAGGGAGGGAGGGAGGAAGGAAGGAAGGGTTATTGTGATAACACATTTGAATTATCTATCCATAATTATTAGCTATCAACTGAAATGTAAAGAAAAGCTAAGATTGTTACTCATTACTTCACATTCTGCCCCAAGCTGCCACAGACAATATTTCAGATACTCTTACTTAACTGCGTATTTATCCAACCAGAATGCCCCTGCATCTCAAACCCGTCTCCAGTTATATTATATAGTTACATCAATGGTCTTGATATTTTTTTGTCCATTGTTTTTTTCTTTTGCAATAAGGGCATAAGTATGGGGATTAAAAGCCCAGGTTCTGTAAACAAACTGCGAGGATTCATATCCAGAATCCATTAATACTTTTATTTAGCTGTGTAACCTTGGGCAAGTTACTTAAACTCCCTGTGCCTCAGTTTCTGAGCAAACGTTTTTGTGAGGTTTAAAGGAGTTAATACATATAAAACACTTAAATTCATGCCACACACATGGTAATGCTCTATAATTCTTGGCTCTTATGACTGTTAATTGTGACATTAAACTGTGAAAGAGAGTTTAGTAAAGGAAGACTGGCGTTGCTCAACCACATTCTATTTTACTAGAATGCTTTTTTTTTTCAGTGATAAAACATAATCTAGTATGATTTTCTTTCTGTTTATTTCATTTTAATAATATAATATTGTATCCTAATTATAAAGCATAAAAAACATAGAAATAAAAATATAATACATACTAATATAACTATAAATAGCTAATATAAAATTATAGAATGTTTTGAAATACTATCAAGGATTTTTTTTTAATTAAAATAGTAAGTAGCTCCTATACTCAAAATAACCACTGTAAGTTTTTTTCAATTTTCCATGAATTCTTAAAACTATTGTACAAATTTTAAATCATGAGACGATATAAGTATTATTTTTAACTTGCAATGTAGTAGGAAGCTTTTCTGTCATAAAATATGATCTGTGAATGTAATTTATCTTAACATCTTTATTGGAGTATAAATGCTTTACAGTGTTGTGTTAGTTTCTGCTGTATAAAAAAGTGAATCAGCTATATGTATACATATATCCCCATATCACATTCATTTTGCATCCCCCTGCAACGTCCCCTATCCCATCCCTCTAGGCGTTCACAAAGCACCGAGCTGATCTCCCCGTGCTATGCAGCTGCTTCCCACTAGCTATCTATTTTACATATGGTAGTGTATATATGTCCATGCCACTCTCTCACTTTGTCACAGCTTACCCTTCTCCTTCCCCGTGTCCTCAAGTCCATTGTCTAGTAGGTCTGCATCTTTATTCGTCTTACCCCTAGGTTCTTCATGACATTTTTTTTTCTTAAATTCCATATATATGTGTTAGCATACGGTATTTGTCTTTCTCTTTCTGACTTACTTCACTCTGTATGACAGACTCTAGGTACATCCACCTCACTACAAATAACTCAATTTCGTTTCTTTTTATGGCTGAGTAATATTCCATTGTATATATGTGCCACATCTGCTTTATCCACTCATCTGTCAAGGGCCACTTAGGTTGCTTTCATGTCCTGGCTATTGTAAATAGTGCTGCAATGAACATTGTGGTACATGACTCTTTTTGAATTATGGTTTTCTCAGGGTATATGCCCAGTAGGGGGATTGCTGGGTCATATGGTAGTTCTATTTTTAGTTTTCTAAGGAACCTCCATACTGTTCTCCATAGTGGCTGTATCAATTTACATTCCCAACAACAGTGAAAGAGGGTTCCCTTTTCTCCACACCCTCTCTAGCATTTACTGTTTGCAGATCTTTTGATGATGGCCATTCTGACCGGTGTGAGGTAATACCTAATTGTAGTTTTGATTTGCACTTCTCTAATTAGTGATGTTGAGAAGCTTATCATGTGTTTGTTGGCAATCTGTAATTCATCTTTGAAGAAATATCTATTTAGGTCTTCTGCCCATCTTTGGATTGGGTTGTTTGTTTTTCAGATATTGAGCTGCATGAGCTGCTTGTATATTTTGGAGATTAATCCTCTGTCAGTTGCTTCATGTGCAAATATTTTCTCCCATTTTGAGGACAGTCTCTTCATCTTTTTTATGGTTTCCTTTGCTGTGAAAAAGCTTTTAAGTTTCATTAGGTACCATTTGGTTATTTTTGTTTTTCATTTCATTTCCATTTCTCTAGGAGTGGGTTAAAAAGGATCTTGCTGTGATTTATGTCATAGAGTGTTCTACCTGTTTTCCTTTAAGAGTTTTGTAGTGTCTGGCCTTACATTTAGGTCTTTAATCGATTTTGAGTTTATTTTTGTGTATGGTGTTAGGAAGTGTTCTAGTTTCATTCTTTTACATGTAGCTGTCCAGTTTTCCCAGCACAACTTATTGAAGAGGCTGTCTTTTCTCCATTGTATACGCTTGCCTCCTTCATCAAAGATAAGGGGATGAGATGTGTGTGGGTTTATCTCTGGGATTTCTATCCCACTCCATTGATCAATATTTCTGTGTTTGTGCCAGTACCATACTGTCTTGATTACTATAGCTTTGTAGTATAGTCTGAAGTCAGGGAGCCTGTTTCCTCCCACTCCGTTTTTCTTTCTCAAGATTGTTTTGGTTATTCAGGGTCTTCTGGGTATCCCTACAAACTGCAATTTTTTGTTCTCGTTCTGTGAAAAATTCCATTGGTAGTTTAATAGGGATTACATTGAATCTGTAGATTGCTTTGCGTAGTAGAGTCATTTTCACAATGTTGATACTTCCAATCCAAGAACATGGTATATCTCTGCATCTGTTTGTATCATCTTTAATTCTTTCATCAGTGTGTTATAGTTTTCTTTTGTCTCCTTAGGTAGGTTTATTCCTAGGTATTTTATTCTTTTCATTGCAGTGGTAAATGGGAGGGTTTCCTTAATTTCTCTTTCAGATTTTTCTTCAGTAGTGTATAGGAATAAAAGAAATTTCTGTGCATTAATTTTATATCATGCTACTCAACCGAATTCACTGATTAGTTCTAGTAGTTCTCTGTAGCACCTTTAGGTTTCTTTAATATAAAGTATCATGTCATCTGCAAACAGTGACAGTTTTATTTCTTTTATGATTTGGATTCTTCTTATATCTTTTTCTTCTCTGACTGCTGTAGCTAAAACGTTCAAAACTATGTTGAATAATAATGGTGAGAGTGGCCAACCTTGTCTTGTTGCTGATCTTAGGGGAAATGGTTTCAGTTTTTCACCATTGAGAACAATGTTGGCTGTGGGTTTGTCATATATGGCCTTTATTATGTTGAGGTAGATTCTCTCTATGTCTACTTTCTGGAGAGTGTTTATCCTACATGGGTGTTGAATTTTGTCAAAAGATTTTTCTGAATCTATTGAGAAGATCATATGGTTTTTCTTCTTCAATTTGTTAATGTGGTGTATCACATTGATTGATTTGCATATATTGAAGAATCCTTGCATCACTGGGATAAACCCCACTTGATCATGGTGTTTGATCCTTTTAATGTGATGTTGGATTCTGTTTGCTAGTATTTTGTTGAGGATTTTTGCATCTATGTTCATCAGAGTTACTGGCCTGTAGTTTTCTTTGTTTGTGACATCTTTGTCTGGTTTTGGTATCAGGGTGATGGTGGCCTCGTAGGATGCATTTGGGAGTGCTCCTCCCTCTGCTATATTTTGGAAGCGTTTGAGAAGGATAGGTGTTAGCTCATCTCAAAATGTTTGATAGAATTCGCCTGTGAATCCATCTGGTCCTGGGCTTTTGTTTGTTGGAAGATTTTGAATCACAGTTTCAATTTCATAGCTTGTGATTGGTTTGTTTATATTTTCTATTTCTTCATGGTTCAGTCTCAGAAGGTTGTGCTTTTCTAACAATTTTTCCATTTCCTCCAGGTTGTCCATTTTATTGGCATATAGTCGCCTGTAGTAATCTCTGATGATCCTTTGTATTTCTGCAGTGTCAGTTGTTACTTCTCCTTTTTCATTTCTAATTCTGTTGATTTGAGTCTTCTCCCTTTTTCTCTTGATTAGTCTGGCTAACGGTTTATCAATTTTGTTTATCTTCTCAGAGAACCAGCTTTTAGTTTCATTGATCTTTGCTATTGCTTCCTTCATTTCGTTTTCATTTATTTCTGATCTGATCTTTATGATTTCTTTCCTTCTGCTAACTTTGGGGTTTTTTTGTTCTTCTTTCTCTAATTGCTTTAGGTGTAAGGTTAGGTCGTTTATTTGAGATTTTTCTTGTTTCTTGAGGTAAGATTGTATTGCTATAAGCTTCCCTCTTAGAACTGCTTTGGCTGCATCCCATAGGTTTTGGGTCTTTGTGTTTTCATTGTCATCTGTTTCTAGGCATTTTTTTGATTTCCTCTTTGATTTCCTTGTGATCTCTTCATTGTTTAGTAATGTATTGTTCAGCCTCCATGTGTTTGTATTTTTTACATTTTTTCCTGTAACTGATATCTAGTCTCATAGCGTGTGGTTGGAAAAGATACTTGATACAATTTCAATTTTCTTAAATTTACCAAGGCTTGATTTGTGACCCAAGATATGGCCTATCCTGTAGAAGGTTACATGAGCGCCTGAGAAGAAAGTGTATTCTGTTGTTTTTGGATGGAATGCCCTACAATTATCAATTAAGTCCAACTTGCTTAGTGTGTCATTTAAAACTTGGGCTTCCTTATTTATTTTCATTTTGGACGCTGGGTTTATCCTGTATGGGACTCTCTGCGCTTCCTGGACTTGGGTGGCTATTTCCTTTCCCATGTTAGGGACGTTTTTGACTATAATCTCTTCAAATATTTACTCTGGTCCTTTCTCTCTCTCTTCTCCTTCTGGGACCCCTATATTGTGAATGTTGTTGCGTTTAATATTGTCCCAGAAGTCTCTTACGCTGTCTTCATTTCTTTTCATTCGTTTTTCTTTATTCTGTTCCACAGCAGTGAATTCCACCATTCTGTCTTCCAGGTCACTTATTTGTTCTTCTGCCTCAGTTATTCTGCTATTGATTCCTTCTAGTGTATTTTTCATTTCAATTATTGTATTGTTCATCTCTGTTTGTTTGTTCTTTAATTCTTCTAGGGCTTTGTTAAACATTTCTTGCATCTTCTCGATCTCTGCCTCAATTCTTTTTCTGCAGTCCTGGATCATCTTCACTATGATTATTCTGAATTCTTTTCCTGGAAGGTTGCCTATCTCCACTTCATTTAGTTGTTTTTCTGGGGTTTTATCTTGTTCCTTCATCTGGTACCTAGCGCTCTGCCTTTTCATGTTGTCTAACTTTCTGTGTGTGTTTTTTTTTTCCCCACAGGCAGCAGGATTGTAATTCTTGCTTCTGCTGTCTGCCCTCTGGTGGGTGAGGATATCTAAGAGGCTTGTGCAAGTTACCTGATGGGAGGGACTGGTGGTGGGTAGAGCTGACTGTGCGCTTCCTGGATCTGACTGACTATTTCCTTTCCCATGTTAGGGAAGTTTTTGACTATAATCTCTTCAGATATTTTTTCAGCCCTTTTTTTTTCTCTTCTTCTTCTGCGACCCATATTATTCGAATGTTGGTGTGTCTAATATTGTCCCAGAGGTCTCTGAGACTGTCCTCAACTCTTTTCATTCTTTTTTCTTTATTTTGCTCCCTGGCTGTTATTTCCACCATTTTATCTTCCAGCTCACTTATGCATTTTTCTGCCTCAGTTATTCTGTTATTGTTGAAACAACTGCAACAAGATAAAATAAAACCACAACAGAAAAAAGAAAAAAATAAAAAGGAGGGGGTAACAAGCCAAAAGGAGAGATCACTAACAAAGTACAAAGAATAAAATAAAATTAGAAAAATAAAACATTTATTAGGAAAAATAAAAATATAAAAGAATCAAGAATTCACACCGCAATGAAGAGTAGCCCCCGCTCACTGCAACTAGAGAAAGCCTGCATGTAGCAATGAAGACCCAATGCAAAGAAAAATAAATAAATAAATAAAATTGATTCTTTAAAGAAATAAAAAATAAATAAGTACAAGAGGAAAAAATAAAAGTAAAAAAAAGCTTTGCCTATGGGGGTGTCCTAAGTGGACAGGGAAAGCACTGGTCCCGTTCCCTTTCACTCCCTCATTCCCCTCCCCGACTGTCTCTCCCAGGGTATCTCCCCTTCGCTGCTGGACCCCTAACCATAGGTGGGTCCCGCTGGGTGTAGGAACTCCTCCCCTCCCCAGCCACCCCTCAGGGATGCCAGTCCTTGAGGTCCGGTCTTTCCCTTTGCTCCCCCTTCCCTCCCTCCCACTCCCTCAGGACCCACATGGCTGGAGGGGGCCTCAGTGAGCAGAAGATCAGGCCCAGGATCTCAGCAGGTTCCTGGGGCCCCAAGTGAGCAGAGGAAACCTGGCCACACTCCCTTTTGATCCTCTGCCCTACCAGTGGTTCCCCAATTTCCCCCTTTGGGTGTGGGATCCTTTCCCCTCCCCCAGACACCCTTCAGGGCCGCCAGTCCCATCCCACCTCCACTTCTCCTCCCCCTTCACTGCCCCCCCATGCCCCACATCCTACCTGGTCACTGGGGGTTCCTCCCATCCCCTTAGGTGTCCATGGTCCCCCACCAGTGCCTGGTAGGTGCCCTAGTTGTGAGGAGATGTGAATTCTGCATCCTCCTAGTATGCCATCTTGACTTCACCCCCCGTGAATGTAATTTTAATTATTGTATAACATTCTATTGAATAAATGTACCACTACTTAGCCATTCATATTTTTAGGCATTTAGGCTGCATCCTCCTCCTCCTTTCCTTCCTCTTCCTTCTTTTCCTTCTTTGCTATTATAGTTAACACTTAGATATGCATTCTGGTACCAAAATACAAATAAATATATTGATAAATGAAAGGATGGATAGATAGATAGATAGATGATAGATAAAGCTTCTTTGAACATCTTTAATACTAATATTTGTCATCATCTCTGATTATTACCTTAAGAAGAATTCCTAGAAATAGAATTCCTGGATCAAATTTTTAATATTATATTATCACTTTCCACCAAATATGTTGGGCCAAACAAATATTCACCCACAGCATAAAAGGGCTCTTATTTCCCTGCTTTACTAGTAACAGTGTATATTTAACTTCTTCATCTTTGCTAATTTTTATGGGCAAAAAGCGTATGCCATTGTTTTTTTAATTTGATTTTTTGATGACTAGTCAAATTCAAATATATGCATTGATCCTTTGTACCTATTTTATGGACTATCTTTTAATAACTTTAGATCACCTTTCACTTATTTATTATGTTTTATATGTATACACACATATTCAAGTTTATATGTTATAAACAAAACCATATCATACACAGCTGTAGCTTTAATGAAGTTTTCCTTTTTTCTTCTTTCTTTTTGCTTTACATACACCTATATCACCTTCACCCCCATAGCCTATGTTAATAACTTAGCATGTATCCTTGCAGAGTTTTCTCCATGCTCATATAATCAACCACCATAAGACAGAGACAGAAAAAGACAGTGTGTGTGTGTGTGTGTGTGTGTGTGTGTGTGTGTGTGTGTGTGTAAGAGAGAAAGAAGAAAGGAGAGGGAGAGAGGAGAGAGTAAGGGGAGAGGGAGGAGAATTGTTGGGACCATGAACACTAGAGCCAAAATGTCCATGTTGAAATCAGATTTCTGCCATTTACTAGCTGTGTGAACTTGGACAAGTGACTTTACCTCTCTATACCTCAGTTTCCTCATTGGTAAAACAGGCATCATAGTAATACCCACCTAAATACATACATGTAAATTCCTTATAAGATTTCTGGCACATTGTATGTGTAGTATAAATATTAACTGTCATTATATACAAGAGTTTGGGGTCATCATTTGTTTTACAAAAATGGTATTGTAACATACACATCCTTTTGGAAGGAGGATCTTGTTTTCCTGATATGTGAGACATAATAATTAATATATTTCAGTAAGTCTTAAAATGCATTTGATTGAAAGATGCATTATTACTTTATGCCCCACTAAGAAAGAAAAAGTGTTACCAGTTAAATACAACATAATGTTTTCTTATTATTTAGAGTCTTCATTCTTATTGAAAGGGTTCTTTGAGACATATTTATACATAAAATTTTATTGTATATTATTCTTGTGTATATGTTTTAAAAAACTATAAAAGAACTAAATTGGTTACAGTAATCCCTAAAAAAAAACTTTCCCACATGAGTCCAATTCTTCTGCACACTCTCAAGTCAGAGTTATCATCACCCATGGATTTGCACACATTTTTTTCTGTGTCATCCAGAACATTGGTGGTGAGGCATTTCTTTAAAAAGGGCTTTACTATCATCACCGGGATTTTATTTGAAGCCATGTACACCCATTCTGCAATTCTTGATGCTGGAGTCTTCTTGATCATATCAGAAAGTGTCAATACAAGGTTTTCAAAAAATAGGGGAATTCCCTGGTGGTCCAGTGGTTAGGACTCTGCGCTTTCACTGCCAAGGGTCCGGATTTGATCCCTGGTCAGGAACTAAGATCCCATAAGCTGTGCAGCACAGCCAAAACAAAAACCAGTCAGGACTCATATTCTTTTCTCCAATTATTTGCTTGAGTGAAACACTGAGGGATTGTAATAGTTTTCCAGCCATGGTATTGGGAGCAACAACCATATTTGTGCCAGCGCAGTGGGGGTAACTATAGCATGACTATTACCTAGCCCACAGCAACTATAGAATGTCATTAATTCTAAGGCACATCCCAATTTTAGAAATGAAAAACTGAGAGGAAAAAATGTGTTTTGAACTAATAGGATATGGTAACCCATTATTTTGATTAAAAAGAAATTTTCCCTGATTGCCACTGAGCTTAGCATATTTACATTTTGTGGGGAGGATTTAGTCTTCTGTGATTTGCTTTTTTATATCCTTCATTTTTCTATTGGGGTATTTTCTTTTTCTTATCATTTTGTAATAGTTCTTATATATATGATAGATATTAATTCTTAGTGATCATCAATACCAGAATTTTCCCAAATCTATAATTTGTCTTTTGCCTTATTGGATTTTTTCTCATGCCAAATATTTTCATTTTTATATAGTCAAATACATTGCTTTTTTTAAATATAACTTTGGGTTCTCCTGCCTTGCCAATGTCTTTTTGATTTCTAAGCTGTAAACATAGTCTCTTTATTTTTCTTCCATAATTTTTATTTTTGTTTATACTTAGTATTTAACTCATCTATCTGTTTTTCTGGTGTTTTTATAATATGATTTGAGAAAGGAGTCTAACATTATTTTCTTCTATGTAGATAGCCAGTTGTCCCAGAACCATTTATCAAATATTTCATCCTTTCCCCACTGAATTTGAGATAACATTTTTGTTATACATTATCTTTTCATATACTTTAGGATCTATTACTTGGTAAATTTTATTCTTCAATTTATCTTGAATTTATTCTTGTGCAAATGGTTATTCAGGTGTTTAGAATTATTTATTGAATAATTATGCCTTCCCCACTGATTTGAAATACTGTGTGTGTTTGTTCCATTCATCTTTCAGCTTTGGCACTAGCATCACCCCATTTCAATTTTTGCAGCTCTATAATATGTTTTTATATCTGGTAGACAACTCATCTCCTCTCATTTTTTTTTCTTCTTTATCAGAATTTAATTGGATATCTTCTCATGTTTATTCTTTCAGATGAACTCTCAGATGCTCTGATCACATTATATCTCTCTCCCCATACACATAGATACTAAATAAATAATAAATACAGTGAAGTGGTTTTAATTGAGTGTGTTGCATGAATAGATGGATCTCTCCATAAAGATATACTTTCTATAATATGTTCCTCCATTTACTAAAGTGTTCTTTTATGCCTTTAGTAGAGTTCTGTAGTTGTCTTAATTTGGTGGTGCACATGTTTTTGTTAGCTTTATTATTGGGAGATTTTTTTTGGTTAGTATTGTGATTTTTTTCCTTCATTTTATTGTCAAATGGATTATTGTTAAAATATTTAAAAATATTTATTTTAGTATATTAATGTCATAGTTTTGTACTTCATTTTCCTGGAGTTTGCATATAGAGAATTATACCACTTATGAATAATAAAATTTTTCTATTTTTTATTTATATTTGATTTGTATATTTATATTTTAGAAACTCATTGACAAACATGTCCATATTATGTTAAATAATAGAGATAGTGGTGAACAATCCTATTCGTTTTGAATTTTAATAGGAATGCTTCTGGTATTTCCTCATTATGTATGATGCTAGTTTGACTTATATTAGTTTTTTATCATGTGAAGAAATTCTCTTTCTATTTCTGTTTTACCAGGGGTTTTCTTTAGGAATGTCTGTCAAATTCCTCCCCACAAAAGATATTTAAGCATCTGTTGAAATATTTTTCTCCTTTGATTTATTTTGAATTATTATTAGTTTCTTAAATTGAGCCATCTATGAATTAATGGTATAACATTTACTTACTCAGCAAATATCAGTCTTTGAATATATCACTGGATTCAATTTGCTTTGTCATTTAGGATTTTTGCACCAATAGTTACAATTGGTATTGGACAGTTATTTGCTATTTTTGTGCTGTCAAATTTTGGCACCAAATTTATACTAGCTTTGTAGAATAATTTGTGGAAGCTTCCTTTCTTTCTCTATGATCTTTTATTTGGAAGTTTGAAATAACTTACTATGAAATTGTCTTGGCAGGTGGCTTTCTACAGGGGGTTTTCTGTGACAAGTCTCAATTTTAATCAAGTTTTCTACCTCTACTTGGGTTGATTTTAATAATTAATATTGCCCTAAATATTCATGCATATGTTGAGATTTTCAGATTTTTTAATACTTTTTTAAAAGTGTATTTCTACCTGTAGTTATATCACATACTTACTTTCTACTCTTGCATATTTATGCTTTCTTTTTTTTTCTTGTTTAGCCTTGCTAAAAGTTTATCCATTTTATTGCTCTCTTTGAAGAAAATAGCTCTGTAATTGTTCATTAATAAAACTGTATATTTTTTATTTAATAGACTTTTATTTTTAATTCATTTATCCAATTTTTCTCAGTTTTCCTTTTCTTTCTGTTCTTTTTGAGCATAAGGGATATTGCTCTTTTTTCCAACCTTTTGAGATGAATGTTATTTTCATTCTGTCCTGTTTAAAAATAAATGCATTTAAAACTAGTAAGTTTCCTCTGAATACAGATTTGGTTTCAGAAATTTTCATAGTATTGTTTTCACTGGCAATATTTTCTGAATGGTGATTTAAGCTAAGCTTGATTTTCTCATAGATCCAATATTTATAGGAGAGTGATTTTTAGTTGCTTAATGGTTTTATTTTTTCAATTTATAACTCTGCTATTCATATCTGGTTTTATGCATTTTTTTCAAAGAATGATTTATATAATTTCCAGTTTGGGGAAAGTAGTAAGATCCTTTATGACCGATTTTGGTAAGTGTTCTGTAGACACTTGAAAAAAAAAAGAAAAGAAGTGTATTTTTTGTAGTATAAATGTGTGTCAAATTGATAGTATTATTAATCTTATTACTTTCTTCTCTTTCTATTTAATTTGTCAAATATTATGAGAGACATGCTAAAATCTCTCCTAATGGTTGTGCTTTTGTCAACTTTCCCTTATAGTCAACAACTTTTGCATTATATATATTCTGATGTTGTCTTATTTAATACTTAAGCATTGCTATATCCATAAAAATTGGTTTTCTCAATGTAGTTTTATCCTCTTTGCTTTTAATTCTACTTTGCCTGGTGTTGAAGTTGTGAATCTTTCTTTTCTCTCATTTTCATTTGCTTGGTATAGCTTTGCTCTTCACTTTATTTTTAGCCTTTCTCTGATCTCTTCTTAAAATATTAGTCTTGTATTAAGGGGGCTTCATCCATTCACACTTATCATGATAAGTGATATATTTGGTCTTAATTTTGGCATTGTATTTGATACTTTCAGTGCTTAATATGTCCAGATTTAATATGGTCATTGCTTTTTAAATTTGTTTCCTCATTTCTCCAGTTTTCCTGGTGCTTGTTTTCTGTCTTTCTCTTTTTAATCTAGTGATATGGAAGTTGTATATGGTAGTATTATTATGTGATGTTCTAGTAAACTGGTCTCCCCAAAAAGCTGTGATTTGTAGTGTTTTTGTAGTATTTGCCAATTGCTGATTTTGATGGCATAAATACTCCCACTATGGCCAATTTCAAGTCACCAACATGATGCAACTGAATGCAGAGATAGCTCCAGCCCACTACTGGATTTATGCTACAAATGCTTATGTTTACATGTTAAAAGTTGACCTCTATATCTCCACAAACATCAAAAATATGTGTGGGGCTTCCCTGGTGGTGCAGTGGTTGAGAGTCCACCTGCTGATGCAGGGGACACGGGTTTGTGCCCCGGTCTGGGAGGATCCCACATGCCACGGAGTGGCTGGGCCCGTGAGCCATGGCCGCTGAGCCTGCACGTCCAGGGGCTGTGCTCCGCAACGGGAGAGGCCACAACAGTGAGAGGCCCACATACCACAAAAAAACAAAAAGTGTGAATTGATCTCCTCTATATAGGATGTCTTAATATGTGTTTATTCTGTTACCACCAATCCCCACCAACACTCATGTTTTATTAAAATAATCTGATCTCTTGAACTGAGATTATTCAATCCTTTTTATTATATAATTTATCCTTTAGTAGTTATTTGAAATTACTGTCATTTTATAACCACACCAATAATAATTATTTATTATTTATATAATAGATGTGTGGTTTTTTAATTAAAGCACTCATAACCACATTTTATGATATTCATGGGGAATGATTCAAATTATATTCAGTTCCCTCACTTTTCTGGATATTTTAAATTCTGCTCTTGGATTAAGCTAGGCTATCAGGATGGTATGTCTAAGGCCTTTGCTACCTTAACCCTTCAGAAATAACCTTCACCAAGTCAAATGTGTGTTAACATCAGGGTAATTTTCAAAGAACACAAGAAACAATAAGAATTTCACTACAAATTTTGCTGTAGATGGAAATGGTTATCCACTGTATCTCTCAGTATTCCTAACAGAAACCTCCATGTGTGTGGAATTTTGTTTAGAATCCAACTGGTACTTTAAAAACTTTTGTGAGGATCATGAAAATGACTATGTTTCTTTTTTCCTTTTGATTTCCAGGAATCTCAAGCCTAAATTTGAAGCTAAACTTCAGGAGTTATGCAAATTCTCCTGGCCTGATTTTCCCCAATCTTGGCTTTCTGTTCATGATTTTATTTTGGCCCTGATAGTTCCTATTTATATTTTCTCATTACTTTATTGTATGTGCTCCTCAACAGGCTGCTTTACATTCCTTGCAAACAAGTAGAGTAAATAATAATAATAATAATTTCTCTATAGAAATTCTATCATTTTGTTTTGTGGTTCCTGATCATTAAAATGGAAGCTAGGGCTTCCCTGGTGGCGCAGTGGTTGAGAGTCCGCCTGCCGATGCAGGGGACACGGGTTCATGCCCCGGTCTGGGAAGATCTCACATGCTGTGGAGCGGCTGGGCCCATGAGCCATGGCCGCTGAGCCTGCGTGTCCGGAGCCTGTGCTCTGCAACGGGAGAGGCCACAACAGTGAGAGGCCCACATATCGGAAAAAAAAAGGAAGTTAATGTTGTTTTTATTTCTTCAAGGTCTTTATATGAGTGGAAAGTTACTAAAGAAAATTTGTTTTGGATTATCAGTATTTGGGTGCTTGTCCATCAGCTGATTTCTTCAGTATATCAGTGGTCAAAAAGAGACAAAATAGGCTCTTCATCCCTTATGTAATGTGTTTCTTTGACTGCTTCAAATAAAATTGGAATTTAGATTAATTTTGGTTTTGTTTTCATGCTGATGTTATAGTAGTTTGCCTGATAAACTACACTGAATTTAATAAAACTTTATAGCTGGTACTGAAGTCTTGTTTTTAGTGATTTGAGTAGTGGTACGGTATATTAGAATGATCTCAGGATTAAGAGTTAGGAGTCTTGTTCCCAGTTCTAGTTAAGGTTCAGCTACAAGTTTGCCTTTTGATTTGTGGTAAATCACTTTACCTGAGTCTTAAAATTAAGGGATAAAATGATATGCATTTTAAGGTCTCATCCAGTTCTAATGTCTTATTATTTGAATTATGAAAAAATAGCTCGTGAATACTTACTGATAAAATATGTTCATTATACCTTTATTGCATCTACAGTATTCCAACTTTGTCCATGCCTTAAATTTATATGACTAAGTGTGCATATTAATATAGTGAAAATAAGAAGCAATAAAAAACGAACATCTCATTCGTGCATGCAAAATTCTTGTTCTGATGACATTTTTGAAATCCATGGTATTACGACAAGTACTCTTTTTCCTGTTTCCATAATGACAAAATAACATTAATAATACATGCCTGGAATATTAACTATGTTGTGCTAATGAAAAGTTAAACGGCTTAAAAAATGCTAACAAATAACTCATGATTGTGTTTTCTGAGTAGTTTATTCACTTTTGTTGCTAAGATCATCCCTGAAATGCTCCAGGATCCTAATGGTTTGACTCCTACATATAAGATTATCACTCCTACAATAACAAAAGGAAAAGACAACCTATGGACTCGGAGAAAATATTTGCAAATGATGTGACCAACAAGGGCTTAATTTCCAAAATATATAAATAGTTCATACAACTCAACAGCAAAAAAAAAAAACAACCCAATGAAAAAATGGGCAGAAGACCTAAATAGACATTTCTCCAAAGAAGACATACAGATAGCCAACAGGCACATGAAAAGATGCTCAACATCGCTAATTATTAGAGAAATGCAAATCAAAACTACAATGAGGTACCACCTCACACCAGTCATAATGGCCATCATTAAAAAATCCACAAACAGAACTACCGTATGACCCAGCAATCCCACTACTGGGCATATATTCTGAGAAAACCATAATTCAAAAAGAGTCATGTACCACAATGTTCACTGCAGCACTATTTACAATAGCCAGGACATGGAAGCAACCTAAATGTCCATCAACAGAGGAATGGATAAAGAAGATGTGGTACGTATATACAACAGAATATTACTCATCCATAAGAAGGAACAAAATTGTGCCATATGCAGAGATGTGGATGGACCTAGAGTCTATCAAACAGAGTGAAGTAAGTCAGAAAGAGAAAAATACCATATGCTAACACACGTACATGGAATCTAAAAAAACGGTACTGATGAACCTAGTGGCAGGGCAGCAATAAAGAGGCACACATAGAGAACAGACTTGAGGACATGGGGGGAATATGGAAGCTGGGACAATGTGAGAGAGTAGTGTTGACTTATATACACTATCAAATGTAAAATGGATGGCTAGTGGCAAGCTGCTGCATAGCACAGGGAGATCAGCAGGATGCACTGTGATGATATAGAGGGGTGGGATAGGGGAGGTGGGAGGGAGGCTCAAGAGGGAGGGGATATGGGGATATATGTATACATATAGCTGATTCATTTTGTTGTACAGCAGAAACTAACACAACATTGTAAAGCAATTATACTCCAATAAAGATATTTTTTTAAAAAGTAAAAGAAGAGGCAAGGAACAGAAATCAGAATTCGCAGAGATTGAACCAGGTATATTGGACAACTCCTCGCAATCCCTGCCCCCTCCCCACTTTCTGTTTAACGTCATCAATCCTCAGTATCCCCATCTGTAAAATGGAAATTGCAATAGTAGCTACTACATATGGTTACCATGAAATCTAAGTAAAGTGGTTAACAGAAAAAAAAAATCCACAAATAATGGACAGGATGTGGAGAAAAGGGAACCTTCCTACACTATTGGTGGGAATGTAAATTGGTGCAACCACTATGGAAAACAGTATGGAGGTTCCTCAAAAAACTAAAAATAGAGTTGCCATATGATCCGGCAATCCCAATCCTGAGCCTATATCCAGAGAAAACTATAATTCAGAAAGGATACATGCACCCCTATGTTCACAGCAGCACTACTCACAATAGCCAAGACATGGAAACAATCTAAATGTCCATCGACAGATGAATGGATAAAGAAGATGAGGTACATATATACAATGGAATATTACTCAGTCATAAAAAAGAATGAAATAATGCCATTTGCAACAACATGGATGGACCTAAAGATTATCATACTAAGTGAAGTAAGTCATAAAGTGAAAGACAAATACCATATGATATCACTTATGTGTGGAATCTAAAATGTGGCACAAATGAACTTATGAATGAAACAGAAACAGACTCACAGACATAGAGAACAGACTTGTGGCTGCCAAGGGGGATGGGGGTAGGGGAGGGATGGACTGAGAGTTTCGGATTAGCAGATGCAAGCTATTATATATAGAGTGGATAAAAATCAAGGTCCTATTCTATAGCACAGGGAACTATATTCAATAACCTGTGATAAACCATAATGGAAAAGTATGAAAAAAATGTATATTCATGTATAACTGAATCACTTTGCTATACAGCAGAGATTAACAAAACATTGTAAATCAACTATATTTCAATAAAATAATTTTTTTTAAGATTATTATTCCTGGGACTATGTCATAGAAAAGCAGGCTTGTAGAGTTGGAAGGGTCCTTAGAGGTTATTGTTTCTTATATTGAAGACAGCTGCATCCTTTCACTAAGTACAGTGTTAGAAATGCTCAGAAATGCTCATATGACAAAAAGTACTTTCCTACCATATATAAAATATGAATGGAATTTGAAAACAAAGGTTTTCCATTAATACTGTCATATCAGTACCCTATCCTGGGGCCTACCACAAGGAAATAAATTACATTACTTCTAAGATCAGTGATAGAATGATAAGTCAATTTATTTCTTCTGTACTGCCCGTTTAGGTAGTCAGCCACCAAGGTGGTCCCCAGTGTTGCTAACCTTCTGGTATTCACACTCCCCTCCCAGATTGTACCAGTGTTGGTCTGTATGACCAATAGTATATCGCATAAGTAATGGTATGTAGCTTTCAAGATCAGGTTACAAAAGACTATGACTTTTGTCTTAGCCACTTCCTCCTCAGAGCACTCATGCTGGGGAAGCCATGGATACATCCAGGTGGCAAGGAACTGTAGCCTTCTGCCAACAGCCATGTGACTGAGCCATCTTGGAAGAGAATCCTATAGCCCTAGTCAAGTCTTCAGAAGCTGCAGCCATGGCCAACGATTTGACTGCAACCTCCTGAGAGGTCCTGAGAAAGCACCCAGCTGAGATGCTTCCAAATTCCTGAACCCCCGAAAATGTATGAGATAATATCCTTGTTGTTTTCACCTGATAAGTTTTAGACTGATGCACAATAATAAATAACTAATACAGCATAGTCTACTTTAATATTAAATGATAGGTTAAAAATTATTTTTCAGAATGTTCCTTCCCAGGTCTTTCACAACCTGTCTACACATTGAAAGACAGTAAGCCCATTCTCCAGAAAATGTAATTGTTTCTAACTAATTTTGCAAATAAAATTGCTATGTCCTGTAATTGACTCAGATTTTTCAACAAATAAATGGCATGGGGGAGAAGAGGGTGAGGGGAAATTTTTATTGATTAAAATAGATCAAAGAGATATCAACAACTTCAATGTTTTCTTGATTGGATCCTGATTCAAACAAACCAATGGTAAAAAGACATGTTTGAGGTCATTGGGGAAAAGTAAACACGAACATATTAGATGATATTAACAAATTATTGTTACTTTTCTTGGGATGATAATGATATTGTGATTATAATTTTTAAAGTCTTGTCTGTTAAAGATATATTATGAAGCATATATGGTTGAAATGATATCATAGCTGAAATTTGTTTTGACATGCTCCAACACAAACAAGCAGAATGAAATGTTGGTGGAGACGGGTTAGATAAATCAAGCATAGCAGAATAGTGATAACAATTGAAGTTAGGTGATGGATACATGAGGATTCATTATACTAATATCTCTTACTTTTCTATCTGAAGATTTGTATAATAAGTTTTTAAAATATTGAGCACCTTATACTTTATTTAAAAGTAATATGACAGTATGAATATGACATTGTAATGTTTGTTGTTGGAAAATATGACACAGTTCAAAAGGTTCTCCAAATAAAAACTTATTTTAAGTTATTTCAAGAGTAAACAATTTTACAGTGGTTATCCAAAGTCCAGGAAGTTTTCTTTTGTACCCTAAATAATTGTAATAATTTATTTTGAAAAAAATTAAGTAAAAGTAAAATTACAAATAGTCAAAAAAAATTTTTAAAGACTTCAGGTGAAGTGGCACAGGTCACAATTTGATGTATCTCCAATGCTCCAAACACATTGCAATTGTAGATAAAATACAGAAAAATAAAACTAAGACACACTAAGCTTAAAAGCAAAAACAAACAAATAAACAAAAACCATCTCTGTGGACCAGAAATTACATAGAAATGAAAAGTGATAGGGCGCCCTTGAGCCACTGGCCTGCTGGTCCTAGGTTTTAGAAGCAAAGTAGGGATAGCTAAGAGTTTACCTCCAGTGGGGTAACATGGGTTAAAAGTGCTATAGAAATAAGAAAGGAAGTGAGCAAAGTTTATTGTTTAAATATGGGATCTAAGATGGATTTATCATGATCTAGAAAGAAGGCTAGAAAAAATAAACTGCCAGCAGATAGAGCTCAAAAGAAGCTGCAAGTCTAGTGAGGTGGGGAGCAAATATGGCTGAATATTTGTCTATCCAAAAGACTTTTTCTTTTTACCAAGTAATTTTAGAGACGAGTTTGATAAATATTTTGAGGATGTTCAGAATACTAAAAATAATAATCATCATCATCATCAAGATTTCATATTGATTAAAAAAAAACCCAGCAAATTATGGAAAAAACCAAGTGGAACTGAAACATGAATAGGCAGATGTGGAAAAGAACCAACCAGAAATTCTAGAAATGAAACATCTAAACTTTAAAAACAAAAGAAACCCGATAAGTAGGATAAACAGTTGGATAATTAGTGAATTGGAAAGTGATACTGAAAATTTTACCTGGAATGAGACACAAAGACACAAAAAGAAGAAAATTGTGGCCAAGATATAGAGAATAGATTGGAAGACCACAGCATCCCTTTAATGGAAGTTCCAGAAAAAAAAAAAATGGTAAAGGAGAGAATGATACAGAATCAATATTTGTAGAACTTATGATTAAGGTTTTTCCAAAATCTAAAGACACAAAGCTTTAGATCTAAAGTATACTCTGACTACTGAGTAAGATAAGTATAAATAAATCTGCATCTAGACACATAGTAATAAAAAAACAGCATAACACCAAATACAAAAATAAGATCATAAAAGTTACCAGTAAAAAAGACAGATTATCTTAAATGGGAAGGAAAATTAGACTGATCAGCTTCTTTTTTTTTTAAGCAATATTAAGTACTAGGAAAAAATAAAGTAATATTTTCAATGTCTTAAGAGTAGTGCTATTGCCCCTTAAGCTACCATTCAAGAGTGATAGCAAAGGAGGGAAGGAAAGGAGGAAGGTAGGAAAGGAGACAAGGAGGGAAGGAGGGAGAAAAAAAGAAGAAAGAAAGAAAGAAAGAAAGAAAGAAAGGAAGGAAGGAAGGAAGGAAAAAAGAAAGAAAGAAAGAGAAAAATAGAATCCAGAAGGAAAGCATTAGATCGAAAAAAACAAAGCTAAACAAAGAGGTTGTCAGTAAAACAAATTAATTTTATATTATAAAAAAGAAATATCAACTGTCTTTAAGTTTTAGAAAAAAGCTTGATACAACAATAGCAAAAATGCACTTTAAAGTCCTTATTGTTGTCAAAAGGAAGAGAAAACCTGAATAACCTGTTAGAAAAAATATGTATTTTGAAAAATTTAAGGTCCAACATACATTTCTACAAGTGTGGCAGACTAGATAACCTGCAAATTTCCCAACCACAAAACAGCTAGAAATGCTGGAATAATAAGATTTAACTGACATCCTTTTAAAAGCATAGCTGTGCTCTAATGAAAGGAAAGGAAATCACCAGTGGCAAAGAATGAAGAGGAAGCTGAAAGCCAGAGAAATAAGTTTCTGAGCTGATACTGCAGGCATGTTGAGGAAAGTTGCTGGTCACAACAATTTAGAAGTTTGGATTTTAAAGTCCAAGTAGGGATAGGACATCAAACCTAGAGTATACATGAAGTGTGGAGAGAATTCTCCTCACAGAGAATGGGTCTCCAATGGCTACAATTTGAATAAAAGGAAGAAGTAGAAAAATGTAAACAACTGGCATAAGGAGAAAACAAAGACAGTTGTCTGTATTGTCTTGCTTGCTTTGTGGGGAGAGGGGTAGGCCGGAAGTCTCCTTTAAGAATTCCTAACCACAGGCCTGCCTTTAAACAATGAGTTTGTGGTTTGAATTTACATTACCTGTTTGACCTAATTTAAAGGAATTAGCTCATGTGATTATGAAAGTTGCCAAGTCCAAAATCTCCAGAGTGGGCAGGTTGGTTGGAGACTCAGTGAAGAGCTAATGCTGCAGTTCAAGTCCAAAGGCCAATAGGCTGAAGACCCAGAAAAGAGCCAGGGTTACAGTTCAAGTCTAACGGTCATCTGTGCAGAACTCCCTCTAGCTCAGGGGAGATTAGTGTATCTTCTATTCAGGCCTTCAACTGATTGGATAAGGCCCACTCATTATGGAGGGTAACCTGCCTTACCCTTAAATCCATTGATTTAAATGTTAATCTCATCTAAAAACACCCTCACAGAAACATCCAGAATGTTTGACTACATATCTGGGCACTGTGGCCCAGCCAAAATGACACATAAAATTAACCACTACAGTTAGCTAACTCAACAGCCATCTCCTGCTTTGTTCTCCCTTGCCTCTTACCCACAAATACTAGAGATGCTAGAGAAACTATATGCTTGCTTTTCTAGTCTCTGGGAATGGCTATATGACTGAGATCTGGTCACTGAGACTTAACTAGAAGTTGGTTATGGCAAAGGGAGTGGTTTCTTTTTGGGGTAACAAAAAATGTTCTAACATTGATTGTGGTGATGGTTGCAAAATTCTGTAACACTTAAAATAGGTGAGTTGTATTATATCTGAATCATATCTCAATAAAGCTGTCACCAAAAAATATTTGTTTCTTCATATAATTTTCCACTTTCTTTACACTATGATAAAGGTATAGAAATCCCTGCTCAAAGAAAGAAAGACAGAAAGAAAGAAGGAAGGAAAGAAAGAAGGAAAGGAAGAAAAGAAGAAAAGTCACCTCTGCCAACTCCTCTCAGGCCCTTGAGAGAGCAGAAATCTAAACCAGGCTATTTCCAGCTTTCTGTGTAATAGTGACTAACCCAACCATACAATAGATCAGATTTGATTGCCCTGTATTTTTTTACACTTTACTGCCTAGCTCCTAGCTGAAATAATCTCTGACGCCCCTACCAATATGCTTGGCAAGTAACTCACTCTTAGGACAAAGAAAATCCTCTTTATTAAAAAAAAGGGGGGGGGGGTTGGTCAATGGGCAAAAGGAAAGAAAGCCACCTCACTTTGCCTTTCTTTGTGACAAATATATATTAGTAAAATGAGGTTCCTTCAATCCTTACAAAGGTTCCAAAGATAGACATGTACAAAGCAATTTTAAAGATAGATTTCAGAGAAATACATTCTCCAGACTGGCCACTTTGGACTATGCTTCAAGAGTTACTAAAAGTGCATGTGTGACAGGCAGCTTCTAAAATGGCCCCCAGTGATCTCCACCTCTTGATATTCACAACTACTGCAGTTCCTTCCCCTTGGGTGTAAGCTGAACTTACTATCTTTCAACAAATAAAATATGTCAGAAGTGATGGGATGTCACTTCTAAGTCACAAAAAGACTATGGCTTCCATCTTGGGCTCCTTCTTTCACTCTTTTGCTCTAAGGGAAGCCAGCTTTGTGAGTTGTGCTGTGGAGCGGCCAATGAGGCAATGACCCTGAAGCCTGCAAACAGCCATGTGAGTGAGCTTGGAAATGGACTCTTTCCCAGTTGAGCCTTGAGATGATGGCATCCCAAGCAGACACTGTGATGGCAGCCTTATAAGAGACATTGAGCCAGAGACTCTCAAGTGAGCTGCACACAGACTCCTGACCCACAGAAACTGAGATAATATGTGTCTGTTGTTGTAAGGCTCTGAGATTTGAGGTAATTTGTTAGGCACTAATAGATAACTGATATAGATGTAAAATAAATAACACCTCCCATCCAATTAGCTACAAAATAAACTATTAAGATCCTTGAAGTATAGTTGATATACAATGTTGTGTTAATTACTGCTGTACAGCAAAGTGATTCAGTCATATATATATATATACACATTCTTTTTCATATTCTTTTCCATTATGCTTTATCACAGGATATGGAATATAGTTCCCTGTGCTATACAGTAGGACCTTGTTGTTTATCCATCCCATATATAATAGTTTGCATCTACTAATCCCAAACCCCCAGTCCTTCCCTCCCCCATGGCAACCACACGTCTGTTCTCTACATGAGTCTGTTTCTGTTTCATAGATAGGTTCATTTGTGCCATATTTTAGATTCCACATATAAGTGATATCACATGGTATTTATCTTTCTCTTCCCGACTTACTTCACTCAGTATGACAATCTCTAGGTCCATCCATGTTGCTGCAAATGGCTTTATTTCATTCTTGTTTATGGCTGAGTAATACTGCATTGTATTTATATACCACGTAAGATCCCATACTTTTAAAGTTGAGTCAAAGCAATGGAAGTGGGGATGGGAACTAGCTTACTTTAAGGATTTGGGGGATGTACTGTTACTTTCTGAACAACTTTAAATGTTTAGAAACCAAAGAAAAAGAGAGTTGTTTAACTCAGCCCTTTTTCCTCTCTTCCAGTTTTGGGGATGATCACCAGCCAATTATGAGCTCCTTACTGACTGATGATTAAAACATCCAATACAGCCTTATCCCATGACAATCTTAATTTCCTCACATTTTCCAGGACTAGCCCATCACATTCCAGGGAATGCCCTGGAAAATACTGGCATTTTACTATGCTCGTCTCCATCCCTTTCAACAGAGGCAGTACAGAGCTGAGCCACAGTTTCTTCACTCTTATTACAACAATTGTCTTCCTTTTTCATACTTTATACGGTATAAAGCCATTTATGTAATGTTGGATATTATTCTTAGAATTAAGCACTTCTGAACACCATATACACAAATCCTACCTTCCACAAAAGGGTCTGTGAACCTATGGGTACATAAATGTTAAAATTTCACTACATTGTAATAACTAGAAAAAAAAGCCATCTGGTATGGTGAAAAAGACCAAATTTTTAAGTATTTTTCAAAATACATGTTTTCTACCTTTAGACACATCAATAAGAAATTAAGATACAAATGATAGTACATATCATGTAAAATACTCATGAAAAATTGACCATAGTCCACTACATTACATAACAGTGCATCATAAATATTGGCCTTCAGTTTCAGACCAAGAAGTGATTTATTTCACATGCCTTAAGTTTTTGATACCATGGTTATATACACTACTGAATCCTAATTCCTCTTTATCTGTAGTTAAACCTTAAAGTTGTAAGTGGAGGAACTTTGGAAATTTTTCCTCAATTAAAAATTATGCTGAGCACAAATTATTAGAAAATTTAAAGTATAAGTGACATTTTATTAGCACATAGGCTTAAAAGCTCTCACCCACAGCTGATTTTGTTCAGTCTCATCTGCTTTCCCTTTTTCCTTAATATCTCAATAAAATGGAGGAAAATGAGTGGTAGCACCTAAATTAATACAGAATTTAAATTTGGGGAGCAGCAAATGAGCAGGCAGGGTACATAGTACAGGCTTAATATGCTTGGTACAGCTCACTTAAGGAGAGTGATTATTGGATTCACAGACATAGCAAACCAAAGGGGAAATGGAGGGGGAAGAATAAATTAGGATTATGGATTAACAGATACACACTACTACATATAAAATAAACAACAAGGACCTACTGTATAGCACAGGGAATTATACTCAATATTTTGCTTTTGTTTTTGTTTTTTTGCAGTATGCGGGCCTCTCACTGTTGTGGCCTCTCCTGTTGCAGAGCACAGGCTCCAGATGCGCAGGCTCAGCCGCCGTGGCGCACAGGCCCAGCCACTCCACGGCATGTGGGATCCTCCCAGACCGGGGCACGAACCCGTGTCCCCTGCATTGGCAGGCGGACTCTCAACCACTGCGCCACCAGGAAAGCCCTATATTCAATAGTTTGTAATAACCTATAATGGAAAAGAATCTGAAAAAGAATATATATATATATATATAAAACTGAAGATGACTGAATCACTTTGTTGTACACCTGAAACTAATACAACATTGTAAATCAACTAGACTTCAATAAAATAAATTAAGATTAAAATTTAAAAAATAATAATAAGACTGGTTATTGTATGTCCAGGAATCCCTTTAATCCAGCTAGACTTCTAGAACAGATGGCAATATATTATAACTTATTGATGTATGCAGATACATCAACTATATAATTTATTATGTGCATTAGTCCTCTTTACACACTCCTTTACAAACCCATCCGTGATGGGAGCAAAATGGTGATGTTTACCCTTTAGTTTTACACAAGACTGATGATCTTAGCATTGCTGTTTCACCCTCTCCCTCAGTTTGACATGCATACAACTAAGGGAGTGATTTTTCCGTTATTAAGAATTATATATAAACTGAATTTCTTTGGTATTGTAGACACTCCTAGTGAATTATGCATGGGTCTTCCAAGAAAGTTATAATTCTGTCATTCCAAATACATTGTTCAACCAGGAGACTGGGACTGATTTAAAAGTATAATGTGGGGGCTTCCCTGGTGGCGTAGTGGTTGGGAGTCCGCCTAATGATGCAGGGGAGGCGGGTTCGTGCCCCGGTCCGGAGGGATCCCACATGCCGCAGAGCGGCTGGGCCTGTGGGCCATGGCCGCTGAGCCAGCACGTCCGGAGCCTGTGCTCCGCAGCGGGAGAGGCCACAGCAGTGAGAGGCCCGCGTACCGCAAAAAAAACAAAGTATACTGTGATTGTAAACTACTTTGGTATTCTTTGGGATGAAGCACAATGTATAATAATGTTATACATATGAGAACGGGTAGGAACAAGAATGACAGAACATATGAGGTGTTAATCATTTAATATTATTTCTAAATTATTCAAAGTGATTCCCAAGACAAATGTTATCTTCATTTTGACATCAAATCCATGTTAACTTGACAGGTAGAAAGCAATTGCTGCTTTATATTTTCCCTGCCTTTTTGCTTGAGATTCAATAGGCAATAGTAAGTTTGCTTATTTACAAAAGACAGAACTGCATCAATAGATATCATCCATGAAATAAAACTCAGATGGTACCCCAGGGAAACAGATTTTCCCCAGATACTCTTAAAATCCCCACAGTGGTCAACCAACTGTTCTACCCTGTCTGTCTTTTGCATGGACAGAAATTGATTTCTTTCTTGAATTCAACAGAGATTTGGCTTTTTCTAAGGCAGCCCTCAGGGACATTCTGAAAGCTTTCTCTAGATGGTATCATTTATTTATCTGTCACAAAGAAACTCAAGCAAAAAGCCACGCTGTAAGTAACAACTAGAATTACATCTGAAGTCCTTCTCCCCTTATGCTCAGGTCAAGGTCTGGCTGTATAGTTCTCAACCAGAGAGTAAGTCATTGTTACTATTTGGTAGAGGGAAGCAAAGTGGGGAAAAGTGAAGCAACTCTTTTAGGGAACAAAAATAAATCAGTGAAACTCAATAATCTGCCTTCTTCAGTTGGAGAGCATGCTTTTATCTTCCCTTTCAAGAATAGATGTGGAAGTGCTTATCTTTCCCTTCAATCAAATCAATGAAAATTTTCCTCATGTTGCTAATGAGAATTCTGAAGACACTTCCAAATGAGTTTTGACATCATCTTTAGGATTAAAGGAAATACGTTTAAATAAAAGTTGGGAAGATTGCAGCAAAAAAAATCATCAAAACAAAATTTAGCATTTCAGCTTAGGAGGCATCTTCTATTAGTAGACTAAAGATTGTATTTTTAAAGTCCTGCCTATTATAAAAACCACCAACTTCTGTGAAAAGTTTTATTTCAAAGACTTGGTGGGGCTTCAAAGAACATGCACCCAGCACAACACAGGCAATCGATCTACTGGATGACTCAGTGAGTTAACACCAGATTTTAGTGTTTCAAGAATTCATTAAGTGATACTTTGTCTCAATCATGTGCATAAATCTGTAACTCTCTGCAAATGAATATACACTGATGGCGTATGTCTGTACAAGTGAATTATACATGAATTATAAAGAATTAATAAGCAGAAACCTCAATTAGAATTGGGAGATCAGAAGGGGGAGCTCTCATGCCCTGTGATGATAGCAGAGCCCAACAGGAAGAGGAAAGACTCCCCTTCTTTCCTGGCAAGGTCTCAGCCAATGAAAAGACGTGGACTCTTTGTTCACTACAGCCCTCCCAATTTTCTTTTCCTCTCTATAAAAAAATGTTCCCCTTCTTTGCCCTGCGGGGACTTGCACGTGGCTTCCCACGGTTGCAGACCCTGAATGGCACTTTTCTGCTGATCCTATCTTTGCTGGAAAGATATCTGGCAGTCTATTTGTTTCTGGTCAACATTTTGGTGCCCTTTACAGGCACCAGAGAAGACTCCCTATGGCTCCAGAGCAGGTGAGCAAACACATGTAGTACCCACAATTGAGCCCCTTGTCGCTCACTGCTTTTCTTGCCAACCCTAAAGTTTGAAATTTGAAGGTCCATCTTTCTCCTAGATCTGAGCTTATGCCCCCTTTGCCTTTGAAGCTCCCCGGCATTTACTCGGGATCC
>NW_020173709.1:75794-93251 GCF_003031525.2 Neophocaena asiaeorientalis asiaeorientalis | reverse complement strand
TTCGTGGTACGCGGGCCTCTCACTGTTGTGGCCTTTCCCGTTGCGGAGCACAGGCTCCGGATGCGCAGGCTCAGCGGCCATGGCTCACGGGCCTAGCATGTGGGATCTTCCCGGACCGGGCACGAACCCGTGTCGCCTGCATCGGCAGGCGGACTCTCAACCACTGCGCCACCAGGGAAGCCCACTCGGGATCCATTTTTGTCTTTCTGGTTAAGGCCTTGCTCTGTATGCAAGAACTTGCTTGGCACTTCAGTCTGATTTGGGATCAGACTGTTTGACTAAAGCTGGCCAGTTGGCGGTTCTTGGGCGAGTTGGAATCCCTCGTAGACCGCTTGGGTCTAACACTTTGACCCTCTCAGGAACAGGGGTTGTTTCTCTGAAACAGTGCTGGGTTTTTCAGTCTTTGGCCTAGTCTTTTGGATACTGGCTTTAAAGGAAAAAAAAATTTTTTTTTAAAGCCTTTGGCTTGGCTCTGGGACCAAGCTATCTCCTTAAGACTGGCTGGGATTGGCTTGCAAACTATTTGAATTGAATCCTTTGTTGCTGTAAGCCATTTAAGCTGTTTGAAAATTGTTCCTTAGAGGAAAAATCTCTAGGAAATGGGATCACAGTTATCTAAGCATTTTGAGGGCACCTCCCTACAGGGACCTCAAGCAATTTTATGTTTAAAAACCTGGGTCCTTCCTCATGCATACTTCTAAGTAAATGGACCAACCTGACCAAAGGCAATTTAGAATATCAATGGCCACTATGGGGAACTTCTCAAATCCCCAGACTTAATTTCCCTAAAACCAAAGTGCACTACAATAGCTCCAAACTTCCCAGAACTGAGTGGAATGCTTATTGCAACTGGTATTTTGAGACTAAAATTGCCTCTCTGCAAAATAAGATTTTAAGATTAGCTGAGGCAAACAGATGATTAAAGAAAGATAAAATGGCTCCCGAAGCCTCAGGCTCTTCTTCCTTGGCTTCTTTGTTTCAGATTTCACCTCCTTCCCTTCTAGGGCTCCTAAAAGAAACCAAAACACTCCTAGATTCTGCTATTATTGCAAAGAGCCAGGACATTGGAAAAGAGATTGTTAACAAATTTAAGAGTTCAGGCCTCTAACCAGCCTTTGCACAATGTCCTCCCAATTCTCCAGGGAACTACAAGGGCTCTTCCCAATATTCCCTCTTAATCTGCTTGGAAAAACATATTTCTGTACTGGGGATGAATCTCTTCCAGTCCTAACTGACACTAGAGCCATATGCTCAGTGCTCAAACCCTCTACTGTAAAGCAGCCACTGCTGCTTTAAATCTCCAGAAGTTCAAATCAAGTCTTGGTAAATTTAAGAAAATTGAAATTGTATCAAGTATCTTTTCTGACCACAACGCTATGAGACTGGATATCAATTACAGGAAAAGATCTGTAAAAAATAAAAACACATGGAGGCTAAACAATACACTACTTAATAACGAAGCGATCACTGAAGAAATCAAAGAGGAAATAAAAAAAATACCTAGAAACAAATGACAATGGAGACACGACACCCCAAAACCTATGGGATGCAGCAAAAGCAGTTCTAAGAGGGAAGATTATAGCAATACAAGCCCACCTCAAAAACAGGAAACATCTCGAATAAACAACCTAACCTTGCACCTAAAGCAATTAGAGAAAGAAGAACAAAAAAACCCCAAAGTTAGCAGAAGGAAAGAAATCATAAAAATCAGATCAGAAATAAATGAAAAAGAAATGAAGGAAACAATAGCAAAGATCAATAAAACTAAAAGCTGGTTCTTTGAGAAGATAAATAAAATGGATAAACCATTAGCCAGATTCATCAAGAAAAAAAAGGAGAAGACTCAAATCAATAGAATTAGAAATGAAAAAGGAGAAGTAACAACTGACACTGCAGAAATACAAAAGATCATGAGAGATTACTACAAGCAACTAACGTAAGGTAGATAGCTAGTGGGAAGCAGCCGCATGGCACAGGGATATCGGCTCAGTGCTTTGTGACCGCCTGGAGGGGTGGGATAGGGAGGGTGGGAGGGAGGGATATGCAAGAGGGAAGAGATATGGGAACATACGTATATGTATAACTGATTCACTTTGTTATAAAGCAGAAACTAACACACCATTGTAAAGCAATTATACCCCAATAAAGATGTTAAAAAAAAAAAAATCTCCAGAAGTTCCTGTCTCTGAACCCATTCCATTTTGTTTAGGCCCTTTGAAAGATACACACCTTTTTCTCCTTAGTTCCTCACCCCTGTCCGTTTATTAGACAGACTTCTTAGAGAAGTATCATGCCAGAATTTATTTCTCCAAAAATGGGGAAATCATTTTAGAAACTGACAGGAGTTGTCAAAGTAACCCACCAGATGAATTAAATGACCCTTTGGCATCTTTTATTTGTTTCTCTCTGATAGCACTAGAGATGATTCTGGAAACACTGATCATTTGTCCTGATTGAATCAGCTACCACTTTCCTTATGGGCAAAATCTCCAACTGATGTTGGCAAAATTCACTGCATACCTTCCATTAGACCCCCAAAACCTCTTCCCAGAATTCATCAATACTCTATAAATAAAAAGCCCTCAAGGCATGAAGCCCATAACAGAAGATTACAAGGCTCAAGGCCTCGTTATTCCTTGTACTAGTCCCTGTAATACCCCTATCTACTGGTGAGAAAACCTACCGGCTGAGGGTGGAGGTTTGTCCAGGACCTCTAAGCAATAAACAACATTGTTATCCTTCCACATCCTGTTGTTTCTAACTTTCATAGGCTACTAACAACCACTCCCACTGGAAGCAAATTCTTTACTGTAATTGATTTATGCAGCACATTCTTTAGTATTCCAGTTGATGAAGCTAGCCAATATACCTTTCTCGCCTTCACTTGGGAAGAAAAGCAATTCACCTAGACAGTAATGCCTCAGGGTTGTACCGAGAAAGTCCTTATTTCTCGCAAATCCTGAAGGCTGATCTGAATGATATAAAGTTCCCTAGGGGTTCTGCTTTGTTGTAATATGTGAATGATTTGCTTCTTTGCTCTCTTTCTCAAGTCTCCTTACAGGAGGACACATCCACATGCTAAAGCTTTTAGCCTTAAGGGACACAGAGTCACCAAAGAAAACTGCAGTTTTCCCAAACCCAGGTTTGTTATTTAGGATATCAGGATAAGGGCTACAGCTAGATCCAGAGAGTTTCCTAAGTGTCCCAAAACTAAGCACCAATTGCAAGGTTTTCTCAGCCTAGTTGGTTATTGCCAAAATCGGATTCCAAATTTCTCTCTTATGGCCAAACCTTTATATGTTTTACTAAACAGTTAAAATTGTAACCCAATTTTATGGGAAAAACCAGATGACATAGCCTTCAACGCCTTAAAGGAGAGTTTGAAGAACCCACCTGCCCTTGGACATCCCAATGATCAGATTCCCTTTTTCCTTTTTGTATATGAAAGGGAAGGGAATGCACTTGGGGTACTCACCCAAAAACATGAGGACCACCACTGACCCATAGAGTATTATAGCCAGAAACTGGGCCCTGTGGCACAGGGATACCCCCCTTGCATTAGAGTCATTACGGCCCCTGTCCTTTCAGTTAAGGCCACTGAAAAAATCATTGTGGGATCCCCTTTAATCATTTTTGTACCTCATGTAGTAGGAGCTCTCCTGATTTCTCATCACACTCAACATTTCTCAGTCAGCTGCCTCACCTCCTATGAAGTCCTTTTGTTAACTGCTCCTCACATAACTCTTATGTTGTAATAACCTTAACCCAGATACTCTTCTCCTCTCTAAGGAGAGGAGCTAAGTCCCTTAGGACAGCTTAAGGCTGACAGACCACCTCCTGACTCCTCATAAGTATCCACAGGAAATACCACTGGGTAATGTTGACTTCTCATGGTTCACTGATGATTCTTATTTAAATGGTGACAATGGCAAATATTGTGCTAGGTGTGGTATTACAAATCCTTTTGAAGTTGTTGAGGCAACATCTTTACCTATGATTACTCTGGCGCAGCAGGCTTAATTATAAGCTCTTACATGGGCTTGTGTTTTAGCCAAGGACAAAATTGCCAATATTTACACTGATAGCAGATATGCTTTTGGAGTAGCCCGTGGTTTTGGAATGTTGTGGAAACAACATTGGCTTCCTTACTTCCAGAAAAACTAAAATTTAAAATGGCCCCTATATTTGGGAATTATTGAATGCAATATTTTACCTGCAGCTTTAGCTTTTTTTTAAGATTTGGGGGCATTCTATACTTGACTCTCTGGAAGCTAAGGGAAATTACCGTGCCAATATTTGTGCTAAAGGGACCAATAGCAGCCAAACCTCTGTCATGGTCCAAAGGGATATTTCATAAAATTGATATTGACATTTATAAGAGTGATACTGGAAAGTAACAGATCCCAAACATGGAACTGGTTGATTGCAACTGAAACGTGGGACACTCAATCCTCCTGTCTCCAGCCATGAAATTGGCAAACTCTTATTTTGCAGTAGTTTATTAAACTGCCCCTGTTGCATCTTAGGACTCAGACCTTGGGCTTACCAAAGTTTAGGGGCTTGATATAAATACTTTAAGATATTGGATTTCATTGCCTACTGCCTTTGTCCTTGAATAAGTGCCTATTCAAGGAGGGTAAAATGTATGGTCCAAGCTGGTATGTCTGAAAGAGGACAGGGGAGAAAATAGAGATACTTTCAGCTTATGACCTGACATACAAAATGGCTGACAGATAATCATGAATCTTACCAGGTTGGAAGTACTGTATGTGTACTCTGCTCCAAGCTAAACGTAGTGTGAACAAGTTTTGGGGAATAGCAGATATAGCAGGAGATAAGACCAGTACTGATCCCCTAGCTCCCTACCAGAGACCTTATCCTGTGAGTTCCCTATGTGACAGAGAGCACAATTATCTGCATTTTAAAGAACAGTCTATTAGGATTCTGCCTTGGGCAAGGAGCAGATTAACTGCACCCCCATCATACCCTAACCTACTATGACTTGTTCCAAGAAAGAACAAGATGCCATTTAACTAAGGGCTGTGTCAATGAGCATAACATCTTGGTTTGTTGCGTAAAGGCAGAAATTCTGAGGCCCAGATTCAAGGTCTATGACTCTAAGAGAAATGTGTCTTTGGTTACCAGACCATGAAACCGACCAGATGTAAACTGGCAAAAAGCCGATTAAGATTTTAAAAGGATTGATAGTCTGCCTGAAAATAAGCCAAAACAGTGGAGGGCAGTGCCAAGAGAAAGAAAGATATTCTAATGATATTGGTGGAACCCCTTGAATTTCCCAGTTAAATGAATGAACATATTCCTTTTTTTTTTTAAGGCTGTTTAATGTGGATTTCCATCACTTGTAACTAAGAGTTCTGACTAACACAAGGCTAAAGTGAATGGGAAGAAAATTAAACTGTATTGAGAAGTTTTGATATGCCAGAAACTGTGCTAGGTGCTTTCCAATATTCTTATTTAATGTTCACAATAACCCTGGAATGTATTGAGTATCTTCCCTTATTTTGTGTAAAGGAAATTGAGGCTTAGAGACTTAAGTACACATTAAATACCCATGGCCACATTGTTAGTAGGTGGTGGATTCAGGATTTAATCTAAGTCCGTTTCATGCTAAAATTCATACTATTTTTACTAAACCACACTCCTCAATAAAACAAGGATCATAATAGTGCTTGCCTCATAGGGTCATTATAAATACTTGGAATATTGTTGGGCACATAGTAAGTGCTAAATAGTTAAACAAAATGCATAAAGATAAAATAAATAAATAGACAAACAGTGGATCAAGGCATTCCTCCTTGACATCAGAATTTAATATAATCCACGAATGACATGCAGTTTGATCCTGGCAAATCCTATGATGTCTAATGGCCTTGATTATTTGAAATCTGTAATCAGAAGACGGTTATAGTCACTCACCAGCTTAAAAAAGAATAATTATAATTGCTGTAAACTTTTAAAATATAAAAGCTACCAAAGTCAAAGTAGATTTGGTTATTTTTTTTCAGGAAAGCTAAAATAATTAAAATATATTTACTATAAAAACACTATTTGGACATTATAATTCTTTCAGGGTCCCAAGCTGGGAACTTTTAGCATGAATATTATAAATTAAGAGACATTAAATGCAGGACTCCTGTAATGAGATTTCTCACTTAATATGCAATACTACACATAGGACTTGAACTTACTCCTATCTTGACTAGAATCTGCTTGAAAATTTAGGTAACAACAACTTTGCTCTATGCCGAGTTTCAAGGTATAAAATAAATTATTCATAATGAGTTAATTATCATCTCAGTGTGCCATCATTCCTATTTTTAAAATGATATTCAAAAGATTAAATCCTCAGGAATTTAATCATAATTTGCATACACTAGTTTTAAAAATAAGTAACAGTCTCTCGATCAATGCAGAATTACAAAATCTCCCAGATGAAAGATAACCTTCACACCATAATACAGATAGAAAAATAATTTTCCTATCAAAAAAGCTAACAACCACCCTCAATTGCTTGAGGACATTTTACAGGTTATTTTAATAAATTGCCTCACATTCCCCTTTCCTATGAAAAGAGGAAAAATTATATCTCGAATTCTATGTGGGCCTTTGATTTTCAGCACATGGAGGACTGGGCTTCAATAATTGAGTCCATGCCTCTGCTCTTTTCCCTTGAATATATAGGTGGTTGATCATCACTGAATCTCTTAAACACAAAATAGTGACTGACACATAGTGCCCTCGTCCAAATTTCTTAGACTTGCATAGACGAGAAACTACCAGATCATCACAGGAATTATTATTTTCTCCCTGAAGCCACTGTGAAACACAATGGCTGAACAGTATGAACTCAGGCATCTCTGTTTCCTCCAGACCCCAAAGCAAGCCTTTGTGATAACCAACCCCCGACACGTAAAACAAGAAACAAGGACCAAACATTACCTAATAGCAAACACAACATCCCTTCCACTTTGAAAATAATCAATAGATATAAAAACTTTATGATTTCTCATATTTAGTTTACTACCAGATTATATTTTGGTCTAGTACTTCTTCCTGCACAGAAATCCATATAACTAACATATTGAGAATTAACATATAGAATTAAACCATTTCACCTTACAAGCATATTTATTGTTTGGTTGAACATGTTACAGACCACAGTTAAGTCTAGTTCTTACAATTTATTGCTTAACTTAATAAATGTGTTTTCCCCAAATTTACTACAAACTCCAAGTGTTAATGTCTGAAGACGCTATGTAACACTTCTGTATTCCTATTGTATAATTTATCCCAGCATTGACACCGTATTCTGCACTGCTTCTTCAAAAACAAAACATGTTTGCTATGATTCTAACCAAATAGTGTCTAGACATCAAAAGAAAGTTTTCTCTAATCTTTCCACCTTTTCAAATACTCAGAGAATTTACTGGAGAGGCAGAGAAGAAAACGAGATCAAAGTTTTAACATTTTTTAAAACTATATGTTCCCATTTCTTGACAGATAAAGAAACAATGAATAAGATCTGCATCCTGTGATCAATAGAAATGTAGAGGTTTGAGTTTTATTATTTTTCTTGTGCTTGCCTTTAAAAAATAAATAGCGCTTGCCAATGATTTCATTACACCCAGCACTTCAAGGTAAACATAACCGAATTCTACTTTTCTGGCACACTGTGATGGCATGGTCTTCTTGGTAAGTAAAAGATGACATTGAATTAAAGAACTTATTTCTTTATAGGAATTCAGTTATAGCCTTCTCTGGTATTTTCCCGAATCAAATCCAGGACTACATCTTGTGTTAAAATTCTCATATACTCCCTTGGCACAGAGGTAAAGAAACGCTTCTCTGCCTCCCTCTTTGATTTTCCTCTTCAACCAGGTTAAAATCCAACCCAGGATTTTTAACAAGCACAGCTGTATATAAAAAACAATTGCTAGAAGACAACAGAATTCTTGACTTGAATAACAATTAAAAAAACAAAAACTGCTCGAATACCCAAATGCTGCCAAGTTCTCCAATCTTCTGAAGCCACTCTTTTCATGTAATATCCAACTATAAAATGATGTAAATCACCATTACTTATACGATGAAAAGTCCAGCACCCTCCCTAAAATCCAAGGATTCCTGGAGTGGGGGTCTGTGGCTGCAGACGTGAAATCTCATCCCCAAATACATCCCTCACTGATTCTCTATCCCCTTATCATCATATGTCTGAAAGCTGCTGACCTCTTATCTCCCCTACTTTGTGGCCCTCCATCCCCCCTGCCCCATCTAGCACTCTTCCTCCTTGATTCCCCAAAGTGCCAGTAACACATGGAGTATGGAGTTCAAGGAAGTCATGTGGAATCAAACGAAGCCAAAATGAGGTGTGGAATTAAACTGGAGAAATAAATGAATGTATGTAGCAAAACAGAAACAGACTCACAGATATAGAAAACTAGTGGTTACCAGCTGAGGGAGGGAAGCGGGGAGGGACAAAGGTAGGGGATTAAGAGATACAAACTACTATGTATAAAATAAATAAGCTACAAGGATGTATTGTACAGCACAAGAAATATAGCCAATATTTTATAATAACTTTAAATTGAGTATAATCTATAAAACTTTTGAATCACCATGTTGTTACCTGAAGCTAATATAATACTGTAAATCAACTACGCTTCAATTAAAAATTTTTTAATTAAAAAAATAATAAAATGTTGCACCAAGAAAAAGAAAAACAAACAGGAGAAATGTCAAACCAATAAGCCCAAAAGTGACAATGAAGACAGAGGTGTAGCTCAGAAATTATAAGAGAGATGGCCTCTGCCTTCACGGAATATATATACAGTCTATTGGGGCATTTTGAAACATACTTGAGCACCACTTACGCTTCAGCTGGGGCCTTTGTTATACACTTAATGTCTTTCTATGATGGTGTTTTTTCCTTTAATGAACCCAATGATCAGAGATCTGTCAAAGTAAATAGGAAGCCAGAGAGTAATCAGGTAGCTAGTGGTGTGTCTTATAATTGGCCAGGTGATTGAAGACCTGTCTTGAGTGAATAACTGGACAGGAAGTGGCCAGGGAGGGATAATGTTTTCAGAAGATCTGACTGAGGGAGAGCTGTATTTTCCATTGTCTTAATACTTGCCAATCATTACACATCTGTCAGTAAGAAGAGAGTTTGTTCAGCCCGTTCAGTGCACCTGTGTGATCATATTCTAATTCCCAATCAGAGTTCACTTGCTCTAGAGGAAGCCATTTCCAAATGAAGTGTTACTATTTCATCCTCCTGGTTTTATTCCTTGGTTTTTAGAGCCAAAGAAGTGCTGCTCAAAGGGTAAAATTTTCTGAAATATCCAGTGAGCTGAAAATTCAAATGAGTGCTGGATCCTAATTATAAATAGAAAGAATGGTAAAGAAAGTACATCTGAACATTGGATAATAGAAATATGTAATCAGAGTTGGTAATAGAGATGTAGAAATAGGCGAGACTATCAAAAAAGAATCTTCCAGGCACCCTTGTAATCTACTTAGATATTTCAGTATTTGACCTTGAAACAGCTTCTGGCAAGTTGGATGGCATAATTTCCTAGAATATCATAGTGAATAAATCCATTAGCCCAATGACCCTCACTTGGCATTTTCAAAGAAATTTACTGCCGGTAGTGATAAGGTTTTGAACACTAAAAGCTGCCTGACTGATGAAAATCCTGTTTGAAAAAAAAAAAACTAGGCAGATTTCACACAGGAGTTCCACCAGATACACTCACACACCCATACTGTTAAAGTGCATTAAGGTCTCAGGATATCATGGGTATTACAAATTCTATTTCTTCTATGAAAATATTTTTAATCCAGCAAAAATGTTTTGAGACCTACTATGTACAAGGCATATGCTAGGTGCTTAGGGGAGCATAGAGAGGAATAAGAGAATCCCTTCTTCCTTCTAGTAACAGATAAGACAATTAGGCAAATAACTAAATACTAGAGATAAAAATACCCTACTGGGAGAGCTCAGGGAAAGAAGCAATTGATTCTTCTTTTTTTAAAAATTAATTAATTAATTAACTTGTTTATTTATTTTTGGCTGCCTTGGGTCTTTGTTGCTGGGTGCGGCCTTTCTCTAGTTGTGGCAAGCAGGGGCTTCTCTTCCTTGCGGTGTGCAGGCTTCTCATTGTGGTAGCTTCTCTTGTTGCAGAGCAAGGGTTCTAGGCTCGCAGACTTCAGTAGTTGTGGCTTGTGGGCTCTAGAGCATAGGCTCAGTAGTTGTGGCACATGGGCTTAGTTGCTCTGCAGCATGTAGGATCTTCCCAGACCAGGGGTCAAACCTGTGTCCCCTGCATTGGCAGGCTGATTCTTAACCACTGTGCCACCAGGGAAGTCCAAAGCAATTGATTCTGACCAACAGGCTTAGGGGAGGCTTAATTGAGGTGACAACTGATTCATAGAAACCAAATTAAGCCACATCCTTTGTGGAATCAAACTTGAAACCACATCCTTTAGCTGGATTTAATACACGGTGGGAAACCTGTTTAAAGATTATCCTACAAAGGGAGAAATGTTATTAATGAAACAAAAGAGTTTTCGGCCATGTCATCACAAATCACACAACCTAAAATGCTATCACTGAATAATATCTGTCCTCATGGGAACTGCAACGTGTTACACAAGTATATTTAATTCAAGAAGGACAACGTTGTAGACTCTTAGAAGGACTCTTAGTTGTAGAAAGACATTTTGAACAGTGGCTAACAGAGCAGGAGGACATAAATATTCTATCGCTAGAAAGATATGCTGTAGAGTAGAACAGGAGTAGTTTGCTTGGCTTAAACATGCCTGTGATGCACTCTTCTCCCAAGGCTATCATTTATTTTGCTTTTATTCCACAAATACCTAGTAGGCCTTTGATTACTAATGTACAGTTGTCCCTCGGTATCCACAGGGGATTGGGGAACCCCACCTACACCCCACAGTTACCAAAATCAGAGGATGCTCAAGTCCCTTATATAAAATAGCATAGTGGGACTTCCCTGGTGGCACAGTGGTTAAGAATCCACCTGCCAATGCAGGGGACACGGGTTCGATTGCTGGTCTGGGAAGATCCCACATGCCGCGGAGCAACTAAGCCCGCATGCCACAACTACTGAGCCCGCGTGCCACAACTACTGAAGCCCGCACACCTAGAGCCTGTGCTCTACAACAAGAGAAGCCACTGTAATGAGAAGCCTGCACAGCAATGAAGACCCAATACAGCCAAAAATAAATAAATAAAATAAATAAATTTATTTTTTAAAAATAGCATAGTATTTGCATATAACCTATGCACATCCTCCTGTACACTTTAAATCATCTCTAGATTACTTATAATAGCTAGTACAATGTAAATGCTATGTAAATAGTTGTAAATACAATGTAAAAGCTATGTAAATACTTGCCAGTGTACAGTAAATTCAAGTTTTGCTTTTTGGAACTTTCTGGAATTTTTTTCTCTGAATATTTTGCATCCACTGTTGGTTGAATCCACAGATTTGGAAACTGTGGATAAGGAGGGCTAACTATAAGCATGCATTTTAATCCCAGAAAGGAAACTGTTTGAAGAACAGCACTAATCTTTGAACTCCTTGAGGGCAGGGACTATATGCTGTTTAGCATAGATCAATACGGCAGTGCTTGATGACCCCTTAGGTAAACTGACAAAATTGCAAATTCGTAAAACTATCAAAAACCACAATTCTAAGTACCAGCAAAGCAAAATGGACTCTTAATTGTCAGTTAACTCTTACACATCCTACCAGACTTGCAAATTTAAATATTATAGCCATATTTTTCAAAATAAAAGAAAGCCAGTAGAAAAATTATGGAAGAATCCACATAAAGTAATCTGATATATACCATGGGCCTATATTTTCAGTTTAACCACAGGTATTTGATCAGAATGAAGTGGAAAGCTAGATGATCAAGGATCTGTTTAAATTTTTTTTAAATCATATCAGAAATATTTTAATAATAAATATGATGAGAGAATGCAGAACATTTTTCGAGTAGGTCAAAACTAGAGCACAGATGAATTTAGGAACAAAATCTAATGAAATGAGTATATCTTGACTTGGTTAAATTTATTTGAAGTCTTTTGCAGTTCAAGTATTTAGAAATACTTCCTGTTTAGTAAAATTTTAATCCTTTTATTCATTTGAGAAATGTTTACTAAACAGCTACTTAGTACTAGGCATTGGGTGTACAGTAGTGACCAAGACAGGCACTGCTCATCTTTTTGAAGCCAGGGCCAGCTTATCCATTAGGCATGGTGAACACAGTGCCTAAGACCCACAATACTTTTTAGGGGTCTACAAAATATTTTAATTTCCTTTAGGATGAGAAGGAAAAAAATGAATATAATCCTGGCTGGATTGTATTAGTCTTTATACTAATGCAGTCATAAAATATAATTTTAATATTTGTTATGGAGAAAGAGGCCCACAAAGGCAAAAGTTGCTAGGATGGGCCTATGGGGAGTTTACATTCTATTAAAAGAGACTGGCTAATAATTACATAAAGTAGAAGACTGTAAAAAGTGCTGAGATCAGGGTAAATGCAGGGCGCGATGGGAACCCATCTTGAGAGGTCATGGAAAGTTTCTCAAAAGCCTCAACAGAAACATGAAAGATGATAAGAGTAGGAAAGGAAATGTACAGGAGCAAGAATATGCATAGATCTGAGCAGTGTGCTCTGCACTCCTGGGGATCTGTCTCTTGCTTCAACAGTGTTTGGATGGAACAGAGACAGGGACAGCCCCTTCCTCCAGCCTCCGATCACCCTCCAACCTTTTTTCCAGTCGCAACCTTCAGAACCAGCAACTCAGCTATCCTCGGCCTCCAGGACAAGCCAACATTATTTTTTGAACTTAGCTCCTTATTACCCTTCAACCATGAGCTCCCAGATTCATCAGAATTATTCCATTGAGGTGGAGGCCGCAATCAACCGCCTAACCAACATGCATCTGTGTGCCTCCTGCACTTACCTCTCTCTGGGCTCCTATTTCCACCAGGACGATGTGGCTCTGGAGGCCACTTTTTCCATGAATTGGCCGAGGAGAAGCTCAAGGGTGCCCAGCATCTCTTGAAAATGCAAAACCAGCACGGCGACCGTTCCTTCCTCCAAGACGTGCAGAAGCCTCCCGAAATGAGCAGAGTAAAACCCAGGACGCTATGGAAGCCATCCTGCTCATGAAGAACCTGAACCAGGCGCTTTTGGATCTGCATGCCCTGGGTTCTGCCCGCGCAGATCCCCAACTCTGTGACTTCCTGGAGCGCCACTTCCTGGAGGAGCAGGTGAAACTCATCAAGAAGATGGGCGACCACCTGACCAACCTCCGCAGGCTGGCTGGTCCGCAGGCTGTGCTGGGCGAGTATCTCTTTGAAAGGCTCACCCTTGAGCAAGAACGGGAGTCTCTGAAGTCCAGCGGCCTCTGAGGAGCTCCTCTGGCGTCAGAGCTTTTGCCTGAAGCCCTGCTCTGCAGCCACTAGGCAGCTTTTTAACCGCCCTGGAGCCCTCTCCCAAGCCTTGGAACAAATGGAAACAATAACGCTTTTTGCAGAAGAAAAAAAAAAAAAATGTGCACAGGTATGATAGTAAGAGAGGTGACGGTGAGTGGGAAGAAGGCCAAGTACCTCCGTAAGTTTAGAGCAGTGGTTCTCAACTCAGGGCAATTTTGCCTCCCAGAAGACATTTGGTAATTCCTGGAGACATTTTTGGCTGTCACAACAGGAAGGGGATGTTACTGGCATCTAGTGGGTAGAGGGCAGGGATGCTGCTAAACATCTTACAATGCACAGGACAGCCCTCCACAACAAAGAATGATCCTGCCCCAAATGTCAACAGTATGAAGTTTGGGAAACTGTTAAAGAATTAGAACTGGAGATTTTAAAATTTTAGTCTTTGCCAATTTGATAGCTAGAGATAGTATCTTGCTGCTTAGATTTACATTTCCTTGGTTACTAGTAAGCATAAATGTTTAAAATGTTTAAATATATTAGCTATGTATTTCCCCTTTAATACATTTTCTGTTTGTGCCCTTTGTAGATTTTTCAACTGGTTATTGATTTGTTGCTTAGTGTCCTGGAAGAACTCTTTATATATTACAGATAGAAACCTGTGTATCATTTATGTTGCAAATATTTCTCCTACCTTATCATTTTCCTTGATGTTTTATTTTTTTCTGTGCAGTTTTAACTTTTATTCAGTCAAATCCATTATTCTCATCTTTTCACATTTTCTGCTTTTATGTTATAAAAGCTGTTTTCAACCCAAATTGCATAAACTGATTACTTTAATAAAATGTGATAAACAATACAGTAGAATGGTACGTCCCATACCAACAGTGTGGAGGCACACAAAAAATAGCCAATTAAAATGGGCAGAAGGAGCAGAATTAATTAATTTATTTTTATTACGCTATGTATCCTAAGTGCCTAGAAAAGTGCCTGGCACATAACAGGCTACCAAGAAATATTCGTTAAATGTTGAATAAATTAATAAGTGGTATTTAATTGGTGATATAGTTGCAGTTTATGAAACAGTATAAAATATTCATCCTTGCAAACATTCTTTGTGGAATTGGATAATGAGTAGAAGAGATCATATGCTTTTGCTTCTCTCCTAGTTTATCCCCTTCAAAGCTATTCTCCTAGTTTATCCCCTTCAAAGCTATGTCTGAATTTAGGGCTTCCAGGCTCTAAGTCATCCTAGGAATATGCATCAGGCTTAGGGCTGATCCAGATGACTTTGAAGATATCTATGCATCTCCAGATCCTCTTCTCAACCCAAATTGACTTTTGTTTTTGTTTTGAAAGTATTATTATCCTTGCCCCCAGATACACACACATACACACATACATTTTAAGTAAAAAGTGAAAGCTCAAAAAAAAAATAAAAAATAAATAAATAAATAAATAAAAAATAATAAAAAAAAAAAGTGAAAGCTCCTCTGAACCCCATCCCACTTCCCAGAGGTTAGATGCAACCTTCCATTTTTAAAATGTATTTGTGATAGGCATGAATTTGTTCCTGATTGCTTTAGTTCAAGAAATAACACATTTTTTGGTTTTGTTTTTTAAATTAAGTCCAACTTAGTTCTGAGCTCTCATATTCCTAGTTGACAGGGCACTCACTCACTATCAGTCATTCTTGGAGCTTCCACCCCTATCAGCTTTTATAGGAATCTCAGAGCTTACTAAGTCACAAGAAAATGAGAGAGAATGGCTAATCCTTAATATCTGGTGGACACCATCATTACTGATGATTCTGCTACCCAATGATGCCATTGAATTCTGATTCTCTACCATCTGCCAGGTGCCAGTGCTCCGTAGAGTATATGGCAGGAAGCAAGGTGACAGACCTGCCTTGCAGCCATGGTTTCTCCATGCCTCCATTGACTCTACGATTTACCCCAGGGGACCCTCACTGTCCTCTCAAGGCAAGACCGAGGATCTTTTTTGATCAGTCCCCAGCATATACCTCCCACCAACAGTAGTATCGCCACCTCCCTGACCACAGTCTTAAGGAACCTCTTCCTATCCAGCAATAACCACTCACCAAATTGACAGCAAGTATAACCTTCTATCCATCCTTGCCCTGTAGGGCAACTCAAGACTTTACCAACAAAGACCTGGACAGGTGTTATTGTTTGGGTTTTCTTGGAGTGGTTTTGGTTTGTGTGTTTCCTGCTAGGGCTGCTCCTAATAAAGAAAGAAAAGAAGGAAGGAAGGAAGGAAAGAAAGAAGGGAAGGAGGAAGGGAGGAAGGAAGGAAAGATGGATGGATGGATGAAGGGAAGGAAGAAGGAAACAGCTGTTAACTTTACTTACACTTCCACCTCCCATCCCCCAGAAAAAGATTGATTCCTAGAAAAGCAAAATAGGTTTAAGACTCCAGGAGTTGTACTCAATGTGAGGAAGATCTTAGGAAGACTCTGAAATAAAGAGCATCTTTAATAATCCTCATGTAACACATTTAAAATTTATTCAAAGGAAGAACTCAGAAGGTAGCAAAATATCTCCATCCACTAGGTCCTCTAGATATAAAGCTCACTAATTTTAACAGGTAATCACATCCGTTTCTCTTTCCTCCCGCATGTTGGCAGTGACCCAGGTGCTTTTTGATTGCTGAATAGGATAAGATCGTGTGACCTGCCAGGAGGTTTTTAATCAATGAAAAAAGAGCAGCAGGCACAAATGTCTGGAGTTCATCAAACACTGGAGCAGCAACTTAAGATTTGATCAGAGTGAATTTCCACTTAAAATGACAACATCAAGCTACTGTATTATTGGAAAACCATTACAAGTTAGGATGAAGCAGAGCATGGGCTACTTTAGGGAGAGTATACTTTAGAGTCCTTTAGCAATAAGTGTAAAAAAGTTATTTTATATTATTTTCCCAAAGCTTTGCTTTTCTGAAAATACTCAGTTGCAGTCCTCTTTAACATGAATTAAAATATTTTTCCAGAATGTTCTGACACTAATTTTTTTAATCAAACATTGGGATAGTTTTGCAACCCTAGAGTATCAGTTCCATGATCACACTGCCATTTATTTTATCATTTTCTTAATATTATTTATTTAGCTGCATCAGGTCTTAGTTGCGGCACGTGGGATCTTCGTTGCTGTGTGTGGGATCTTTTAGTTGCAGCATGCAGGAACTTTAGTTGCGGCATGTGGGATCTAGTTCCCTGACCAGGGATCAAACCCAGGCCCCTTGCATTGAGAGCACAGAGTCTTAACCACTGGACCACCAGGGAAGTCCCCACACTGCCATTTAGGTTGTCTGCTGCTGAGCATTGCACCAAAAGTTAGATTGGAAAAGCTGTGGGAAATATTCCGCCGCCTTAAGGGAAAAGAGGCCTTATTTATATTAGTTAGCATGTTACAAAGATTGTGTAAAAGAAATTGTTAAACACTAGATGATGTATAAATAATCAGTCTTCACATCTTAGAAGGAGCTGAAAGAATGTCACCAAACACACACACACACTCAAATCTCTCTGAGGAGTAAGTACTTGCCAATACCCATGTGCAATCACAGCAACATTCTTTTCCCTGTTTAGAAGTGGGAGCAGACTACCTCAAGACCTATTTTTTTCTTATTTTTCTCTTTTTTTAAATGGAAGTATAGTTGATTTACAATTTTGTGTTAGCTTCAGGTGTACAGCAAAGTGATTCAGATATACATATATATATTCTTTTTCAGATTCTTTTCCATAATAGGTTATTACAAGGTATTGAATACAGTTCCCTGTGCTACACAGTAGGAACTGTTTATCTATTTTATATATAGTAGTGTGTGTCTGTAAATCCCAAACTCCAATTTATCCTTCCCTCCCCTCCCCTTTCCCCTTTGGGAACCATGTTTGTTTTCTATGTCTGTGAGCTCAAGACCTATTCTTTTTTTTTTTTTTTTT
>NW_020173709.1:62124-75611 GCF_003031525.2 Neophocaena asiaeorientalis asiaeorientalis | reverse complement strand
GAGCAGACAAGCCTCTCGGGCTGGTGAGTGCCGGTCGGCACCGATCCTCTGTGCGGGAATCTCCCGGCTTTGCCCTCCGCACCCATCGCTGTGCACTCCTCCGCGGTTCCGAAGCTCCCCCCTCCGCCTCCCGCAGTCTCCGCCCGCGAAGGGGCTTCCTAGTGTGTGGAAACTTTTCCTCCTTCACAGCTCCCTCCCACTGGTGCAGGTGCCGTCCTTATTCTTTTGTCTGTTTTTTCTTTTGCCCTACCCAGGTACGTGGGGAGTTTCTTGCCTTTTGGGAGGTCTGAGGTCTTCTGCCAGCCTTCAGTAGGTGTTCTGTAGGAGTTGTTCCACGTGTAGATGTATTTCTGGTGTATCCGTGGGGAGGAAGGCGATCTCCGCGTCTTACTCTTCCGCCATCTTCAAGGTCCCCTCAAGACCTATTCTTAAGGGCAATTACTGACAATAGATGAGCTCCCTTACCCCGTTTTCACTAAATAGTTATAAGTTTTAGTAAGTTAAGTTAATTTTAGTAAGTTAATTCATCTCTCTGGATCTTTGTCTCCCCATCTAGAAAATGGGGATAATAATAAACTACCCTATCTACTAGTCCATGAAGCTTATGAAAGGCTGAAATAAGGTGATGTATATACAAGTTATTCACAAAATATAAAGCTTTGATTTCACCTATTTCACATTCATTTAGCTAGGAAGTGTACTAGACGCTCAGATAAAAATGAAGTGAACAGAGTCACTGTTCTCATGGGTCTTTATAACACAAGGTGTTCAATCGGCAGGCCTGTTTCAGCCCCTAATATTATGGTAGTCACTGTGCTAAGTGAGGGGGTTAATGAAGATGAAAACCAATGTTAAATATAACATTGCAAATCAATTATACTGCAATTAAAAAAAGAAAAAAAAGGAAAAAAGAAAAGCAGGGTCCTTACCTTCAAGAAGCACACAGTCTATGCAAGAGGCATGCCCATAAACCAACAACTACAAAATAGCACAGTTAGTGCCATGACAGAAAAAAAGCACAAAAGAGGAAAGGCTCCCAAGCATTTCTAATCATTTCTAGTGTTCTCTGCCTGTGATTAGGAGATGCTGCCACCCTATCATCAGTACTGATCCAGCTCTATTGACTTGAACAGTTGTGTTCCCCATATGTGTGGGTAACTGAGAAAGAAATTAGCATGCTTTATACTCCATTATCCATTTTACAGTTAAAAAAACCAGAAATCTTTATTACAATAGATTAAGCACCAACATTAAAGAATGAAGCAGATAGTCATCCAAGGCAACTTTTTAAACTTTTTAAAAAGACATTAACTCCTAAGTTCAATTTGTTATTTTTCTCACTAATGGTGAACAAGCACTCAGGGCAGATCCATATTTTCGACATTGTAGTCCTCAAAATCAAAATACCTGTTTATGTTTGGAAAAACATCTTAGAATTGCTCTTATTAATTACATAATTTAATCTTACTTGAAATATTTAAAATTCCCACTAGAAACATATAAGATTCACCAAAGGAAACTTCTGCTCTAAGCAGTTAACTGACATGAGATATTGTTGTGTATGAGCTCTTTTTGTTTTTTTAATAAAGTATCAAGTTTTCCCAAGATAACATCCCATGGGAGCTGGGAAATTTATTTTTAAAGGATGTAATTTTTTTCTTTAATATGCTGCTATAATTCTAGGACAGCAGTCTCTCTCTGGGAAAAGAAAAAGGCATTTCAGTGGGTTGCCATCTGTATAGCCCCATTCCAAATGATGGAAACAAGCTGGTTCAGAGGCTGAATGACAAATATGAATTTTGAACAAATCTAAACCTGCCATTCTCCTCAGCTCGGATGCTCAAGAAATAATTTAAAACCTTTGATAACCATGTCATTGCACACCTGCGAGGTGTTTTGATTTCAGGGATTACAATTACCTGAGAAACACACAACCATTTGCCTTGCAGAAGCTATTTAGATTTGAAGACCTCTTCGTCTCAGCCCTGAAACTTCATCTTACATCATCTCCCGACGTGAACTGACTACTATGCAGTTTGGATCTGCATTGAAAGCTGCAGGCGTGTTTTACTGACACGTCTTGCAGACAGCATTAGTATGATAGGCTATGGCACATACAGGAACTTTTGAGAAGAGAGGTTAAATCCTAGAGGGAAAAGAGTTTGGGGAACAAGTGATTTAGTAACAGGAAGAAATCAGTTAGCCAGCAAAGCAGAAGGACTGAACAGGTATTTAGCTCTTTAGGGAAACATGCAACTATGTATCAAGGTCAAGGAAAAGCATGAGATCAATTACAGTAGATATTTACAGACACTTAATATTTGATGATGCTGATATTTAAAGAGAAAGGACAAGGAATTCATTGTTCCTGTGCGCCATTAATTTATAAATATTCTGCATTTAAAAATAAACTTTTTCACAGAAATGATGTCCTTTTATCATCTTTCTTTTTTGAAACATATTTCTTGTTTGATTTGTTTTCAATAATTGAACTATATCAGAGCACACCATTTAAAATGCTTCTACATTTAACCCCAAAGTAATTAAATCAGCAAAACACATGTATTATGAATAACTTTATCAATCAATGTCAGCATTTCAAATGTTTGAAATTGTTTGGTAATATCCAAGATAATGATTTCAGAAATACAGGGGAGGCATCATGATTCTTAATGTGTATTATGTCATTTAGGAAATGTTAAGGAGAAAAAAATGAGAAAGAAAAAAAGGAAAATGAGCTATTAAATGCATGCATGTCAATTTCATGAAGTGGTTCAAGATTAGCATTTTATTCAGAATAAACTAATTTTATTATTATTTTATAATCCTCAGACCAATAGACCAGTCTCTACTTCAGAAATGTTCAGATAACATTTTTCTAATTTAAAGTTTACCTATGTGAAGAATAATATTTGTAACAATTACAAGTTTCATCTAATTTACCTTGCTTACAAGTAATAGTCTCAAAATATTTCTTGTCTTCAGTGGATTGTTTCTTCCAAGACTTTAGTTATCAAAGTTTTAAATTGTTCCTTGGGATACGTGAGGATAATTAGATCACTGCCCTCAAAATCTGCATTCAATGGCAGTGATTTTATTTCAAGTTTTGAAAGAAGTAAAACAATAGTTATCTCATTAGAAGTTCATTGGATAGACCTTTATCAAAAAAAGCACTTGTTTCAGGGGCCATTTTATCTTTTATTAGAAGCCTAATAGATTCATTCTAAAATCCAAAAAGCATAAATCCCTTTCCAAATTCTCAAATATGTTTGTAAGAAAATAGGTTTTTTTTATGTCGAATTGATTTCAACTATTGAATCCTTATTTTAGAAAATTCCCTCCTCTGTCTTTTATATACAATTACATATTGTAAAGATGATATACACAGTAATCTTTGTATATATTTGTGTATCATCTTTGTATACATTGTGTTATTATTATAAACTTGGGATGTCAAGGATGTTGTCAGTCTTTAAGGTGCTTTGCTGATCTCTTGAATAATAAAGTGAAACAGGCTTATATTATTCATTATCATCCCCTTTTTCTCTATTTCTGTACTTAACATGAATCATTCATTCAATAACCTTTTTTGCTAAACATTGTGGGTAACACAAAAGAAGTGTAATGTATAGTCTTTACCCTCAAGGACACACACATCTTCTAGGAAGTCAAGACACATACACCGTTAAGGAGAAAAAATAAAGATTAAGTGCTAATACAGCAGGAATTACAATAGAAATTTAAAGAAAGATGAGATTCATCTTCACTGAAGTGCATGTAGAAGGTTTCATAGAGGTGATAGGACTGGGTCTTAAAGGATATTGGATTAAGTTGAAATGAGGGGAGAGGGTATGCACAAGGAAGAGTAAAGAAACAAAAGAATGAACATGACCGGGAGACAGTGAATGGAGACTGATTAACATAAGTGGGAAGATCTTGATGAGCAGTAGGGAAAAATAAGTTGGAAATAAATTTTGGAGGGCCTCAAATACTAAAGGGGAGATTTGGGGCTCGGCTAACCATGGGAATTGGGTAGGAAGGGTGAGTACAAAAGGCCTAGGGAAGGAAGCATCAATAGGGCTTTCGTCCATTCATTCTAACAAGCATTTGTTGGGTACTGTTTAGTTGGTAGAATATTTGGGGGACTAAAGATTCCAAAATGGCTTCAAGCCTTTGAGATTTCAAAAACAAGTGTTTATAGTTAACAGAAATTTTACTATACCTTCTGGTCCCTTTAAAAATAAGATTCTAGCCCCCAGAAGTTGCTTGAGCCACATAAGAAGGAGGGGGAAACAGATGAACCAAATTTGTGTAATTAGTTCCTGAACTGACCTTCAATTCCATTGTGCTTTTCCTTGCTTTAGAATCCTTCAGTTTCCAAAGCTTTCTGTCTCCAGCTCCCTTCCTGCCTCACCTCTCCAACTTCCCAGACCCTAACTAGTTATTTTCTTTCTAGATGCTGTTCCAACTTGGAGGTTTAGATCACTTTAGGCAAAGCCTAAGACATCTTTCCTTTTCTGGTTTGCACTGGGAAAAACTGGCTCGGAGAAAAATAGGAAGTTCAGGAAGAAAAACAATTGGGGTAGGAGAAGGGTGATCAATTTGACTATGATTCTATTGACTTGGTAATGATGGTGGGATTCACTATCATATGTGTGATTCCTGATAGACAGTTGGAAACATCAAATTGGAAATTAAGGTAGGAAACAAGGTTGGAATGCAGATTTGGGAGTCTTCACCAATGGCAATTTAAGGTCTCAAAAAGGCACTGAAGAGTGTGCCCTTCTCCTTACCCCAGAGTGGGCATCAGTGCTAAGGATACAGGTCTATGGTGTTATTCATGGTCAACTGATATCAATGTGTTGAGTCTTATTAAGTCCCTGCAACAGCTCTGTGAGGTAGGAAGGTGAGACAGATTATATATCATTTCCCATTAGGATTTCTTTTCTAATTAGATTAAGAATTTTATTCATATTAAGATTTATATACATATTTATCCCAGACTGATTTCTTCTAAGGCCCTACACACATAGACCAATCCTTTATTGCCATGACTGGTCTAATTATTCCTAAAATTAGCCGACACTGCTGTCTTTCCTACCAGCATGTGCAGTCTTGCTCTCACAAATAACTGTGATTAGAAAAATTGCATATGTTAAAAGAAGGCCAGCTTGAGGAAATTTGGTGTATAACACACAGATCCTCTAGTCAGCTAAAAATAAAGCAAATATGTAAGGGAAAGCTTTAAAGAGAAAAAGGCTTGTTATTCTTTGAAGAATATGTTTTGAAACCATTGGTAACTATGCCTGGAAAAACAATAGACTGTGAAAAAAATCTGCCTTTTTATTCTTTATTTACTAATTTTCTACTGAATATACTACACTGTATTCAAGCTCTTCTCTTTCTTCTAAATCATTTTGTTATATACCATCAAGAGGAGTCATAAATATAAATCCCAGAGGATGGGAGAACATTCACTAACTATAAGACATGAGTGGAAAATTAGAAATATAGAGGATTCTTATTCACTCCTTTGGATCACTGGATCATAGAATTGAAAGGAATTTGAAAAAAATTAGTTTAGGCACCTTTGTTTTAAAGAAGAAACCCCAACACAGAGAGATTGTGAAAAGCTTAAGGTCCTACAGCTGGTAAATGGTAGAGTGCTCATTCTGTGACACCACACTGCTGATACTTATCCCTACACCTTGATTAAATGAATGAATCCAAAAGTAAATTTTGAGTTCCTACTATATGATATGTGTTGAAGGGGAAGCTAAAGTTTAAAAGAAAAGGGTTTTACCCTCAGAATGGGAGAAAACATTTGCAAATTAAGCAACTGACAAGGGATTAATCTCCAAAATATACAAAGAGCTCAGGCAGCTCAATATCAAAAAAACAAACAACCCAGTCAAAAAAATGGGTGGAAGATCTAGATAGACATTTCTCCAAAGAAGACATACAGATGGCCATGATGCACATGAAAAGATGCTCAACATCACTAATAATTAGAGAAATGCAAATCAAAACTACAGTGAGGTATAACTTCACACTGGTCAGAATGGCCATCACCAAAAAATCTACAAACAATAAATGCTGGAGAGGGTGTGGAGAAAAGGGAACCCTCTTGCACTGTTGGTGGGAATGTAAACTGGTACAGCCACTATGGAGAACATTATGGAGGTCCCTCGAAAAACTAAAAATAGAGCTACCATATGACCCAGCAATCCCACTACTGGGCATATACCCTGAGAAAACCATAATTCAAAAAGATACATTCACCCAATGTTCATTGCAGCATTATTTACAATAGTTAAGACATGGAAGCAACTTAAATGTCCACTGACAGATGAATGGATAAAGAAGATGTGGCATATATATACAATGGAATATTAGTCATAAAAAGGAACAAAATAATGCCATTTGCAGCAACATGGATGGACCTAGAGATTGTCATACTAAGTAAAGTAAGTCAGACAGAGAAAGACAAATAGTATATTATATCGCTTATATGTGGAATCTAAAAAAAAAGGGTACAAATGAACTTATTTACAAAACAGAAGTAGAGTCACAGATGTAGAAAACAAAATCATGGTTACCAGGGGGTAAGGGGTGGATTGGGAGTTTGGGATTAGCAGATGCAAACTATTATCTAGAAAATGGATAAACAACAAGGTCCTACTATATAGCACAGGGAACTATATTCAATATCCTGTAATAAACCATATTGGAAAAGAACATGGAAAAGAATATATATATATTCTTTTATATATGAATCACTTTGCTATACACCATAAACTAACACAACATTGTAAGTCAACTATACTTCAATAAAATAAATTTTAAAAAATTAAAAGGGTTTTAAATTTGAAGACACTGACCCTGTTGCCAGGAGCTTTGAAATTGATGTGAGGGCAGCATACAAGAGGCAGTTAACAAGTACTATCAGAATGAATCGATAATCAAATGTTCAATGGTGGCAGGGCATTGACTGGGAAGAGAAATTGGAATTGGATACAGCAGAGTAGAGAAGCATCTATTATGCTCCAAAGCTACAAGACAGGTCTCTGTGGAGTCATTCTTTGACAAAGCCATGTGTCACCACCAACATACCAGGAGTAAAAAGGCATTCTGTAGTCACCTTTGTCACAGGGTACATATAGAAAAGTTGATGAAAGTTAAAATTTGCTGAGGTATTTTAAATCCTTGCCCCCCAAATAAGCTGTATTTTCTCTTACTGTGAAATTATTAAAATTCCTGCCAAAGCATTAAAAAGCAGTTTCCTCCACTTTAAGATCTTCCATCTCACTAACATATGATAAATATTATAGTCTCCTTTTTATGTCAAACAGCACGTAACTCCAGAAAAAATGTAGAGTAAGCTTTGAGCAGAAGTCCTCATTGAAGTAGAAGCATTCATTGCCCCAAATTGCTTTAAATTAATGGTTACTACCAAAAGGCTAAGATACAAATTTATACTTAGCAAATGTTTTAAGGCATCCAAAAGAGAAAAACAAAAAAAATGGGCAAGTAATATTACTCTTTGGTTTTACTCATTTACAATAATATCATTATACGGCAGATATTAAACCCACAAATGTACATGACCTGTTTCAAGGAAAAATTACATCATCTATAGAGGAATTTTAAAATGCATGTTTCATTGCCATTGGATCACTTTTTAGTATAAATATATACTTTTTTGTCTCTACTTTTTTGTATGCATTTTTTACTGCTGGGTTTCCCCAGGGCCTGTAATTACACTGACACATAGTAGGCACTCAATAAATATCTGTTGCATTTTTCTAGATCAGGCCTTTTTCTCTCTCTAAATGTAATAATATTTAACCTCAATTGTTGCTTAGGCCACAAGGGCTACACAAAGAGACTAACGACAATTTGAAAACATACTTTCAAAGTCATTGCATAAACAATGCTAAAATTAGATACAGTTCTGTGAAAAAAAGCCGTTTCTCTTCTTCCTTTGGAAAAATTAAGGACTACAACTGGCGAGATCTTTGAGTCTCAGTGTGAGTTCGAATAACAAAAAAAGAAAAAAAGAACGAAAAAGAAAAAAAGCAAGTCAGTATGACACAGAATAAGAGGATCAGAAACTACTTTTATCACTAAAAAAAAGTGAATAAATGGAGCAAAAATAGGGTAAATAGTGTACCCCAACAACAGAAAACTGAAATTGTATAAGGCTGCTGCCAGCTGATATTCCTTACCTACTTGGCTTGAAACAAATTAGAGGCAGAAGAGTTAAATGAGCTGGTGTCACAGAACCAAACTTGGGTCTGCTTACCCATGCACAGTAAAACCAATCTATTGACAACGGGTTGTGATGAAGGAAAGTGCAGCATTTATTGCAGGGCACAAAGCAAGGAGTCCAGGGCAGCTAGCGCTCAAAAAGCCCAAACTCCCCAATGGATTTCAAGAAAGCATTTTTAAAGGCCAGGTGAAGGAGGGGAGTCTCAGGGTGTGTGATCAGTTCGTGCATGATTCTCGATTGGTTGATGGTGAGGTAACAGGGCAGTGTCATGGGGTTAACATTATCAATCCTTAGGCTCCAGTAGGCCTGGGAGGCTACGTGCTCAAAGTCACTGTGTAGTTAGCCTCTTCCATTTGGTGGGGGTTTTAGCAACTGTAAAATAACCCAGGAAATGTGCATCAGATACTGTTATCTAGGTATAACAGTAAGGAGAAGAGCTAAAGCAGAGGGTGTGGGGAGCAGTCTGTCCCAGGAAGGTCCATAGGGTCCTGCTTGGTTACATTGGCTTTGGAGTCAGACCAGGATATGCATTCCAGTTCTGCATCTTAACAAAAGTGAGACTTTCAGGGTTACTGTGACATTAGAGACAATTTCAATAAATAGAAGTTCTCAATAAGTATAGCTTTTTCAGTTTTTTAAGTTATAATTAGTGTTTCGATTGTGGACAACCATGCTGAATTTAGTCCTAATAAGGCAATTTTTCTGCTTAAAACAAATACCCACACCATTGGCACTATGAACATGTCAGTGAAACCTTGTTGGAATATTTTTAAGCAAAAATTTTTATCATACTAATAATATCCCTCGAGTCAGTCCAGACAAAAATTGTTGCTAAAGTCCAATCAATTGTTAAAAAAATATACATGAAACAACTGCCTACTACGTGACATGCTATGCCAGGCACTGAGGCTACCAAAATGAGTAAAGCTTAATCCTTGCCCTTAGGGGAGTGAGTGGAAGAAGAGTGCTGTAAACATTTATAAAAGGAGTAAGGAGGAGGTCCATTGTTTTCAACTCAACATGTCATGTGGCAGAAAAAAACTTGGGATCAGAAATGGGTCTAAATATCCTTGGTCCCACTTCCCATAATCCTGCTAACCACAACTGGAGATTTCAAGTATGTCACCACTAAAATGTGGGCCATCTAAACTCAATGAAAACAATCACAATTAGAAAGAAAACAGAGTCCATATATCAAATCATGAAATCAATCACTCTTGAAAAAGTAAGAGCTAACAGAAATTTAACATTTTATAGAGTATACAATTTACCAAGCACTTTCCTTTCTATAATCTCATTCGGCCCTTAGCTGATAAATTGATGAGCTAAGCAGCTATCCTTTGGCACATTTTATAGGTAAGGAAACTGAGGTTTCAAAAAGTGAAGCAAAGAATTTGAATCGCTGTGACACGCTGAAAAATAAGAACAGGTGCTCTTGAGGCCTGGAAAAAGAAATGCCCAAAAGATAGAAATCAGGTGGGATCAAATTAAAAAAAGGGAGGGAAGAAGGGAGGGAGACAGAGGGAGAGAAAGAAAGCAAGGAGGGAAGGAAGGAAGGAAAGAGGGAGGGAGGGAGGAAGGGGAAGAAGGACAGAAGGAAGGAAGAAAGAAAGAAAGAAAGAAAGAAAGAGAAAAAAAGAAAGAAAGGAAGGAAGGAAGGAAGGAAGGAAGAAAGAAAGAGGGAGGGAGGGAGGAAGGAAGGAGGAAGGAAGGAAGGAAGGAAGGAAGGAAGAAAAAGAAAGAAAGGAAGAAAGGAAGAAGGACTTACTTGACTTGTGGTATGGTCTGAATGCTTGTGTCCCCCAAATCCATATGTTGAAATCCTAATGCCCAATGTGATGATATTAGGAGGTGGGGCTTCTGGGAAATGCTTAGGTCATGAGGGTGAAACCCCCATGAATGGAATTAGTGTCCTTATAAGAGAGGCCCTGCAGAGCTCCCCTAGCCCCTTCCACCACATGAGGACACAGCAAGAAGTTGGCAGTCTGAGACCCGGAAGAGGGCCCTCACCCAATCATGCTGGCACCCTGATCTTGGACTTCCAGCCTCTAGAACTTTGAGAAATAAATTTCTATTGTTTATAAGACTTCTAATCTGTGGTATTTTGTTATGGCAGCCCAAATAGACTAAGAGAATTTATCAGGAAAATTGAACACAATAATTGACATCTCTTCCTCCATATCTGAGAGACAGTTCAAACTCAAGATATTCAAATTTCAACTCCTGGGCTTCTCCCCAAAACTACTCTACCTGCAGCCTTCTTCATCTCAGTGAATGGCAATTTCATCTTTCCAGTTGTTCAGGCCAATAAAAACCTTGAAATTATTATTTTTTAATTCTTTATTGAAATAAGTGTATTTATGGGCTTCCCCAGTGGCACAGTGGTTAAGAATCTGCCTGCCAATGCAGGGGACACAGGTTGGAGCCCTGGTCCAGGAAGATCCCACATGCTGTGGAGCAACTAAGCCCATGCACCGCAACTTACTGAGCCTGCACTCTAGAGCCCATGAGCCACAGCTACTGAGCCTGTGTGCCACAACTACTGAAGCCCACACACCTAGAGCCCATGCTCCACAACAAGAGAACCCACTGCAATGAGAAGCCTGCACACTGCAATGAAGAGTAGCCCCCACGCGCTGCAACTAGAGGAAGCCCACACACAGCAATAAAGACCCAATACAGTCAAAAATAAATTAATTAATTAAATTAAAAAAAAAAAGAAATTTAAGTGTATTCATTAGCCATCTAATGCTTAAGAATTTTCACAAATCGAGCAATTGCATGTAACCAACCTAAAATCAAGAAACAGAAACGAGAGTTCCCTGAGTGGCCTAGAGGTTAGGATTCCGGGCTTTCACTGCCATGACTTGGGTTCAAACCCTGATTGGGGAACTGAGATCCTGCAAGCTGTGTGGGAAAGAAAGAAAGAGAGAAAAAGAGAGAAAGAGAGAGAGAGAGAGGGAGGGAGGAAGGGAGGAAGGAAGAAAGAAAGGGAGGAAGAAAGAGAGAGAAAGGGAGAGAGAAAGGAAGGGAGAAAGAAAGAGAGAAAAAGAGAGAGAGAGAAAGAAAGAAATGAGGAGAGAGAGAGAGAGAAAGAAAACAAGACAGAAAGAAAGAGTGAAAAAGAGAAAGAGAAAGTGAGAAAGAGAAAGAAAGAAAGGAAGAGGGAAAGAAAGAAAGGAAGAGAGAGAAAGAAGGAAGGAAAGAATGAAGGAAAGAAAGAAAGAAAAAGAAAGGAAGGAAGGGAGGAGATTGGTTCAAGATGGTGGAGTAGAAGGATGTGTGCTCATTCCCTCTTGCGAGAGCACTGGAATAACAACTAACTGTTGAACAATCATCGACAGGAAGACACTGGAACTCACCAAAAAAGATACCCCACATCCAAAGACAAAGGAGAAGCCACAGTGAGATGGTAGGAGGGGCGCAATCACAATAAAATCAAATCCCATAACTGGTGGATGGGTGACTCACAAACTGGAGAACACTTATACCACAGAAGTCCACCCACTGGAGTGAAGGTTCTGAGCCCCACGTCAGGCTTCCCAACCTGGGGGTCCAGCAACGGGAAGAGGAATTCCTAGAGAATCAGACTATGAAGGCTAGCGGGATTTGATCACAGGACTTCAACAGGACTCGGGGGAAACAGAGACTCTCCACTCTTGGAGGGCATACACAAAGTAGTGTGTGCATCAGAACCCAGGGGAAGGAACAGTGACCCCATAGTAGACTGAACCAGACCTACCTGCTAGTGTTGGAGGGTCTCCTGCAGAGGCAGGGGGTGGCTGTGGCTCACAGCAGGGACAAGGACACTGGCAACAGAAGTTCTGGGAAGTATTCCTTGGTGTGAGCCCTCCTAGAGTCCACCTTTAGCCTCACCAAAGAGCCGGGTAGGCTCCAGTTCTGGGTCATCTCAAGCCAAACAACCAACAGGGAGGGAACCCAGCCTCACCCATCAGTAAATAAGTGGATTAAAGTTGTGCTGAACTCTGCCCACCAGAGCAACACCTAGCTCTACCAACTACCAGTCCCTCCCATCAGGAAGCTGGCACAAGCCTCCTAGATAGCCTCATCCACCAGAGGGCAGACAGCAGAAGCAGCCTGTGGATCAAAAACCACATTCACAGAAGATAGACAAGATGAAAAGGCAGAGGGCTATGAACCAGATGAAGGAACAAGATAAAACCTCAGAAAAATAACTAAATGAAGTGGAGATAGGCAAACTTCCAGAAAAAGAATTCAGAATAATCATAGTGAAGATGATCCAGGACCTTGGAAAAAGAATGGAGGCACAGATCGAGAAGATACAAGAAATGTTTACCAAAGACCTAGAAGAATTAAAGAACAAACAGAGATGAACAATACAATAAGTGAAATGAAAAAGACACTAGAATGAATCAATAGCAGAATAACTGAGGCAGACGGACAGCTAAGTGAACTGGAAAACAGAAGGGTGGAATTCACTGCTGCAGAACAGAATAAAGAAAAAGAATGAAAAGAAACGAAGACAGCCTAGGAGACCTCTGGGACAACATTAAATGCAACAACATTTGCATTATAGGGGTCCCAGAAGGAGAAGAGAGAGACAAAGGACCAGAGAAAATATTTGAAGAGATTATAGTCTAAAATTTCCCTAGCATGGGAAAGGAAATAGCCACCCAAGTCCAGAAAGCACAGAAAGTCCCAGGCAGGATAAACCCAAAGAGAAACATGCCAAGATACATTGTAACCAAACTGACAAAAATTAAAGACAAAGAAAAATTATTAAAAGCAAAAAGGGAAAAATGACAAATAACATACAAGGGAACTCCCATAAGGTTAACAGATGATTTCTAAGCAGAAACTCTACAAGCCAGAAGGGAGTGGCATGATATATTTAATGTGATGAAAGGGAAGAACCTACAACCAAGATTACTCTACCCAGCAAGGATCTCATTCAGATTCAAGGGAGAAATCAAAAGCTTTACAGACAAGCAAAAGCTAATAGAATTCAGCAACACCAAACCAGCTCTACAACAAATGCTAAGGGAACTTCTCTAAGTGGGAAACAAAAGAGAAGATAAGGAACTACAAAAACAAACCCATAACAATTAGGAAAATGGTAATAGGAACATACATATTGCTAGTTACCTTAAATGTGAATGGATTAAATGCTCCAACCAAAAGACACAGGCTCGCTGAATGCATACAAAAACAAGACCCATATATATGCTGTCTA
>NW_020173709.1:29134-62091 GCF_003031525.2 Neophocaena asiaeorientalis asiaeorientalis | reverse complement strand
AAAGCTGGAGTAGCAATACTCATATCAGATAAAATAAACTTTAAAGTAAAGAATGTTACAAGAGACAAGGAAGGACACTACATAATGATCAAGGGATCAATCCAAGAAAAGGATATAACATTTATAAATAAACATGCACCCAACATAGGAGCACATCAATACATAAGGCAACTGCTAACAGTCATAAAAGAGGAAATCGACAGTACACAATAATAGTGGTAGACTTTAACACCTCACTTACAACAATGGACAGATCATCCAGACAGAAAATTAATAAGGAAACACAAACTTTAAATGACACAATAGACCAGATAGATGTATTTGATATTTATAGGACATTCCATCCAAAAACAGCAGAATACACTTTCTTCTCAAGTGCTCATGGAACATTCTCCAGGATAGATCACATCTTGGGTCACAAATCAAGTCTCAGTAAATTTAAGCAAACTGAAATCATATCAAGCATCTTTTCCGACCACAACACTATGAGATTAGAAATCAGTTACAGGGAAAAAAACGTAAAAAACACAAACACATGGAGGCTAAACCCATGTACAGAAATTGAGACACAGATGTAGAGAACAAACATATGGACACCAAGTGGGGGAAAGTGAGGGGTGGGGTGAGATGAATTGGGAGATTGGGATTGACATATATACACTAATATGTTTAAAATAGATAACTAATAAGAACATGCTGTTTAAAACATAAATTAAATTAAATTTTAAAATTTTAAAAAAAGAGAAAGGAAACTTCAATAATACCCCAGAAGCCTTCCTTAGACTGCTCCCTTCTAGTCACTAGCGCCCCTTCAATAAAACAAGTGTCTCTCAGAATGTAGTGCAAAACAAGAAAGAAAAGTTAGGAGACACAGAGTGTATATCCAGATGTTCCAGCATTTGTCTACAATCAGTGCCAAGAGAAAAAGAAGAGATTTTTATTTTTTTATGTATTTATTTTTTTGATGTGGATCATTTGTAAAGTCTTTATTGAATCTGTTACAATATTGTTTCTGTTTGTTTTTTTGGGCTTTTGTGTGTGTGTATTTTGCTTTTTGGCCGTGAAACATGTGGGATCTTAGTTCCCCAACCAGAGATCGAACTTGCATCCCCTGCATTGGAAGGTGAAGTCTTAACCACTGGACCCCCAGGGAAGTCCCAGAAGAGATTTGCAAAAAGTAGATAGGAAGGAGAAGAGACAAAACAATAATAAAAGAAAAATTCTCAGAACTATAAGAAAGACATGAGTTCTCAGATTTAACAGGCCCATCAGTTGTCAAGCAGTGTTACCAAAAGTGGGGGTCCAACTGCTCGCCACTCAAAAGCCAATAAAGAGGCAAGGTTGATGGAAAGGAAAGTTTGCTTTATTTCAGATGCCAGCAACTGGTGGGGAGGAGTGGACTCCTGTCCAAAGGTCAACTCCTCCCCCTGCCCCAATCAGTAGGCAAGAGCTTTATAGGTGAATGGAGTGGGGTACATGGAGAAACAGCACAGTCAGCTCTGACAGTCATTTTTTTTCTTTTTTCTGTTTTTTGGCCGTGCTGCACGGCTTGTGGGATCCTAGTTCCCCAACCAGGGATTGAACCCTGGTCCTTGGCAAGGAGAGGGCAGAGTCCTAACCAATGGACTGCCGAGAAATTCCCATCTTGAGAGTCATCTTGAAATTGGTCCTGCAGTGGTCTGACCAGCGTCATCTTGATTGTTTTAGGTATAGTTAATCTTCAGTTCCAGGGTCGGTTTGTTCCCATTTCCTTGAGGCCAGTTCTCAGAATTGTGGCAGCTTATGTCATGGCTACAGTCTGGTCATCATGTAGTTAACTTTTTCCACCTGGTAGGGGTTTCAGTCTAAGCTCAAAGGATATGGCTCAGAATATTATCTATAGTCCTTGAGAAGGAACTAAATGTCCTTAACTATGTTTAATGACTAAACTATTATTATTTAGTCTTGTTGGACTGTTTTCCTTTGTTTCTGCATTTTCTCACTTCTCTGATTAAACTTATTCTTTGGTTAAAGTTTTTCCACGGCCAAAAGGCAGGCAGAGGAAATGGTGGTGGGGGGAAGGACCATAGGGCCCTGCTCCATTTAAGCAGGATATATGGATAAAGAACCGCACCTAGACACACTGTGGTGAAATTCTAGAATAAAAAGAAAAAACAAAACCCCAAACCTCTTAGCTTCTAGAGAGTAAAACATTGCCCTAAAGGAGCAATAATTAATGACACCTGAATCAATGACATCGATGCTATCTGAATTGTCATAGGCAACATTGTGAAGGAAGAAGATGGGACAATATTAAAAATTAAGAAAATAAGATTTTCCTTAATGTTCTGATCATGTTTATATTTATGCAAATTATTGAAAAAAATATATTAAAAAGTCTGCATTCCAAAACAAAAATAGTCCACAATTCCATCACCTAACTGGGTCAATGTTTTCCTTTAGCCAGGTTTTCTTCCAGTCCTTGTATATATGCATTTTCAAATTTCACATATTTGCAGTAGTATTAAAGGTAGAAATTATATTCTACAGGCTTCGTTTATAATATATCATGGAAATTGTTCTAGTTGGTAGCCTTTCTTTATTTCTCACCTTCCCCGATCTCTTCTCCTTTCCTCCCAAAGGTTTCTTTGTGGTAACATTACCACTCCTTCTTTGTTATTTTTTCAAAATTTCTTAAATTTTCTTGCTTATTTTCTCTACCTCTTAAAAGTTAGAATCAGCCTGTCAAACTTCTTTAAAAATTTCTCTTGGGCTTTAATTGGAACTCCATAGGATTTACAGATTAATTTGATGAGGACTGCCTTCTTTAGAAAATTGAGACTTTCCATCTAGGGACATGACATATCTCTCCACTTATTCCAGTATCTTTTGTGTAGAGAAACTACTAGCATCACTCTCACGGACATTTGGGACAACAGTTTGGCCATGTCTATCACAGGAAAAATGCACCCATCCTATGACCCATGAATTCCTTTTCATCAACTCTGGAGAAATATCCATACTCAAACATGTCCTATGGTATTCTCTATATAGGGAAAAAAAAAAAAAGGAAATAACCTAAATGTCCATCAATAGGGGAATGGATAAAGAACATATTTCCATCCATTGTTAAACAAACATAGTATATCGTGGAATACATACATGTTTATGTAAAGCATACATGCATACACACAAAACACATATTTCTACCACTCATCAGCTTTATAATCTCAAATTTACCTGATACTTACTTAACTTCATTGTTATTTTTCTGATGTGTATAATTTGAATAGGATTGTAGAGAGGGTTAAATGGATTAATACTTGTGAAGCCCTTAAAGCAGTGGCTGGTACAAAGTAATTGCACTCAATGCTAGCTATTATTAGTAGTCTTAGTTAAATTCAACAAATATTCATTAACTAGCCACCATGCGTCAGACACTCCATTAGCCATTGGTGATACAGAGATGACGAAGAATCAGTCCCCATCATTGAAAACGCTGACACAATGTGGAACAAATAGACATATACGCCGGCAATGGGAATACGATGTGGTAAGCACTTTGAAAGAATAATTGCGGGGTGCTCTGAGCATACAGAGGAGGCTCAGTCAACACGGGTTTGGGGAGGGAAGGGTGGAAGAGTGGGGCACTTTTGATATGGAAAACTCTAATGACAACTTTCTTCCCATCCCCTGTCGTCATTAAAGGAGACAAAGTCCTTGGTAGATTATTTATTCCTTTCCAAGCCTAAAAGTGACGCACCACAATTTATGTTACCACAAGATTTTCTGATTACCACTCAAGCTTGGCAACCAAGAGTAACCATGATGAGACACGACAGGGTTGTTTGGCAGGACAAGTTGGGAAACAACTATAAATCTTGCTGTCAACCTTGCAGGGAATCTACTTTATTTTGCAGGGTGCCAGCCTTTCAAAACATAATTTCCACTTTCAGAGAGCATTTTATGGTAAGTTTCCAAAGATTGTGTTGCACAACAAATATCTAAATCCCCTGCCAAGGATTTAAGATTGTATGAACTCAAGATAAACATAAGTCAGCATTACATCGCTATTTTTAAAAAAAAGCGGGGGTGGGGTGGGGTGGGGCATGGCAGCGACTTGTATTAACTAGAGTAGGAACTATTAGGTAAGTTTCCAACTATAGACCACAATCTTACAAGATTCACACTGAATATTCAAGAGACAGATAGAAAATCTGATACTGACTAAAAGACCAGCCTATAAGACTGCAGTGGGTTAAAGGAATAAAGAATGCTTTCGAACTAATTCAGCAAGAACTGCTCACTCCAGGTCAACCAAAAGTAAGAGATTTCCTGCCCGTAAGAGCTCATGGTCTAGAATAAAAACAAAGTGCAAACACAGAAAATAGGATGCTATCAAGTCTTTTACAATATGAACTTTAAGTATAGGCTTGAGCAAGTGGGATTTTAGCTAGATTTTTAACAAGGATTACACATCCCTCGTGAAAAACTTGTCATGGCTTCTTATTGCCGACAGGATAAATCTGTTTTTCTTACCTTGTCCCACACACTACATACCAATGGTAATCCTCTGGTCCAGCTAGAATGCCTTAGCAGTATGCCTCAAATTTCACATCTGGAATACTTTTCTGTACAAATCCTAACCATCTCCATGTTAATCCCATCTCTTCCATGAAACCTTCATGGCTACAGCACTTTATGCCTTCTTCCTTCACTGAATACTCTGACCACTTATCTGCAGTCTACAGTCTGATATCTCTTGCTAACCTCCATCTCTACCACAAGAACTTGGTCATGAATGAGGAAAATGTACAAAATAGATCAGAACAGAAACACGCAAAGTCCCCTATTATGGTCAGAATGACTCACAGACCTCCAACATGTGACTGCATCCTAACTGAATAAGTTTATGTCTCTAAGGAAAGCAAGGGTCGATCACTAAAGGGATAACAAACCTCAAAAGCTAGAGCTTTGTCCAAATAGCACCTTCCTGGGGAGGGAGGCTTGGGCCCTGGACTTGAATATTTTTATTCCTTAAGGTAAGACATCCTTCATGGGGATAGGGTACAGGAACATTCAGCCAATACACTTCACATATTTCTAACCCCACTGGTGCCAGCATTTCCTACCTACTAAAAGAGAAACTTCAGTGGAAAGTGCCCTATAATCTGCATTTTTTTAAAAGTCAGCTTTATTTCAGGATAATTTACGTACTGTAAAAATCACTCCTTTTAGGGGTATAGTTCTATGAGTTTTGACAAATGCACATGGATGTATAACCACCACCACAATCTAGATATAGATGACTTTACTTCTTATGTAAGTTTGTCGACAAGGAGGAAAATGCACTGTTCCTAAAGACTTGCTGGAAACAATCCTTTTTCAGTAAAAAAAAAAAAAAAAATACTGTAGTGTTAGCTTGCCTAGAATGAGTCCATTTGCAATGTACTAATTCCTGAAAATAAGAGAAAGAAAATTGTCCTCTAGGACCTAAATTATATCAACACAACATATCAGAACAGAAGGACAAAAAGTTACCTTAAAGAGACAGAATATTTCACAGGCCTGAAGTCTTGTTGACCATAACCTGATTGCAGATTTTGTATTAATCTGGTATCTCGAGGGACTTCTCTGGTGGCACAGTGGTTAAGATTCAACGCTCCCAGTATAGGGGGCCTGGGTTCGATCCCTGGTCAGGGAACTGGATCCCACATGCATGCTGCAACTGAGAGTTTGCATGCCACAACTGAGGAGCCCATGTGCCTCAACTAAGGAGCCCACAAGCCACAACCTGGGAGCGTGCCTGCCACAACTAAGACCCGGTGCAAGCAAATAAGTAAATAAAATAAATATAAAAAAAAGAAAAGTAACTTAAAAAATATCTAGTGTGTCGAGCAAGGGAGGTTGGTTCAGTTATACATTTTTTAGACAAGTGCTACTCAAAGTATGGTGCTTGAGCTGGTGCCCTTATATGAACTGTTTGTTATGGCTCCATGATGAGATAAGTACCAAAACTAAGAGTAGCAATTAGAAACTTACAGCAATTTGACAAAGTGATTTTATATTGGTTGAATTTAATACTAAAAACTTTGGGCTTGTATTTTGTATGTCTTTGTTTCATGTTTCTAATGATTTATTTTTATTGTATTTTTTTAAAGTCCATGATAAATTGGAGAAAAAAAACCAAACCTGCCTCTTTCTTACACAGATTGAGAATCACGTCCTACAGGTACCTACTAAATGTTGACCACTCCGTTAACCCTTAATCATTGACTGCCTTAGGTCAGCAAACTTTTTCCATAAAGAGTCAAATACTATATATGCAGCTTTACAGGCCATGCAGTTTCAGTCACAAAGGTACAACTTGGGCAAAAGTAGCCCTAGACAATCTGCAAATGAATGAGCTTGTCTACGATTCAATAAAACTTTATTACAATAGACACAGGCTGGATTTGGTACGTGGACTTTACTTTGCCAAACCCTGCCTTATATTATCATTTAATTTTGTCATATTAGATAGCAAATTCTTCATCAGGAAGAGACCGGGAGCTTAACTTTTTTTTTTTTTTCATTACAAGCTGTGACTCCAAGTTCCAGAAACCACTTTTGAAATGAATGGAAAATAATGGTGAATAATAAACTGGAAGGGTAGAAGAAAGTATTCCAGATAGTGGGGACAGAAAAAATAGAGCTAGGAACACAAGTGAGGATAAATCAACAAAAGCTAAGAAGGCTGAGAATAATTTCAACACTACCATCAATGATACAAAGTGTTTTTTTTGTTTGCTTAGTTTTGGTTTTTGGGTATTTTTTTTTTTTTTGTACTACTACCTCATTGGGTTTGGGGGGGGTTGTTTGTTTAATTTCTTTTTATAACCATTTTTTAAATTGAAGTATACTTAACTTACAATGTTGTGTTACCTTCTGGTGTACAGCAAAGTGATTCAGCTTTATATACATACATGTGTGTGTGTATATATATATATATTCTTTATTTTTTAAACATCTTTATTGGAGTATAATTGTTTTACAATGGTGTGTGAGTTTCTGCTTTATAACAAAGTGAATCAGCTATACATATACATATATCCCCATATCTCCTTCCTCTTGTGTCTCCCTCCCACTCTCCCAATCCCACCCCTCTAGGTGGTCACAAAGCACCAAGCTGATCTCCCTGTGCTATGTGACTGCTTCCCACTACCTATTAATTTTACATTTGGTAGTATATATTAGTCCATGCCACTCTCTCACTTCATCCCAGCTTACCGTTCCCCCTCCCCGTGTACTCAAGTCCATTCTCTACATCTGCACTTTCATTCCTATCTTGCTCCTAGGTTCTTCAAAACCATTTGTTTTGTCATTTTTATTTTTTAGATTCGATATATATGTGTTAGCATACGGTATTTGTTTTTCTCTTTCTGACTTACTTCACTCTGTATGACATACTCTAGGTCCATCCACCTAATGACAAACAACTCAATTTTGTTTCTTTTTATGGCGGAGTAATATTCCATTGTATATATGTACCTCATCTGTTTGTATCACCTTTAATTTCTTTCATCACTGTCTTATAGTTTTCTGCATACAGGTCTTTTGATTCCTTAGGTAGGTTTATTCCTAGGTATTTTATTATTTTTGTTGCAATGGTAAATGGGAGTGTTTCCTTAATTTCTCTTTCAGATTTTTCATCATTAGTGTACAGGAATGCAAGAGATTTCTGTGCATTAGTTTTGTATCCTGCTACTTTACCAAATTCATTGATTAGATCTAGGAGTTTTCTGGTAGCATCTTTAGGATTCTCTGTGTATAGTATCATCATCTGCAAAGAGTGACAGCTTTACGTCTTCTTTTCCAAATTGGATTCCTTCTATTTCTTTTTCTACTCTGACTGCTGTGGCTAAGACTTCCAAAACTGTGTTGAATATTAGTGGTGAGAGTGGACAACCTTGCCTTGTTCCAGATCTTAGAGGAAAGGGTTTCAGTTTTTCACCATTGAGAATGATGTTGGCCATGGGTTTTTCAAATATGGCCTTTATTATGTTGAGGAACGTTCCCTCTATGCCTACTTTTGGAGGGTTTATTTCATAAATGGGTGTTGAATTTTGTCACAAGCTTTCTCTGCATCTATTGAGATGATCGCCTGGTTTTTCTCCTTCAATTTGTTAATATGGTTTAACACAGTGATTGATTTCCGTATATTGAAGAATCCTTGCACTCCTGGGATAAACCCCACTTGATCATAGTGTATGATCCTTTTAATGTGCTGTTGGATTCTGTTTGCTAGTATTTTGTGGAGGATTTTTGCCTCTAAGTTCATCAGTGATATTGGCCTGTAGTTTTCCTTCCTTCTGACATCTTTGTCTGGTTTTGGTATCTGGGTGATAGTGGCCTTGTGGAATGAGTTTGGGAGTGTTCCTCCCTCTGCTATATTTTGGAAGAGTTTGAGAAGGAGAAGTGTTAGCTCTTCTCTAAATGTTTGATAGAATTCGTCTGTGAAGCCACCTAGTCATTGCCTTTTGTTTGTTGGAAGATTTTTAATCACAGTCTCAATTTCAGTGCTTGCGATTGGTCTGTTTATATTGTCTATTTCTTCCTGGTTCAGTCTCAGAAGGTGTGCTTTTCTAAGAATTTGTCCATTTCTTCCAGGTTGTCCATTTTATTGGCATGTAGTTGCTTATAGTAATCTCTCATGATCTTTTGTATTTCTGCAGTGTCAGTTGTTACTTCTCCTTTTTCATTTCTAATTCTATTGATTTGAGTCCTCTCCCTTTTCCTGATGAATCTGGCTAATGGTTCTTCAATTTTGTTTATTTTCTCAAAGAACCAGCTTTTAGTTTTATTGATATTTGCTATTGTTGCCTTCATTTCTTTTTCATTTATTTCTGTTCTGATTTTTATGATTTCTTCCTTCTGCTAACTTTGGGGATTTTTTGTTCTTCTTTCTCTAATTGCTTTTGGTGTAAGGTTAGGTTGTTTATTTGAGATTTTTCTTGTTTCTTGAGGTAAGATTTTATTGCTATAAGATTCCCTCTTAGAACTGCTTTTTCTGCATCCCATAGGTCTTGGGTCATCGTGTTTTCATTGTCATTTGTTTCTAAGTATTTTTTGATTTCCTCTTTGATTTCTTCAGTGATGTCTTGGTTATTTAGTAGTGTATTGTTTAGCCTCCATGTGTCTGTATTTTTTACTGATCTCTTTCCTGTAATTGTTACCTAGTCTCATAGCATTGTGGTCGGAAAAGATACTTGGTACAATTTCAATTCTGTTAAATTCCCCAAGGCTTGATTTGTGACCCAAGATATGATCTATCCTGGAGAATGTTCCATGTGCATTTGAGAAGAAAGTGTACTCTGTTATTTTTGGATGGAATGTCCTATGAATATCAATGAAGTCCATCTTGTTTAATGTAGCATTTAAAGCTTGTGTTTCCTTATTTATTTTCATTTTGGATGATCTGTCCATGGGTGAAAGTGGGGTGTTAAAGTCCCCTACTATGAATGTGTTACTGTTGATCTCCCCTTTTATGGCTGTTAGTATTTGCCTTATGTATTGAGGTGCTCCTATGTTGGGTGCATAAATATTTACAATTGTTATATAATCTTCTTGGATTGATCCCTTGGTCATTATGTAGTGCCCTTCTTTGTCTCTTGTAATAGTCTTTATTTTAAATTCTATTTTGTCTGATATGAGAATTGCGACTCCAGCTTTCTTTTGATTTCCATTTGCATGGAATATCTTTTTCCATCCCCTCACTTTCAGTCTGTATGTGTCCCTAGGTCTGAAGTGGGTCTCTTGTAGACAGCATATATATGGGTCTTGTTTCTGTATCCATTCAGCCAGTCTAGGTCTTTCGGTTGGAGCATTTAATCCATTTACATTTAAGGTAGTTATTGATATGTATGCTCCTATTCCCAGTTTCTTAATTGTTTTGGGTTTGTTATTGTAGGTCTTTTCCTTCTCTTGTGTTTTCTGCCTAGAGAAGTTCCTTTAGCATTTGTTGTAAAGCTGCTTTGGTGGTGCTGATTCTCTTAGCTTGTCTGTAGAGATTTTACTTTCTCTGTCGAATCTGAATGAGATCCTTGCTGGGTAGAGTAATCTTGGTTGTAGGTTTTTCCCTTTTATCGGTTTAAATATGCCCTGCCACTCTCTTCTGGCTTGCAGAGTTTCTGCTGAAAGATCAGCTGTTAACCTTATGGGATTCCCTTGTGTGTTATTTTTCCCTTGTGGCTTTTAATTTTTTTCTTTGTATTTAATTTTTGATAGTTTGATTAATATGTGTCTTGGTGTGTTTCTCCTTGGATTTATCCTGTATGGGACTCTCTGCACTTCCTGGACTTGACTGACTATTTCCTTTCCCATATTAGGGAAGTTTTCAACTATAATCTCTTCAAATATTTTCTCAGCCCTTTTCTTTTTCTCTTTTTCTTTTGGGACTGCTATCATTCGAATGTTGGTGTGTTTAATGTTGTCCCAGACGTCTCTGAGACTGTCCTCAATTCTTCTCATTCTTTTTTCTTTATTTTGCTCTGCAGTAGTTCTTTCCACTATTTTATCTTCCAGATCACTTATCCGTTCTTCTGCCTCCATTATTCTGCTAGTGATTCCTTCTAGAGAATTTTTAATTTCATTTATTGTCTTGTTCATCACTGTTTGTTTGCCCTTTAGTTCTTCTAGGTCCTTGTTAAGCATTTCTTGTATTTTCTCCATTCTATTCCCAAGATGTTGGGTCAACTTTACTATCATTATTCTGAATTCTTTTTCAGGTAGACTGCCTATTTCCTCTTCATTTGTTTGGTATGGTGGGTTTTTACCTTGCTCCTTCATCTGCTGTGTGTTGCTGTCTTCTCATTTTGCTTAACTTACTGTGTTTGGGGTCTCCTTTTCACAGTCTGCAGGTTCATAGTTCTTGTTGCTTTTGGTGTCTGCCCCCAGCGGGTAAGGTTGGATCAGTGGGTTGTGTAGGCTTCCTGGTGGAAGGGACTGGTGCCTGTGTTTGGTGGATGAGGCTGGATATTGTCTTTCTGGTTGGCAGGACTGCATCTGGTGGTGTATTTTGCAGTGTCTGTGACCTTATTATGATTTTAAGCAGCCTCTCTGCTAATGGGTGGGGTTGTGTTCCTGTCTTGCTAGTTGTGTGGCATAGGGTGTCCAGCACTGTAGCTTGCTGATCATTGAGTGGAGCTGGATCTTAGCACTGAGACGGAGATCTCTGGGAGAGCTTTCGCCATTTGATAGTACTTGGAGCCAGGAGGTCTCTGGTGGACTAATGTCCTGAATTCGGCTCTCTCACCTCAGAGGTGCAGGTGTGACAACCGGCCAGAGCACCAAACCCTGTCAGCCACATGGCTCTGAAAAAAGGGGAGAAAAATAGAAAGAAGGAAAGAAAAAATAAAGTTATCAAGAAAAAAAATTATTTTTCAAAATTTTTTAAATTAATAAAAAAATAGAAAGAAGAGAGCAACCAAACCAAAAAAGAAATCCACCAATGATAACAAGTGCTAAAATCTATACTAAAACAACAACAACAACAACAGACAGTCAGAACCCTAGGAGAAATGGTAAAAGCAAGGCTATACAGACAAAATCACACAAAGTCCATGGCCTCAATTTTGGGATGATTCGTTGCCTATTCAGGTATTCTAGATATGCAGGGTACATCCAGTTGATTGTGGAGCTTTAATCCGCTGCTCCTGAGGCTGCTGGGAGATATTTCCCTTTTCTTTGTCCACATAGCTCCTGGGGTTCAGCTTTGGATTTGGCACTGCCTCTGTGTATAGGTAGCCTGAGGGCATCTGTTCTTCACTCAGACAGGACGGGGTTAAAGTAGCAGCTTTGGCTCAGTCAGGCTTGGGGCAGGGAGTGGTACAGAATGTGGGGCGAGCCTGCGGCGGCAGAGGCCAACATAACATTGCCACAGACTGAGGTGTGCCATGTGTTCTCCAGGGGAACTTGTCCCTGGATCCCGGGACCCTGGCAGTGGCGGGCTGCACAGGCTCCCGGGAGGGGAGGTGTGGATAGTGACCTGTTCTTGCACACAGGCTTCTTGGTGGCGGCAGCAGCAGCCTTAGCGTTTCATGCCCGTCTCTGGGGTCCATGCTGATAGCCGTGGCTCGCGCCCATCGCTGGAGCTCATTTAGGTGTTGCTCTGAATCCCCCCTCCTCACGCACCCCGAAACAATGGTCTTTTGCTTCTTAGGCAGGCCCAGACCTTTTCCCGGACTCCCTCCTGGCTAGCTGGGGCACACTAGCCTCCTTCAGGCTGTGCTCACACAGCCAACCCCAGTCCTCTCCCTGGGATCTGACTTCCAAAGCCTGAGCCTCAGCTCCCAGCCCCCACTCATCCCGGCAGGTGAGCAGACAAGCCTATCAGGCTGGTGAGTGCTGGTCAGCACCGATCCTCTGCGCAGGAATCTCTCTGCTTTGCCCTCTGCACCCCTGTTGCTGAGCTCTCCTCCGTGGCTCCGAAGCTTCCCCCCTGCCAACCCCCCCATCTCCTATATATATATATATTCCTTTTCAGATTCTTTTCCATTATAGGTTATTACAAGACATCGAATATAGTTCTCTGTGCTACACAGTAGGATGTTGTTGGTTATCTATTTTATACATAGTAGTGTGCATTTGTTAAGCCCAAAGTGTTTTTAAAAATAGTTCCAGGCCAATTCCTTTGGTATCTTAACTGAATATAGAAAATAGGAAACAAATTGGCATTTTACCAGAAAGGTTTTAGATGACACATAAAGAAGAACCTCTGGTAAACTTTCAACTGGGTTACCAAAGGGACTTTCTCAGGTGGGGAATCTCTAAAAATAATATTAATTGAAATTAGTCTGAACTGTTTGAAGAGATTGTGATGGTTGTCCAAGAAATGTCCTGGATAATTCCTCAAGGTTGTTTTCATTTTCAAGCTCATGAATTCACCAGGCAACCCACTTTTCTCCAGGTATAAGCTCCATGCCTCTAATAAAAAAGTTCTAAAAGGGAAGTATAATATTTTGTTTAAACATAATTGATACTTCAAATTATATCATATATACTAATTATATATTTTCATGCTCGGTAAAAACAGACTGTCTAAAATAAAGATTTTAAGAAAATTATTCACTGTACTGGGTAACTAAGATTTAATCCAAATTTGATGGCTTTAGCCTTAGGTCATATAAATTTCCATTTGGCCATTAATGATTAAAGAGTTAGAGGAAGGAGAATAGGTTATAAATATTGCAGAGGTGGAATATGAAGAATGTTAAATAAGAGAATTTCCAGTCTTCGTTGCAGCAACAAAATTGTCATGTAAAGTCACATTCACTTAGCCAATATTTATTGAGTACCAACTATGTGCCAAGAATTGTGACCCACAGGATGAATCAAATGCAACCCCTGCCTTCAAGATAGAGTGTAAAACATGAAGAATGAAATAGTCCAACGGATGTGTCCAATCTTACCACAATTTGTCAGACTATATTGGTGTTTTCCAAAAGCTGTCAAATGTGTCTTTCAAAAATTACTCAGGTAACTTTATTTACACATTTTATTGTCACTATATCTCCTCAGAGTAGAAGAGCTGTTGTCTTTGCTAAAGAAAAAAACAGCCTTTTGGAGCAACAGAGAGTTAATTAGGCTGAGATTGCCTAAAAAGCATGTCTAGTGGAAGAAATGTAAGACAGAGTAAAATGAAAAAGTCTCAGACCTAAGAAACTCATTCCAATATGTTCTGATCTATACTTAATACAGAATTAGTCCACAGTTATTTAAATAATCATTTAAGATTCGTAAAAGCCTCACTTCTTATAGCAAAATTCTTGGCAGTTGAAATATTCTACAAATGTAAAGTGAGTCATGTGAAAGAACTAGCTGCAGCTTCCTTAATTAAATCAATTGTATATTGATTTGTACATTAAAACTCAAATGTAAAGTATATGATAAGGTCACTCCTTTTGGGTACTTAATGGCTTTATTAACCATGAAAATCACCATTAAAAAGAACCTTTTAAAGGACAATTTAATATGACAATTTTGATTTTTGTAACCATGTGTTGCATTAAGCTCACCTTTCACAAATAGGAGCACTTTGGTTTGCTCCTTAGATAGCAATGCTGAATGCAAATATGGTTAATCCAGTGTAGCATACATCTGCATCTGCCAGGTCTCTAGATCTAACTCAGACTCACTAAGATTTTCTGTCTGATGCAATACTTAGCATACATGAGGCCCAGAAGCCAGATGTAATACATCTTTTGGACATTCCCACTCAAGAGCTGGTCTAAATCTTCTCACCAAAGCCTGAGGGCCTTGACTGATTCATCAACAACAGCATCCTTGCATGGTCTCTGTGTTTGGTACTCACAATCTTAACCTTGTTCAGATTAAATTTTTTCTCTGGTTTATGAGCTTGGCATTTGTTCTGTGTCCCTAGTATATCCTCCCATCTCCTGAGCCTTAAGTATGATCACTTTGTTCTGCTCTGTCTTGCCTGATACTTGGATTCTAGTGAATTACTTTGCTTCCCTAACCTAAACCTCAGTCTCTGGGTGACATATGTTCCAATTTCTGCCCTGTGGTATGCTGGTCAGAATCTTAATGATAAAGTTTATATTCATTTGTTTATTTAACAAACAGGTATTTATCTGTGCAAAGCACCCTCTCTTAGCTTTGGCAATACAAAGATGAATGAGACAAAATCCTTGTCTTCAAGGAGCTTACAGTCTAGGGAAGGATACAGAGAAGTTAATCAACAGTTGTAATAGAATGTGTTAGAAAAGTATCATGCCAAGGGAGCCATGCAAACACAATGGAGGATATAAAGGAAGGCCTCCTGGAAGAGGTGATATTTAAGCTGAGTCTTAAAGGCCAGGTAGGAGTTAGCAAGGCAGAGAAAATGTTTAAGTGAGAAGGCAGGAAGACTGGTCCAAACAGAGGAAACAACATAGGTAAGTAAAAGCCAGCATGACAGATTATAGGAACTATAAGTAGTTTATTGTGGCTGAAACATATTTGTGGCAAAGTAGTGAAATGTGAGGCTGATTGGAGCCAGATCATGAAAAGCCTTGTTGTGCTATATTCTTCTCTAGTAGGCAATAGGAACCCACCAAAGGGAATTTACCAGAGGAGTGTTGTGATCAGATGTATGTTTCAGGTTAATCTCCAGGTCTGTGGAAGATGGATTAGAGACAGGTGAAAGAGGGTGAACAGAGAGGAGACTCACTGTAATCCAGATAATATTCAATGAGGGACCAAAATAAGATGGTTGAAGAGGAATGGAAAGAGGGGGGGAGTGAAAGTGAGAGTAAGAGATGTAGTATTTGATCATACAGAATTTGACAAATCACTGGGCACAGGATAAAAAAGTCTACACTAAACCTGCAGTTACATATTTGACGTATTAAGAGAAGAAACTGTTTGTAGTTGAAAGTTTGATGTAGAAGATGACGCCTTCTTTAACGATGCTGAGTGTGTGGTGCATATAGGTGTCTAAGTGGAGATAATCCACAGGCAGGGGAGAATGCCATTCTGTAGCTCAAGATAAAAGTTATGGTTGGGATATATATGAGGGCTGTCTATATAGAAGTGATAGCTAATAGGCATGTGTATATGAAGAAAATCTCGAAAGGTTTCCAAAGGAAACAAAATGAAATTTTAGATAAGGCTAGAGTTTCCACTAGGTTTAGCATTGTTGGTATCATGGCATGTACAGTGTCAGAAACAAAGTCATTATCTTACCTTTTCCTTTCTAAAAGTTTCAGCTAATTCTTTTCAAAGTACTTCCTCTTACCTAGTTTCCTGTGACCCTCTTCACAAGTGTTCTTTGAGTTACAGGAGTCAAGTATTATCCCCTTTATAAGAACTTCCTGGTAATCCCAGCACCTTTGTCCTTTCCCCCAGGCAGACTCTTGATCCCAGTCAAACCTAAAGACCATTGCCCTGCTGTCACCCATGTCCTAGCATGACACTCATTTTATAAGTGGAAGGACCAGGGCACTAGGTGTTCAAGTATTTGCCGAGGCCACACAGCCAAACTGCACCAGAAGAAAGTAAAGACCTCAGGACTTTTGACTTCATCTCTAGGGCTCTTTGCACTACATTTTATGATGAACTTCCCTGGAATTCATCTATTTTACAAAGCAAAGCAAAGAATCCTTATGATATTGAACTTGAATATACATGTATATTTATAAAAATATGTATATACATATGAGAAAAAGGTGGAAAATTTAAACATCTCATAACTAATATTTATTTTTGCTATTTACTAATCAAGTATCACTCTGAAGTTGAAATCAGTTCCCATAGGAAAATCTTTTTCTCTTCCTCTCTCATCTAAATAAGAATGCACATTAGAAAAATATGATGAAGCTCCTAGCATTAAAGGACTTTAAAATTTCTATTAAAGTGACATAATATTACTCTAAAAATAGCCAGGGAGTTTTCACAAAGACCCAGAAGGCAAAAATTACAAAAGAGAGAATTGCGTCTGAAAACTAAGGAGGTAAGATTTTTGCAGACTGTAGAAAGTACCTGCAAGAAAGAGGGGAGTAAGATACCTTCTAGCAAACTGAAAATTGTTTAACCCTCTAAGAGTTAAAACTATAAAATCAAGTCCTAATGGACCAGGTCATAGACAGGCAAAGAGAAGCTAAAGAAAGAATGGCACCCAGATTAGAGCAAAACAAGCAAAATACATGAAAATGCTTAAGGAAAGAATGGGTCCATGAGAAAGCAGGCTGTCAGACAGGAGTATAGGAAGAGAATGACAATAGCCTTGGCAATACTCATCCTGGCACTGCTCAGGGAACAGTGTCAAGGCCATAGGCTCTTTAGGCCCTTTCACAGGTATATGCCTATTCCAGAAATGGACCAATTGATCCTTCAGAACTAATTGTCAATACTTATTAATTTCATCCCACTATTACTCCTTGCTTGCTCCTCAAACAGTCCTCCTGTTTGGTAGGGCTTCCTATAAGGAGAGAATACTTTGGTCATTCCAACGTTAGCATTCCATCCACTATGAGAGTTGTATATTTTTTGTTGTCAATCAATTTTTTGGCATTCTGGATTACTGCTTGTGAATTTAGTCAATATGAGTTCATCTTTGGACCATAGAGCTAATCTCAAGGTACAGACAAATCAAGTTTCTGAGGCTACCCTGTCAATTTTCCAACACCAACCTTGGACAGTGCCTTTTATTCACACTTGAAGGGGAAGAGATGTACATAATCAATAACTCAGTAATGGGTATATGGTCTACCTGAGAAGTCTGGGTAAGTAATAGAATCTTTGTTTGCCATTGATAGAAATGTGGTGCTAAGAAGCAGGAATGGTTTTAGATGGAAAGTTAAAAAAAAAAATCACTGCTTAGGTATTAATGTGTCTTTGAGCTAAATCCAATGACCAGATGTAGTACTTTCCCTCATATCTAATCTATCTCAGATATACATGTTCTGATAGTGCAATCACAAATATACATATGTAGCACTATATGGATTATGTAGGTGCATACATTCTTTTTTTTTAATTGAAGTATAGTTGATTTACAATATTTTGTTAGTTTCAGGTGTACAGCAAAATGATTCATATATATATATATATTCATTTTCAGATTCTTTTCCATTATAGGTTATTACAAGATATTGAATGTAGTTCCCTGTGCTATACTGCAGGTCCTTTTTGTTTATCTATTTTATGTATGGTAGTGTGCATCTGTTAATCCCATACTCCCAATTTATCCCTCCTCCCCTTCCCCTTTGGTAATTTAAGTTTGTTTTCTATGTCTGTGAGTTTGTTTCTCTTTTGTAAATAAGTGTATTTGCATTTTTTTAGATTTCCCATATAAGTTCCCATATAAGTGATATCATATTAATATTTGTCTTTTCTGTCTGACTTACTTCACTTAGTATGATAATCTCTAGGTCAATCCATGTTGCTGCAAATGATATTATTTCATTTCATTTTTTATGGCTGAGTAGTATTCCTCTGTGTGTGTGTGTGTGTGTGTGTGTGTGTGTGTGTGTGTGTGTGTGTAATATATCACATCTTCTTTATCCATTCATCTATGTATGGACACTTAGTTTGCTTCCATGTCCTGGCTATTGTAAATAGTGCTGCTATGAACATTGGGGTGCATGTATCTTTTCAAATTAAAGTTTCCATTTTTTCTGGGTACATGCCCAGAAGTGGGATTGTTGGATCATATGGCAACTTTATTTTCAATTTTTTAAGGAATCTCCATACAGTTTTCCACAGTGGCTGTACCAATTTACACTCCCACCAACGGTGTCACTCTCCTTATCTCTTTCTCCCTTTCTTTCTGAAAAGTAGATGAGTGGAACAAACAGAATTTTGCAGTTAGATCTGGGCTGGAATCTCAGTTCTACTACTTCTCAGTTTATTTTCTCTGTCCCTCAGCTTCTTCATCTTTAAAATGTAGATAATAATAATACATATCTCATAGAATTGTTGTGAAAATTAAATAATGTGTGGAAGTACTTAAATTTGAGTTCTATTCCTATTCTTTTTCATGCCTTGGCCTCTTCAATGTGTGTTAAAAATCAACACACACACACACAATTATATTCCACATGACTATAAGCTTCATGAAAGCAGATAACAGCTGATTTATATTTACCACTCTATCCCTAGTGTGTGGTTTTTAGGGGATCCTCAAATCTATTTTGAATTATAAAACCAGATTAGTTAAGAAAGTGAGGTTTTGTTTAAATAATGAATTTCCCAATCAGTTCAGAGATTTCTCTTCATTAAAAAACAAAAAACAACAACAACAACAAAACTACCATATACACTAAAGTCCTTATCAGGTGTCACTTCTGTAGACTCTATTTTATGATATTTGATTAATCAATGTAAAATCTAAGTGACTTTTTTAAGTGTTTATTTTTGTCTGAAATTTCAGATAGGTAACTGTATTAATTTAGTAGGGCTGCCACAACAAAGTACCACAAACTGAGAGGCTTGAACAACAGAAATTTATTGATTTATTGTGTCACAGTTCTGGAGGCTAGAAATTCAAGAGCAAGGTGGCAGCACGGTTGCTTTCTTCTGAGAGCTATGAGTAAGGATTTTTTTCAGGCCTCTCTCCTTGGCTGTTAGATGACCATCTTCTCCTGTGTCTCTTCACATCATCTTCCCTCTGTGTGTGTCTGTCTCTGTGTCCAACTTTCCCCCTTTTATAAAAACACCAGTCATATTGGGTTAAGGCTCACCCTAATGACCTCATCTTAACTAATTCCAATTGTAATAACCCTATTTCCAAATAAGGTCATGTTCTGAGGTCCTAGGGGTGAAGACTTTAACACGTGAATTATTGGGGGGGGACATAATTCAACCCATAACAGCAACTTCTGAGTGTGGATCGAACCCGTGTCCCCTGCATTGGCAGGCAAATTCTTAACCTCTGCGCCACCAGGGAAGTCTCCTGAGTGATTTTTCTTTAAGGCTTCTGGGCATAGCCTCTCCCTGGACTGCTTTTTTATTACTGCATATAGAGGAAAATACTTGACATTTACTGAATTAACATGTTAGGATGTTCTGACTATTCTCAAATAACCTTAAAATGCAAATAGTAGAGTGAGTTACTTCACTTGTGACGGTATCTAGCTATCTACACACATGTGTATCTTAATAGGCTTTGTTGTTTTCTACTCTTAAGCATGTTTTGTGCGTTGGAGAAGGAGGACGAGGAGGGATGGCTACCAACTAGGATAAGATTTTAGTGAATTTTGAAAAGCTTGTATGTGAGGATATGTCAAAGAAATGAAAATATATTTCAAGAGAAATGCAGAGGACTGTAAAAACACGAAAATATGTTCATGAATTTGGGAATAGGTGGACTGCAGAGGAATATCAAGGAATTTATGCACATAGGACAAGATTAAGCCTCAGTCATGATTATGTATTTCCACTAAAAAAATCAAAGCGCAGTGGTTCCAATCATTTCAGTCATCTTCACAATGGATTTGGATGCAGGTGAATTGATCCAAATATTGTTCTTTAAAAGGGTTAAAGTAATTGCTTTTTTAAAGCTGGCAGAGAATTCCATTTACTGAAATAGAAAGGGGTTTTTTGAACATCTGTTCTGTTTCACATCAGATCATCCAGATCAAAATAAGGAAAGGGTTTGCTTTGCTTGATTTGGGGGAATAAAGGTGAACTGGTGCAATGGTCTTCTGAAGTATAAATTTTTTATAACCATGCCTCCTTTCCCATCAGTGTACGGGGAACATTTATGTGTTTGGTATTCTAGAAATTGTCATCCTTATGTTGAACTTGACTTCTAAGAATCTGGAGTGCTTTGTAAAATTGCACTTTTGTCTCAGATGTAAAGTAGTATGTTACAGAGAAATGAGTTCTGGACAAGGAGAAGAAAACTCTAGATTCTAGTTCCAGCTCTGCCTTGTGGCTTTGGGAAAGTCACACAGAGCTCTTGCTCTGCCTCAGCAAACTAAAGGGTTCAATCAGATGCTAGGTGAGGTCTCCTTCAACTCAGAGGGTGTATAATTTTGTCATATATAATTATTATCGCTCTAGTACAATATTTTTACTCAAATGCAAAGTATATCAACAAAAGCAGAACTTTTTGCTTTGCTGGATGTAGAATGTGGGAATAGAGACTATCCACTTGGAGAATCTCTTCCATCAGCTTTTCAGTCTGATTATTTTCATATTGTACTTCATCAGATGCCCTCACATAAGATGCTACGAGCTTTTAAATATGTTGTTTATTCCAAAAGATTAAACTTTCTTTGTTATGTCAACATTACTACAATACAGCTAGATGCCATGTAATTTTATTTTACATAAATCTTGGCAGGAATTACCTTAGTGCTTTTGTCTTGGCTAAGAACCAGGTACATTCATACTGGATCTATACCAACTGCTCTTTTTGTTTTAAAACTTTACATGGGTCCTATATAATTGATTTTCCTACCTATCTAATTACCCTTGCTGATATTATAATTATTTTAAATAATTAAATGGGCTATGACTAATTTTCATACTGATAACAAAATTTTAACTTGATCCTGCAAGTTTAATATTGGCAGTGCAATACTTGGAATGTAAATGCATTTAGCCCACATTCTAAGTGTTTAATTTTGTGACACTATATTGAATAATAAAGTGTTCAATATAATACAACATTTGTAAATCTAGCTCCTTAATGAATATGGGGCCATACATTGAGCAGGGTTTAAATTTTGAGATATAATATTTGAAACTGAAGATTAAATTTTTATATTTTAACTCATGGAGAAATCCATTCTATTACTATAGATCTTATTTTATCTTAATCTGATAACCAAAATTAAACATTTTCATTTTGTTTTCTTTGTTGTCTAATATGATAAGCAATGACCTCTTTGAAGTGGAATTTTGTTTTCATTTCTTAATATGTTTATCTTATATTCCCTGTTTGTTTTAGTGGCACTCAAATAATTTGTCGTATTTAAAAATAATCCTTTAATTGGACAGGTTTAGTTTATTACAACATTTTTTGCAATTCAAATTACTTGAAACTACATGAACTCAATCTATTTCTGTTTATATAATTTGTAAACTAAACAAAATCTATACAACTTTCTCCATCAGAGCAGAAAATAATGGCCAAAACAATAATTTCCTATATTTTGGCACAAATTCTTTGTGTCCTCCCTCCCTTCCCCTTTATAGAACATTAATATAACGTGTGTAGTTTTTTTTCTTTTAGAAGCAAGTTACCACTTCAGAATTCTTTTTTTTTACCTAATTTCTAGTATGTCTCAGGCCTTTAAGTCATAAGACCAAGGTTTAAGATGTTTTGTGAAACTGGAGAAGTCACAATTCATATTTTACCTGCTTTTCTCATCAGTAAAATAGTGATAATTATCCTTTCCTCGCGTACCTCATAGCGTTTTTGTGAGGTTCTAATGATATACACAAGGGCTTTGAACATATATAGTTAGAATGCTGTGCAAATATATGGGGTGATATTGCTGTTCTCATTACTGTCATTGATATTATTATTCAGTTTAAGACGCCTGATACGGGAAAGGAGAGTAACTTTACTAGAAAATAATCCTGTCTAGTTTTACTCCTGCATCACAGTGAAATATTTCAACATATAATAATATCTAAGGATTCTGAGCTTCCTATGTATTAGTTACAAGATTTTTGGAGCATGAAGTAAACTAAAATAGGGTAAATCATAATATGGATAGGCTTAGAGGAGGACCAAGCCAAGCCTTTGGTGGTGGAAGAGAGGAAACTAATTAAGGACAAAATGGGAAAAGAACTCAGTTATGAGGCTGGTCCTCTCAGGAGAGCCAGGCAATTCACTGCAGTATCCACAGGCAGACAACTCTGAGGAAGTCCAACTAAGGAAGGGGTCACAGCAATAAGAATCTAGGTGACAAGTTGTATTTCAAGTTGAGAATGTGGTCCTATTATGGCTCTGGACAGCCTATAGATAACAGGACACCTCCAGAAATCTTTCTCTTTGCCATGCTTTAATATAGATTCAGGGATTGCCTCCTCCAGGAAGTCTTCCCTGATCATCATCCATACTGTGTTTGAGCCATTCTTCTATGCTTCTACACTTTGTGCTGACCTATAACATACATTAGAATTATTCAGCCATTCATTCAACAGGTATTTATTAAGCACGCATTGTATACCAGGCATTGTATTAGGAATGGGGGATTCAATAGTGAACAAAACAAAGTCCCGGCCCTCATAGTGCTTACATTCTAATGAGGGGAAAGGCTACGGATAATTAAAATAAACAAGTAAATACAAAGTCTGTCATGGTGATAAGTACTATTAGCGAGAATAATGCAGGATATTGGGGATAGAGTGTGGGGAAAATGCTAATTTTTTTTGAAGAGACAAAGGAGTAACTTTATTTGTTCTTTTTTTTCCTTTTTTTAAATTGAAGTATAGTTAACTTACAATGTTATGTTAGTTTCAAGCATACAGCAAGGTGATTCAGTTATACATACGTATATATTCTTTTTTAGATTGTTTTCAATTATAGGCTATTACAAGATATTGAGTATAGTTCCCTGTGCTATACAGTAGGTCCTTGTTGTTTATTTTATATATAGTAGTATGTATATGTTAACCCCAAACTCCTAATTTATCTCCTTCCCCCACCACCACCTTCCTGGTATCAGCCTTTGGTAACCATAAGTTTGTTTTCTATGTCTGTGAGTCTGTTTCTGTTTTGTAAATAAGTTCAGTTACAGTAGAACATGCTACTTTTATGCATTGTACTTTTATGTAATCTATTTAAAGTTAACTTTACCTTTGTTAACAAATATTGTTCTAAAACATTAATTTTATGTTTGCATATACATTCCCTCATATGGGTGTATGTAGCATACCTATATAAATATTCCCGTATTGTTGGTCATTTAGCTTTTCTCTATTGTAAACAATATTGAGAAGAACATAAAAGTTATACTTTGGAGCACACTCTTGATTACTTCCATAGGATAAGTTCCTAGAAGTGGAAGGGTTATTACTCAGCTGTTGCCACACCAAGTAAGTCTGAGTCATCTCCAATCCTTTGGACACTGACATTGGCATTGGCGTTGATAGCCATTTTCTGTACTAGAGCTTGGCTACTCCCCCGATCCTGGACCCATCCATTCCCGTTTCTCTTTTTTTTCCCCTGACCCACAAAAAAAGGGATCAACAAACTTAATGGTGGAAGCCACGAAGCTTATGATACTATTAGATGAAATTCCCTAAAACTTAAGGATGCTTTGTCTAACTCTGAAGGTAATTTTGCTTTAAATCATAAAATTTCCACTGCAGGTATGGATGTGTCAACCTTAAAGCTGACTGTAAAAGTCTCCAGCTTTACTTCAGCTCCCTTTAGTTTCGTGCAGAACAAACTGAGGTTTCGAGCCTCCTCCTTGACCTTCACCTCCCAGAATGTGTGACTTCCCTTGTACCTCATTTCTACCAGACCTCAACTTTCCTCAACTCTAGTCTCCTAGCTGAATTCCTACCTCTGGTCCATAAGCAATACCTTGACTATGATTTCTTTTTTATCTACCATTAACAAGTGATTAACCTAGGTACTTTCCAAGTACTGATGAATATGAGCCTGGCCTTGGTGTTGGAACCCAGAATCGGATAACACAGCATTCCTCTCTTTCTCTTTACTCACTACGACCTCCTGCTTACTGATCAAAATTGTGCAGAATTGCTGTAGGGGATTCAGAACATCTCAACACACTGTGTGTTTGCCCACAAAGCTCCAAGAAATGGCTGGGAAATGATGTGCAGATTAAAGAATATAATAATAGTCAGTTTAGCTATTTATTGGCAGTTTTTTAAAGAACAAACAACTTGATGATTAAGGAGGTCAAGCTAATGATTAAAATGGTTTGAGGGCAAAGTTTGTGTTTTTCATTTGTCCATGACTATTTTCTTTTGTAAACACAAATGATTACAAATTATCTCTAAATAAACTATTCTATTTTTCTAAGAGAGTTTGAGTAACTCTAACTTAAGACTTTTGGGGAACTAGCAGTCACGTTAGCATAAAAGACTACTGACAGGAAATAAAAAGAAGAGTCAAGTGAAAATATTTAATTATCAATTGGATTTTAAACACACGGACCTCGGGAATTCCCTGGTGGTCCTGATGGTTAGGACTCCATGCTTTCACTGCCAAGGCTCTAGGTTCGATCCCTGGTCAGGGAACTACGATCCCACGTGAGTGATGTGGCCAAAAAAAAAAAAAAAAAGGACCTCATTGCACAGACTAGTTCATTTTTACCAACTCAACCTTAAGAACTAGATTTTATGAAGTCACACCAAAAATGCAAGATCTTCCAGGCACAGGAACTTCAGAACTCTGGAGGAAACATGTCTACCTTAGAAAAAACATAGTCATTTTTCTTGATGTGAATTTCAGTAGCTGATGCTACCATTTTCTTTTTCTGGTTTGAATTAAATACACAAAGCTACCCATTTCAACTGGTTTTCTCAAGGTGCTAATGGGCAAATTGGAAGCCACAAAGCCACCCATGGATGTGGCTTTCCTACCGTCTGTGTATCTTCTCCCATTATTACTGATTTCATCACGTGATGTTCTTCAAACAACCAGACCATGCTGTGCACCACAAGTTCACGTTTTCACTTTCAGCCTCCCAGACTGAGAACAAAAGTTACTGGCTCATGAGTTATCTTGTGCGCATCTTTTATTATTTTCCTACTTTCACAGATCAACAAAGGAAATAAACAACTTTAATAAGGATGTGAGGTTTACTTGACCTGGAAAACAACATACTACACAGCATGAACAAAGTCAGTAGGAATAACAGATCTTCCTAGAGATGATAAGTGGTGTCTTCCCACCTATAAATCATAGGTCACACAATCCAATCTCCTCTGTTCCTTGAATGATGGATTTCACAGGGTGTTGTCCATCATATAATCTATATACTACTATTTCTTTCACTTTCACCTGAAAATGGAGCTGGCAAGACCATCTGAATTTGGTATTGAGAAAAGTGGACATAGAAAACACACTGAGAGAATCAAGCTGTTGCATTCACATTAGCTGGGAAGCATTTTAGAATTTCCTTAAGTGATTGTTATACATGCATTCTCAATCGAATGTGACAGGTTTCCACTGAAGGAAAGACAGACCAAACTGGGGATGACCAAAGATCAAGAAACAAGACTGATTCATGAGGAAATAACAGAGATCCAAACAGCAAGCCACAGAAGGTAGTGCAGAGAGATGGACAGGTGGTGTCAGGAAGAGCCAGTGGGTGATAATAGATAAGATCCTTAAAAGCACAGGAAGTATGATATTAGGAATGTATGAATTAGGAATTATATTCTGCTATTACTACTAGACACCTAAAAAATACTGGTTTACATGAGTTTTTTTCCTTTCATGTAATTAAAAATCTGGAGATTTTTATACCAGGACTTGTATGGCAGCTTCCAATGTCATCAGAGAACCAGTTTCCATTACTGTCTTCATTTGTCATCCCTAGGATGTGTGACCCTTATCCTCATGGTTACATAATGGCTGCTGAAACTCCAGCCATTACATCTGCCTTCATATAGGAAGACAAGACAAAGTAGGGAAGAACACAGCAAACTCTTTAAAGGAGACTTCCAAGAAGTCCTGACTACTCTGTTTATATATCTGCTTATAGCAATCCCATCTTTAAAGAAGAACAGGATATACTTTTTCATCTTGACATATTGACATCCTTGGCAGCAACTAGCAATCTCTACAACAGTCTAATGCAATATTCAGTGGGTGACCTTGCCTTCAGTGACTCAAGGACATAGGCTCCTTCCATCTTACAAGTTATTTTCAATGCATGGCTTCAGTGGTTACCACAGAGGGGAAAAGATAGGGTAGAGATGGCACCACTGCTGGGCAACAGAAAGTAGGAACCCCACCATAGATACAGGTTCAAAGAGCAGGACACTACTCCATGAAAAAACTAGAGGAGTGTTTTCTTACCTTGGCTGCAAATTAGAAGTATTAGACACATTGGAGCTTTTAATAAATATCATCACCTAGGCCTAAGCCAAGTGGAGTAGGAATGGGCATCAGTACTTTCTCATATCTTCCCCAGTGATTCTAGGGTTTGGCCAGAGTTGAGAACGATGTTCTTAGAAGGATACAGCTGGACCTCAGACCCAGGAGAACTGAATGCTAGACAAAGATGGAAGGTACAGAGTTAATTCTCCTCGTACACAAATTCATGGAACTATACAGCAAGACAAACTTGATTCTTAATTCTGAGACCTTGAGGCTTGGTCTACTTAGCTTTATCCTAATGTCTGAGATAAGGCTAATGTAAATAGGAGTTATATGGTCCCAGCAGTGAAGTTTAGAGGACTCGCAGCCAGGGAGCCAATCACATCATTAAAAAAACAAAAACAGAAACAAAAAAACAACAACCTCCCAGAATCTTTGGAGTATATGCTACATAAGGGATAGACTTAACTTCACTTATTAGTATATCTCAGTGCCTGGAACAGAGCCTGGCACAGAGCCAGTATGCAGCAAATATTTTTTGAATTAATAAACTAAAAAGTATTTAGAGAGGCTATTCTATGTACTCAGAATGGTGATTTAAAATTTTTTTGGTTTGTATAGAAGAGTATAAAAATGATAATTGCCCTCATATGATGAGAGAGAGAGAGAAAGAGAAGGAGCAACTCAAGATTCAACACATAGAGCCACAGAAATCAGACAAAGTGACAGAAATCAAACAAGTGGGTGCCTGCTGCTAGGGGATGAATTGATGACAAAGGAGCATAGCGAATTTGGGGCATTAATATCCTATATGTTAATTGTGGTGGTGTGTTCATTTTTCACACTCATCAAACTATAAACTTAAAATGGATGTATTTTATTGTATGTAAAGTATATCTTGTATTAGTCCTCGAATGCTGCATAACATTATCCCAAATCTAGTGGCTTAAAACAACACTCATTTATTAGCTCACAGTTCTGTAGATCATAAATCTGGGTACCATACTGAGTGAGTTCTCTGCACAGATTCTCCTCAGGCTAAAATCAAGGTGTCAGCTGGGCTGTGTTCTCATGTGGGTCTCAGGATCCTCTTCTAAGTTCACAGGGTTGTGGCATCATTTGGTTCCTTGTGACTGTATGGCCCAAGTCCCAGTTTCCTTGCCTGCTGTAAATCCAGGGATGCTCTAATCTAGAGCTCATGTCATTTGCTGCATGGAACCCTCCATCTTTAAATCCAGTGATGAATGAAAGTCCCTTGCATCAAATCCCTGTCATGCTTCAAATCGCTTTTTTTAGGAAGAGTCCAGTTCCTTTCAAGGGTTCCTGTGAGTATTCAATTACATCTACAAAATCGCTTTTGCTATAAAATATGACATAATCATAGGAGTGATGTCTCACACATTCACAGGTTCCACACAGACTTAAGGGAAGGAGATTGTAAAAGAGTCATTGGGATCATCTTGGAATTCTGCCTACCACATACCCCAATAATATTTATTACAAAAGTACATTAACACAGGAAATTAGGGAGACTTGAATGTTTGCCTTTAACCACTCACTCCCATGGCTACATCTTGGAGCCGATCATCATCCAGAATTGCTCCACTTTTGAACTCTCACTCAACTTCTGAGATATGAAATGTGGATAGAGATACTAATTGTCAATAGAAATGGAGCAACGACATGATCAGCAGAGCCAGGTGACAGAAAGGCTCAGCTACTCCTTAAGCATGAATTTTACTATCATTACAGTTGACACATTTGCTTCTTTTTCATTCTACTGGGATCACATTCCACTTGTCAGAAGAGTGTGCATAGGAGGTGGGATTTACCAGCACTCCCTTAACTACTTCTTACTCTGACACCAGAGACTGATCACTGGTGAATTCCTTTCAGTTGTCAAGAAGTTCTCTGTGTGTGTGTGTGTGTGTGTGTGTGTGTGTGTGCATGCACATGCAATGATTGCAAAAAGATGCATTTCTGGATTTATGACCCAATGCTAATGTAGGTCCTGCTTATTTGGGCAGGGAAAAAATAAATACTATATAATATTTATTGCATATATTCACGGATTTTAAAAATCAACTTTTGGGAAATTTTTCTAACACTGTGCTTGTCACTCAGCTACTTTTAATTTATGCTTAGCAAACACTATACAAAAGAAGGTACTATATTATTTCATGGAAGTTATCGGGGAGTATGTTTTATGGATCTCTGTTCACAGTGGGTGTCTATTTTAGGAAAATGATTCACTTTTATATTTATACCTATGAGAGATTAATCGCTTTTCAGTATTTTTATTGGAAAGAATGATAAAACATAAGTACACTTGAATTTTCACAACTTAAAAACTTCAAGTTGGGCTTCCCTGGTGGTGCAGTGGTTGAGAGTCCACCTGCTGATGCAGGGGACACGGATTCGTGCCCCGGTCCGGGAAGATCCCACATGCCGCAGAGCGGCTGGGCCCGTGAGCCACGGCCGCTGAGCCTGCGCGTCCGGAGCCTGTGCTCCACAACGGGAGAGGCCACAACAGTGAGAGGCCTGCGTACCGCAAAAAAAAAAAAAAAACCTTCAAGTTCATCACTAAATATATTTAAATCTTTAGGAATATTTTTCCCTCAAAACACATGATGATGAGCTAATTCCAGATGCTTTAGGTTAAATTACTGTAGCATTTTTATTTAGTAAATTACATGGCAACTTTTAGATGCTATCATACTTTAAGACATAAATCTTGATAAGTGATTTGTGCTTTTTATATATGCCTACATTTTATCAAATATAATTAGACTGTGTCCAAATTTGAATATGATGTTAAGACTTAGGATAAGTGACATGCCTTTCCCACTAGCATATTATTCAAATGTTATAGGTTTCCTGCTTTTCTGGTCAGAATGATAGATAATGACTTTGTACAAGCTAATTTGAAATTGGATCCTTAAGTTTCATTCATTTAATTATAAAGCAGCATTATAAAATCCCTACCAAAATAGTTCACATAGCAGTCTGCAACGAGGAAGCTTTTATGTGAAAGTACATTGTATAAGCTTGGTCAGTCGCCAGAAGTGGTAGGATTTTGCTGAGCAAGTCATGGCATTATTAGAGGATGCTGGCATAAACAGAAATGCAGATCAGTAAATGAAATGGAGGATAGAAAGCAAGCAATAAAGATGGTGTATAAAAAAGTTGAATGTGGCTTATTAGAATACATGTTTAATAGTTCAGTGTGAGTAAAGACCTGAGGAAATGACCTTTCATTTCAGCATAAAAGAAATGTAATTATAATTTATTCCAACTGTGCTCTTTTGGAATAATATAGGATCATTTAGACTTGACCATGAAAATGGTTTTATTGATAGGCTGGTGCCAATGATAAATTAACTCTTCATAATACCAATGTGTTGACTAGTAGAGAACTTATAGAAATGAAGAGAAGACTCTTTAAGAGCTGTGTCCTCCAGGAGAATAAAGTAATGAGGAACCTATTCTAGTGAACACAATCCAGCTTTTTATGATGATATTTATATCTATTGCAAAACTCAGGCTTTACAGAAATAGTATGCAAATTTTCTTTTAAAAGATAAAAAGAATCCTACAACTTACCGATTCAATTAAAATAATGATATTATTTCATTTTCACAGAGGATTCATCTACTGAGATGTTATAATCAGATACTTTGAATGAAACAGGCTTCATCCCTACATAACTTGATACATAATAGGTCACATATGTTAGTCATAAGCACTGATGGAAAGAGAGATGGCTAATCATGCTAAGTGAAACGTCAAAGAAAGACAAATACTGTATGATATCACTCATATGTGGAATCTAAAAAATACAACAAACTAGTGATTATAAAAGAGAAGCAGACACAGATATAGAGAATAAACTAGTGGTTACCAGTGGGGAGAGTGGGGGAGGAGCAATATAGGGGTGGGAAGTGGGAGGTACAAACTATTGGGTGTAAGATAGGATCAAGCATGTATTGTACAACTCGGGGAATATCGCCAATAGTTTGTGATAACTGTAAATGGAAAGCAACTTTTAAAAACTGAATAAATTTTTAAAAATTAAATTAAAAAATATCTTCAGATTCCATCATGATGCCTGCTCCTCTGTGAGTTTCCTGAGGAGTATATAAAAACACACAGGAGACACTAGACAAACACACACTTCATTCTATCTAGAGCTATGGCCTCAAATCTTTATATGGTCTCAGGTTAAACTGGGCTGGACCATATGTAAATGAAGATGACGCCTTATCTACCTGATCTCCATTCTAGCCTAGGGCCCAGACTAGAATTAAGAAGAGTGACTGGTCTTGACCCCTCCCTTTTCTCCACCCTCAGGTCTTACACTCTGATAGTGAGAAGACTGATAAAGAGAAAATCTTCCTCCAAAATCCTAAAGTTGAGCTTGCTTAAACAGTCTTCTGTGCTCCAGGCACTAATCCTATGATCACTTGGCTTTACATAAAAAGGAATGGGGGGGGGGGCCCCTGACATGGAGATGTCTCATCTTACCACACCTTTCACGTGTGAGCACACCTGACAGGTTTACTTCATTGTTTCCAGCACCCAAAACTCAAATTATGTGTCCTTTACCTTCATTAGAGTTGTTCCTTCTGGAAGATGGTGTTGTGGGGGGGAATATTCAATCTTTCCCAGCAGTTAAGAGCGTGCTACTAAAAATAATTAGGACTAAAAGTGAAGAATAATTAGACACTTCTTGTTGGAGTTACTCTTCTTAATTCAGGGACACAAATCCTATCCAACACTTCATTCACCTGGTACATATAAAGAAGCAGGAACTGAAATTTTTAAGTTCTATCTTCATTTTCATCACCTAGTTGTTTCTAATGAAATCATTAAATAATTTCTTTTGGATATAGAAATACATACACATAATGATACATATTTGGGAAAATGTCAGTTTGTTAATTATTTTGTCTAGCTTTTGAAGATCTAGTTCTGCAGCCAATTTAGTATTCAAGATAAACACATTATATAAACAACTTATAAAGAAGAAACACTGATAAATATTGTAAGAGATGTAGAGAGGTTATGAAATACATGTTAGAAAGAGGAGCTATTATTCTGAGGGAGAAGGACTTGCCAAATAGAAGAGGTAGGATTTAAAGAGAGACTTGAAATATATGTAATCTCTCAACAGTTGAATTTCAGAAATATAGTCTAATCCAGTTAGAAAATTGTTAGAAATTGTTAGAAATACAAATTATCAAGCCCCACACCAGATGTAATGAATTGTGAACTCTAGTGATAGGACTCAGCAATCTGTAATTTATCAACTCTCCATGTGATTCTGATGCATGCTACAGTTGGAAGACCACTGAACTAACCAATCAATAAGCCTTTATCTATTGATTGGCTTATGTACAAGGTGCTAAATAGACACTTGAGGAATAGAAGTAATTGTAAGATATAGTACTTATTATTTAAAACATTCCAATAGAATTAGAATTGTCATCTTAGGCAACTATAAAAGAAACCTAACAACACAAAGTCATTGATAAGGCCCAAGGGACTCATGGTGACAGGTAGAGATTACAGAGACCTTCTACCTGAGTGAAGAGTTTCAACATGTACAAAGGGGGATTGTAGTAATAAACATCTCCTCCCCTTTGTCAACATGGACATTATAATTTCCCTGGTCCAGATGGCAATCAGTTTTGAGAAATCAGGAAAGATACCATATCAGGAAGCCAGAAATAAGGAAAATTAGAGCTAAAACTCAGAATACAATCCAGTTCATAAACCAGTATTCAGGAAACCATAAAACAAGTAAACACAAATGTCCACTTTATTTATCCTGCTTTGAGTTTTTTAAGCTTCTTGGATGTATAAATTTATAGTTTTCATCAATTTTGGAAAACATTTGGCCATTATTTCTTCAAACATTTTTTTCTCCCCCATCACCCTCTTTGGATTCCAGTTACAAGTATGCTAGACTGCTTGGTACTGTCACTGCTTGATATGGTCACTGAGCTCCCTTTGGCTTTTTTTAGTCTTTTTCTTTCTCTTTGTGCTTCAGTTTGCATAGTTTCTTTAACTATGTTTTCAAGCTCACTGATCTTTTCTTCTGCAATATCTAATGCTGTTAATTCCATCCAATGAAATTTTCATTTCAGATACTGTATTTTTCATCCATAGAAGCTCCATTTGGTCTTTTTTACCTCTTCCATTTCTCTTCTCATTATAGTTATGCTTTCCTCCTTAAATATATGGAACCTATATATTAAACATGTTTACATATACTAGTTTGCAAATTCTATAATCTCTCATTTCAGCATCTGTGTTTTCCTTCTGCTTATCAGTCACATTTTCATACTTCTTCATATGTCTAGTAATTATTTTACTGAATGCCAGGCATTGTTAATTTTATGTTGTTGAGGACTAGATTTTATACTAGTCCTTTTTTTTTTTTCTTTTTTTTTTTTTT
>NW_020173709.1:0-29106 GCF_003031525.2 Neophocaena asiaeorientalis asiaeorientalis | reverse complement strand
GGCACGAACCCACGTCCCCTGCATCGGCAGGCGGACTCTCAACCACTGCGCCACCAGGGAAGCCCTATACTAGTCCTTTAAAGAGTGTAGAACTTTATTCTAGCAGACAGTTACGTAACATGAAGATCATTTTAATGCTTTTGAGGCTTGTTTTTAAGCTTTTTTTAGCTCCACTACTAAGGTATGATCTTCTGAGATCACTAGTAAATGCCCTGAGTATTCAGCAATGCCTTCCTTTCTGGCCAGTTGGAACCAAAATGATTTCCAGCCCTGTGTGAACTCTTGAAACTGTTTGGTTTACAGCTTTCTGGTAATTCTTCTTTTCCTAACAATTTTTCTTTGCCCAACCTGGTGGAGTTTCACCCTACATATGCACAGACTGGTTTAGCCAAAGACTTAAGGAGACTCCTGTGTAGATTTGTGGAGCCATTTCTCTCTGTAGCTCCCATTCCAGTAATCAATCTCATAAATTCTAGTTGCATTGGCCTCCCTAAATTCTGATGTCCTCCACTCAGTGAAATTGTTTCCTTGTGCTACTGTCTGGAAAGTGTCTCCACCAGAAAGTCAAGATGGTTGTAGGGCTCACCTCATTTATTTCCCTCCTCTCAGGGACTAAAATACTGCATAGCCTACTGTCCAAGGTCTGAAAACAGTTCTTTCATATATTTTGTGCATCTTTCTAGTTGTTTATGGTAGGGAGGCAAGTCCCACAGGAGATATGGGTGGAAACAGAAGTTCACAAAATGCCAACTGTAAAAACGTAAGAAAAATATAGCCACAGACAAAAGGGTCTTAAGGATGGGGAGATGAGACAGTTGTGCTGACATATATTTGGTAAACATCTTTTGGAGTAGATTGTTTCCCAAAGAACCCTGGTTGGTTTTAAAGGTGTCCTGACCCCAAGTGATTGGGCATTCCATACACACTGACATTAATAAATAATTGCTGTAGACATCAAGTGCTTCTGAAGGAATGACTAATTTATTCTCCTTATCAACAAGTCACACAAAATGCAGCATTCGCATTATCTAGTAGATTTCTCCATTCTTCTCAAGAGTGGCCTTTTTTATTATATGAGTAATGTATGCTTTATCATTTAAAAATCCAAGCAATTCAGAAATATACAAAACAGAGTAAAAATAAAATCTCTCCACTCTACCTCATTCACTGTTAACAGTTTGGTGTATATATCTATGTCTCCATATCACAAAAGTAGACTTCTCTATCACTGTCCAGTCCCACTGAAGAACCATGGACAGGACTTTTCCTGCTAAAACACCATCACCTCTCTGTTTTGGAAGACTTACCAGAGTCTTGGGCTATTGTCAAAAAGAAGCATCCACAAGACACTGTTTGGATGGGACCCAGAAAAGCTCAGGGTCTACTTCTGCTGCATAAGCAGCAGTGAGGACCACAGGCAGATCTTAAAGGGAAGTTCTAGCTCACATTTAAGAGGTGACATGATTCCTTGGCAGAGTTATATACTCTCTTGACTAGCGATGTATGTTTGCTCATACTGATTCAGCTTTTATTTGGCTCCCTGACAGTGACTACCAACAGAATACTTGGTGCCCCTCAGTCCCTGCTATCATCCATGTCCCCCAACGTCCCGGTTTTTGTCTCTAGATTATGATAACTTCCAAGGACTTTTTCTTTACCCTCACAAACACACTCCCTCCTATTCTAATCTAATCTCCTCCCAGGACTAGGGAGGAGTGGGTAGACAGCGTCCTTTCTTCTTCTATTTGCTTTGTAAGCTTTGTACCATCACCAACTCTATGTTCTGCTTTCCAGAGGGCCTTTCCTTTTGTTTCTCTACAGACAGTTTAGAAGTTAAAAACAAAATAAGATAAAACAGCAAAGAGTATATATTAACTTTTTCCCTTTTAATTCTTGCTATAACTATGCTAATTTACCTCCAAGCCATACAGGTGACTATGACAAGGGAAAGGGCCAGGAAGTTCAGGAAGTGAAAGAAAGGAAGAAACAGTACAAGGATGAAGTTCAAGGTCATATTCTGCATCCTTACAGGCCACTACATATAGAAATGCTTCATAATATTAACATATTATTATACTGTGTAAATTATCATAATATAGTGAACCAGTCTCTTCATTTTTATATAGGAAAAATTTTATTTGATAAATATAATTTTTTAAAACCAGTCTCTTATTGATGTACACAATTAAAGAAAAACACTGCTTTGAACAGCACTTATTTGTTTATTTCTGTAGGAAAATTCCTGAAAGTAGAAAATCTGGATCAAAGGGTATGTACTATTTAAATTTAAAAGATAATATCAAATTGCCTTTCAGAAAGATTTACCAATCTATACTTTTATAAGTGTATATGAGATTGTCAGTACTAGTTATTAACAATCATATCAATAGTTGCCAATCTAATAGGTCTAAATTAGATTTAAAAATCTACTTTTTAAAAATTCTATTCTTATGATTAACATGTTGAAGATATTTTCATATGTGTAGGAGTTATTTGTACTTCTTCCATGAATTGTCAGTTTATATCCTTTGTGCATATTTGATCTGTTATTCTTTTACTTAGTGATTTGTAGTAGCTCTGTATGTGTACAGATATTAACACTTGAGATGTTATACATTACCTATATATTGAACATATTTTTTTCTAGTTTGATATTGGTATTTTAGCATTATTTACAAAGGTTTTTTTTTTCTTGCTATGCAGAGATTAATCCATTCAACAAATATTTATTGAACCCTTACTATGCACTAACCACTAGTCTGAGTTATAGGGATATAGTGGTGATAAAGACAGACAAGGTCCTTGCAGTCAGGGTGCTTACATTCTAATAAAGAAGCAGGAAAGTAAGTAAACAACCCATGTACAGACTGTAGCTGTATGATAGTGAAAATAAACTGGTTAACAAAGAGTGTACGGGAGAAAATGGTCAGCTGAAATATTTCCAAGGAAATGACATTTGAGGTAAGACCTGAAAGATGAACATGAGACAAATGGGTAAAGCATATAGGCAGTGGAGAGGAGCTTTGGGGTTAGGGAAAAGTGGGGGTCGGGGTCTGGGGGGACAGCAATCCAAAGGACCAAAGGCAGGAAAGGGTGTAGTGTGTTCAAGGACAAAAAGAAAAGCATGATCACTGAGCCTAGTGAGGAACAGGGAAAATGTTATGAATGAGGTTGTAGAGGAGGGGAGAGGCCAAATGAGACAAGATCTTATTTTATTCCAAGAGCGAGAGCCACCAAAGAGTTTTAGGTATGGAACGGCATGATTTGATTTATGCTTCTTAAAGCTCATTTGTTTTAGCTATGCAGAGAATAAATTGGCAAAGAGAAAAAGTACAAAGAGAAAGAATAGTTAAGCAACTATTGCACAAGTCTAGACCAGAGATGATAGTGGTTTAGATTACAATGTTAGCCATGGAGAGAAAATAAAATGAGAAGAGCAATTCTTAGGCAATCCAATTTGCTCTTCTATCCCCTCTCCCCACACACATCTTCATCTAGTTTTCACTCATCCTTTCTAGTGCCAAGAAACAAGGTACCTCATCTCTTTTGTAAAACCAACCTCTCAAGATACAGCAAAAAATACTTATTCAAGAAGCCTTTCTTGCATAAACAGCAAGGTCCTATGTATAGCACAGGGAACTAGAATCAACATCCTGTGATCAACCATAACAGAGAAGAATATAAAAAAGAATGTATATATGTATAACTGAATCACTTTGCTGTACAGCAGAAATTAACACATTGTACTTCAATAAAAAATAAAATAAAATATACTAAGGGAAAATTAAATTAAATTAAATTAAAAATAAAAGAAGCCTTTCTTGAACCTTTGACTGTGCTAAGAGTCACTAATGTGTGCAAACCTCTACCAAAGCACTTAACATTATGTCTTAATTATATTCATTCTTTCTTTTAATTTGACCATGGGCTCCATGAGGTAGGTGATTATGTCTTATTCATCTATATAACAGAGCACCTGTGTCAGTATCTGATACCTAGTAGGTACTTAATTATTAATTATACTTCAATTGATGGAGTGGGTATTACATTTTACCTAAGACATATATGGAAATACTAATTTATTTTAATCTGTTGATGTTATACTTTATTGCTAAGAAATGCTAAGCATCATCTGAGCCTTCAGTGAGCTGTAGTCTTTTTGCTGGTGGAGGGTCTTGCCTCGATGTTGATGGCTGCTGACTGATCAGGGTGGTGGTTGCTGAAGGCTGGGGTGGCTGCGGCAATTTCTTAAAATAAGACAACAATGAAGTTTGCCACATGGATTGATTCTTCCTTTCACGAATTATTCTCTGTAACACGCAGTGATATTTTATAGCATTTTACCCACAGTAGAACTTCTTTCAATCCTCTCAAACCCTCCTACTGCTTTATCAACTAAGTTTATGTTGTATTCTAAATCCTTTGTTGTCATTTCAACCAAATTCACAGCATCCTCACCAGGAGTAGGTTCCATCTCAAGAAACCACTTTCTTTGCTCATCCGTAAGAAGCAACTCCTCACCTGTTAGTTTTATCATGAGATTGCAGCAATTCAGTCCCATCTTCACATTCCACTTCTATTCTAGTTCTCTTGTTATTTCCACATCTGCAGTTACTTCCTCCACTGAAGTCTTGAATCCCTCAAAGTCATCCATGAGGGTTGGAATCAGCTTCTTCCAAACTCCTGTGAACATTGATATTTTGACCTCTTCCCATGAATCATGAATGTTCTTAATGGCATCTAGGATGGTGAATCCTTTCCAGAAGGTTTTCAATTTACTTTGCCCAGATCCATCAGAGGAATCACTATCTATGGCAGCTATAGCTTTACGAAATGTATTTCTCTTTTTTCTTTTTTTGTAATCTATCTATTTATTTATTTTTGGTTGCATCGGGTCTTCGTTGCTGCCCACGGCTTTTCTCTGGTTGCGGCGAGCGAGGGCTACTCTTCGTTGCAGTGCGTGGGCTTCTCTTCATTGCGGTGCGTGGGCTTCTCATTGTGGTGGCTTCTCTTGTGGAGCATGGGCTCTAGGCGCACCGGCTTCAGTAGTTGTGGCATGCAGGCTTCAGTAGTTGTGGCTCACGTGTTCTAGAGCGCAGGCTCAGTAGTTGTGGTGCACAGGCTTAATTGCTCCGCGGCATGTGGGATCTTCCTGGACCAGGGCTTGAACTCGTGTCCCCTGCATTGGCAGGCGGATTCTTAACCACTGTGCCACCAGGGAAGTACAACGAAATGTATTTTGTAAATAATAAGACTTGAAAGTTGAAATTACTTCTTGATCCATGGGCTGCAGAATGGATGTTGTGTTCGAAGCATGAAAAAAACATTGATCTCATTGTACACCTTCACCAGAGCTCTTGGGTGACGAGGTGCACTGTCAATGAGCAGTAATATTTTGAAAGGAATCTTTTTTCTGAGCAGTAGGTCTCAACAGTGGGCTTAAAATATTCATTAAACAATGTGGTAAACAGATGTGCTGTCATCCAGACCTTGTTGTTCCATTTATAGAACACAGAGTAGATTTAACATTTCTTAAGGGCCCTAATATTTTCAGAGTGGTAAATGAACACTGGCTTCAACTAAAGTCACCAGCTGCATTAGTCCCTAACAAAAGAGTCAGCCTGTCCTTTGAAGCTTTGAGGCCAGACATTGACTTCTCCTCTCTACCTGTGAAAGTCCTAGATGGCATCTTCTTCCAATATAAGGATGTTTTGTCTACACTGAAAATCTGTTTTTTAATGTAGCCACCTTCATGAGTTATCTTATATATCTTCTGGATAACTTGCTGCAGCTTCTGCATCAGCACTTACTGCTTCACTTTGCACTTTGATGTTAGGGAGATGGCTTCTTTCCTTCAACCTCATGAACCAACATCTGCTAGCCTCAAACTTTTCTTCTGCAACTTCCTCACCTCTGTCAGACTTTATAGAATTGAAGGGAGTTAAAGCCTTACTCTAGATTAGGCTTTGGCTTAAGGGAATATTGTGGCTTGATCTTCTGTATACACCATTAAAATTTTCTCCATTTCAGCAATAAGGCTGTTTCACTTCTTATCATTCATGTGATAAGCACAAATAGCTTTAATTTCCTTCAGGAACTTTTCCTTTGCATTCACAACCTGGCTAACTTTTGGGTGCAAGAGACCTAGCCTTTGGTCTACCTTGGCTTTCAACATGTCTTCCTCACTTAGCTTAATCATTTCTAGCTTTTGATTTAAAGTGAGAGATTTTCGACTCTTCCTTTCACATGACACTTATAGACACCATTGTAGGATTATTCATTGGTCTAATTTCAACATTGTTGTGTCTTAGGGAATAGGGAGACCCAAGGAGACGGAGAGAGACAGGGGAACGGCCAGTTGGTAGAGCAGTCAGAACACACACAATGTTTATTGGTTAAAGTTCACCATCTTATATGGGTGCAGTTAGTGGTGCCCCAAAACAATTACAATAGTAACATCAAAGATCACTGATCATAGATCACCATAACATAATAATGGTAAAAAAAAAATTGAAATATTGTGAGAATTACCAAAATTCTTACACAGAGACATGAAATGAGCAACTCTTGTTGGAAAAATGGTGCCAGTAGACTTGCTCAATGCAGGGTTTGCCACAAACCTTCAACTTGTAAAAAAGTGCTGTACCTGCAAAGAGTAATAAAGCAAAGCACAATAAAACAAGGTATGCTTGCAGTTATGTTTTAGTTTTATCTACAGTTATTGCTCTTCTCAAGTTGTATATAATTTTTAAAAATTATATATATTTTTGGCAGTACGCGGGCCTCTCACTGTTGTGGCCTTTCCCGTTGCGGAGCACAGGCTCCGGAGGCGCAGGCCCAGTGGCCATGGCTCATGGGCCTAGCTGCTCCGCGGCATGTGGGATCTTCCCGGACGGGGCACGAACCCGTGTCCCCTGCATCGGCAGGCGGACTCTCAACCACTGCGCCACCAGGGAAGCCCCTAAAAATTATTTTTTAAATGTACAAAAATAAAACACAAGCACATGCATGTAAAATGCAAACAATTTAGGTAATACACAGAGTAAAAAAGTGAGTTTCTCTTTTCTTCTCCTTGAGATAACAACTTCTGGCAGCCATTTCTTTTTGCATTTACATAGAGAATGTGTATATACATAGCTTACATGTAGTTTTGTCTTTACAAAAAATTTTATCCTAAACATATTACTTGATTTCTTTTTACTTAATAATGTCGATAACCAGGTCAAATTTCCATACCATTATATAGAGAGACACCACATTTTTTAAGGGTTTTGTGATGGTCCATTGTATGGATTAGCATAATGTACTTAGCCAGTAGTTTCTTGATGGATATTTAGGTTTCCAGTTTCTTGCTCTTACATATTATAATGCAATGAATATTCTTGTACCCCATATTTCCATATTTTTAATCTATTTGATAGTTAGAGGCTAATGATGATATGTTAAGCTTTTGTAATCCTGTTTCTGTTCATTTCTCCACTTATTTTTAACATCAGCATCAAGTGCTTAATGAATTTTGATATTACTTTTTAGTGCACAAAATTCAGGACTAAAATACCTTCATTTTGGATATTTTTATATATTTATTTAGTGGGCTGCACCGGGTCTTTGTTGTGGCACGTGGAATCTTCGTTGCCATGTGTGGGATCTTTAGCTGTAGCATATGAACCCTTAGTTGCAGCATGGGGGATCTAGTTCCCTGACCAGGGATCAAACCCAGGCCCCCTGCACTGGGAGCATGGAGTCTTAGCCCCTGGACCACTAGGAAAGTCCCCATTTTGGATTTTTTAAATGAATATAAACTTATTTTGCCCCACTAAATGTTTTTTCTTAAATTATATTTTATCCAATACCAACATTGACAGCAGTTTTCTTTTTGGATGTGACTGTCATACGTACATTCAATCACACATTTCTTTTTGGCATTTCTAGATGGCTGAGTTTTGGGAGTCTCTCTCATAAACAACACATGGTTGAGTGGGCTGTCCCTTTATTCAGTATCAGAATTCTCATCCTTCATGAGCCTGTCTCCCTGAAGTTGAAAGGGAGGGTTAGATCAGTAAAACAGCTCTATTCTCAAAAGAAGGCTGTAAGGAGTAGACATACCACCTCTTATTATTTAAATGAGCCAAAATAAAAGTTTTAAAATCAGTTGGCTCTAGCAATCCCACTCCTGGGCATATATCCAGAGAAAACTATAATTCAAAAAGATACATGCACCCCTATGTTCATAGCAGCACTATTCACAATAGCCAAGACATGGAAACAACCTAAGTGTCCATCGACAGATGAATGGATAAAGAAGATGTGGTACATATATACCATGGAATATTACTAAGCCATCAAAAGGAATGAAATAATGCCATTTGCAGCAACATGGATGGACCTAGAGATTATCATACTAAGTGAAGTAAGTCAGAAAGAGGAAGACAAATACCTTATGATACCACTTACATGTGGAATCTAAAATATGACACAAATGAAGCTATCTACAAAACAGAAACAGACTCACAGACATAGAGAACAGTCTTGTGGTTGCCAAGGGGTGGGAAGGGTTGGATTGGGAATTTGGGATTGGCAAATGCAAACTATTATATACAGAATGGATAAACAACAAGGTCCTACTGTATAGCACAGGGAACTATAGTCAATAACCTGTGATAACCATAATGGAAAAGAATATGAAAAAGAATATAACTGAACCACTTTGCTGTACAACAGAAATTAACACAACATTGTAAATCAACTATAGTTCAATAAAATACATTTTTGAAAAGTCAGTTGGCCAAATTGCAGGAAATAGCAGTAACATAGATTGAATCTGATCAGGCTTGGTGCTTTAGTAACTCCTTTCCCACCCACAGGTAAGGTCATAGATGCCCCACAAAGGTTACTGCCTCTAAATGCTAACACAGAGAGGTGATATTTCCTAGAGACTTTTCCTCATCTTGCTTCTCAGCATGCTTGCTCTACCTTGGCAGCCTTCTGATTGCAGTCACACTACTTAACTCCTGCTTCCTTACCTCTCTTCCCTGCTCCTTTGACTTGGCTCTCTATATGAAATATCTGACCCCTCCACCAACTTGGGACCTATGAGAAATTTCAGTTTCAGCTATTAGTCAGTACTATTCCTGAACTTCTCCATCTTTTGGATGCTATTTTATATTTTGTGGGTATGTCTGGCTCCTTCACTAGGCTGAAAGCACCTGTGTCTTACCCACTTTTGTAATCCCCACCTGGCCTAGTAGAGTACTTTACATGTGCAGGCACTCAATAATGTAAAATAAAGAAGGAAATAATAAAACAAACTATGAGAAAAAAGAGAATCAAAAAAGGGGGAAAAGATGACTCTTTAAGAATTGTGTTTACATAAAATTGAGATGTGATCAATTGAATGAGGATTTGTCTAGATTGGTTGGTTTTGGTAGTGATAGTAAAATAATTGTAAATATCTATAATATGTGTGTGACCTTAATCGTTTCTTTAGACTCTTCTAATGAAGAGAGGGAGGGGAGGGTCCAATCATAGTATAATCCAATCAATCTCTCACCCTCCAATAGTTGCATCTCTGGGATCCATTCTCCCTTCCAATTCAAGGGGGTGGAGCAGAATCAAGGAATGTGGTTCACATGGTTTATGAATGGCTAGTGATGGTTTTTCTCCTCCTTATGGCATTTGTCATCTCTGCCTCTGCTGCTCCAGACCTGTGCCCTAGCAGAAACTACTGCTTCTGTCATACCTCTGGATGTCAGCCACAATACTGTAGCCTTAGTTGCTTTTCCATTCCATTCCGACAGTCATTTCTGCCCTTACTTGTACATCAGTGTATTACTAAGCCACAAATAGCACTGCCTTGTGCTTTCAAGTTCTTAGGATGACTCTAATGCTAGAGCTCTTTTATTTGAATCGTTATCTATCAGAGCCAGCACCACCCCTGACACTGAGCCTTTAGCACAGCACAGCCCCATGCGTATTCTACTCAACCACCCCTTCCTCTCTAACACAGACCATTTTTTTCCTAATCAAAGAAGTTTACCTCAATAATAACTTCCCTCAAAGTTGTTCTTTCCCATCTATTAAACTGAATTCTTACTCAAAGGAGGGCTCTTATTCTCCCAAAACTCAGGGAGGGGTATTATTGTTTGGGGCAGATGTTAATTTCAACTTACCCAGTTATTATAACTCATATCAGAGTCCTTAAACCCTCATTTAAGTAAACCTCTGATGGGTCTGTCTTCCTGGGCATCTAGATATGCCTGGACATGTTTCCATCCACAGTGAGTACTTCTACAACCTAGCCTCTCACTTGAAGACTCTTGCTACACTTGAATAGTTTTATAATTAAAAAATAATAAATGAACTTGTGAGAACCAAATGAGAGCAAGCCTGTGAAAGTGCTTTGCAAATGCAGTGTATTATAATTAGTTCCTTATTGTTTATTTGTTTAATAGAAATCCATATCCATGGTGGAAGTGAAGGCATCAAATAGCAAAGGTTTAAAAAATAAAATAAAAGACAGAACTGATTAACTGTGGGAGAAATCAAATTGACAAACACATGAAAATTAATTCAAACTCTATGTATAAATAGAATTTCTGTGGCCCTATTTGAACGTAGTAGACACTTGCCAAATTAACAGAGATAAAAGTTGGAAGATGGTCTGGGAGTACCTAAAAGTAGTCATACGCAGGCTGCATATGTTAGGCAACAGAAATCTAAATGAAACTATACAGCATGGAGGATTACAAAGCTTGACTCCAGAGGTCAACTGCTTGGGTTTAAATCTGAGCCCTGCCACTTAGGAGCTCTAGGTGAATTTTGACAAATTACCTAATCTTAATTTCTCATCTATAATAAATTAGAGATGTCATAGTACCATCTCCCCCAAGTATTACATGAGTCAATACATATAAAGCAACATGAATAAATTTTACAATTCATCTACTTATGCCATTGTTTTTTATGGAAGTAAATTGGGCTAGAGTTTACCCAAATTTTCACTAAAGTGGAAATTTGGGGACTTGTTTTTTCAGTTAGGTAGAATTTGGTAAATGTTATCTGTAATTGAAATGAAAATTATTTAGTTTTAAGCAAAAGTTAAGGAGTAATCTAGAATATTCAAGTGGCTTAAACAATCCCCTTTTATAAAACTAGTTTGTTTGCCCTTTTGCTCACAATATGGGCAAAGGGACACACTATCATAGGACAAGATCAAGAAATAACAGTTGATGTTAAAATGATTAAAATTCTCATTTACTCAAAACGAGTGCTATAAATGGAGATTACTTTCACAATTACTATAGAAAACATAATTAATGTTCATGTGCAGATACAGTTTTATTTACAAATATCAGATAGTTTACACTGTACTTTGTTTTAAACTACTGCCATAAATGGAAAAGTTTTACTACCACTATAGAGAGCTGCATGCATAATCATATGTAGAAATAGCTGAAGCTCTGAATATTAGTGAATGTATCAAGCAATTTGTCCTAAAGTACAGCCTTATAAAAGGAAATTACTTTCATAACTATTTGAGAGCTTAATTACTAATCAAACATAGATACAGTTTTAGTTACAAATATTAGAGTTTATTGTGTAATACTTGAAAATAACTGCACTCTAAAAGCATTTATTTTCAACAATTCTTGAAAACCAAATGCTTAACATAAACCACAAAATGTTCACCATAACAATACTTTCAAAAAGCTGTTTACTAAAACATGAATTTGGAGTAATAATAAAAAAAAAACAATTTGGATACCAGCAATGCTTATATTCTCTCCCAGAAAGGCATGGAAGCGAGTCGATCACATTCCCATTGGTCTAAAAGAAGGGCTGTCTGCCAGAGCCCTGACTCATACGCAGCCTGTTGGCCATATTTAGCCGTGGAGCCTGTAGTTGATTAGCTGTGCTCTGACAATAAATATCCTATCATTGCTGCCCAGGAAAATCACTGCAGTATAGAGAGTTTCTAAGACTATACCATAATTCACGTTAACCAAGATAGACTCTGTATACATGAACACCCTTAATATGAAGATCTGGTTTCATGATATATATCCTTGTGGAATTTAGTTAAGCAGATAATTAATAGCTGATCCTCACTCTAGTCAACTCAACAATTTCGAGGTTGATTATCCAGTTTCTGGGGTTATCCATGTCCTGCTTTTTCTCCTACCACTTCCTTTGGCTGACAGCCTTTTGACCACTTCACTGTTCATTAGCACCTGCAAAGGATAACTGAAAGCAGATGAACTCAAACCACTCAATTATGCTTCTCATTAGCAGCTCTACTGAGGGTCCTGTCCAGGAGGTGGTTGCAACTATTAGATAAAATTAGGTTTCCAGATTATCAGTGGATTTCAATTATCCACGTTGCTTCTGCCCCTCATGACCCTGCATAATCTAGAGTTGGCCATCTCTACATTATTTGCCTGGCCAGATGGAGAAAAAAGTGGATCTTTAATGAGAAACTTAAAGATACTGGCTATTTGTTCTCTCATTTCTGTTGAGAGTTTTCTCCCTAGTCCCTTTTTTGTATAGCTAATGCAAAAGCACACAAGGTTCTGCGAGAATGCATACTAATTGTTATTTGTTTAAATTATTACTGTAATTGGTAAAACCCTGAAAGTCATTTTATGAACATGTGGGTATTTAGCCACATTTCTTACATTGGAAGGGCTTTTTGTGAGTGTTTTAAATACTTGACTTGGCAACTCATACTAATCTCAACCAGAAATACTGTAGCCAGGGAGTGCCAGTAATAATATGCTGTTAGAGGTTTATCCTATGATGCATGAACAAGGGTGTGTCTCCAGGGAAAACAAGACTTGTTTATCTTTCTAAACCATGAAATACTTTAATCTCTTGTAATCTTTGTTGTTCTATGCATTTGAACATTTTTATTATAAAAGTAGTACAAGTTTATTTTAGAAAATAGAGATAACCATAGAAACTGTCCATAATCCCACCATCGAAACCAGTTACCATTTTGTGGTATACACTTGCAGAACTTTTCTTATCAAAAATAGATTAACCCCACACCTCTTCAAGTGGGGTCATATGTAATATAGCCATACTGTATATAGCCATACTGAGTTTGTACAGATTTTTTACAAGAATGAAATCAGTAATACACTCCTTAAGATTTCACTTTCAGAAAGTAGTGTAACTTCTGAGTTGTGTGTGTGTGTAGCCTTTTTAGTTTAATATGGTGTGGCTGGTTGTCACTCTGATCTTGTTTTTGCTAGTGGTTTCCACCTGGTACACATATGTATATTTAATTTACAGTTTACTGGTATCAGTCAATTTAAGAGGACCAATAGGCACCAAAAATACTTAATTTCTCTTAGTGAATTATCACAGTAAAACACTAAATGAGTTTATCTTAATGTGCTCATTAATCTACGATAATAAAATCTATTCTGTCCTTGATAGATATTCTGAAGATTCTTTGTACTGCATCATATTCCATCTCAGAAGTAAAACCAAAAAACCACCCCCCAAGTCCCCACTCACAGTTTTGTTGACTTAAACAAGCAACAATGAAATGATTAGTATCCACCACCACTGCTATCCTGCCCCCGCCGAGGAAGAAAATTATCTGAAAATGTATTGAAATCTCCAACCTATTTTTTTTCCTAACATCCCCAATCTTTCAACTACCAAGCCTTTTTCATCTCAATAAATATCTCCATCTTTCCATTTGCTCAGGGCAAAAACACTGTCATCATCCTTGATTCATTCCCCTTCTCTCACGCACCATGTCCTATCCATCAAGAAATCCCATTGGCTCTACCTTCAAAACATACCCTCAGTCTGATCAGTTCTCAAAGGCTCCACTGCTATCACTCAGGTCCAAACCACCATCATCTGTGTTTTGGATTATTGTAGTAGTGTCTTAACTGGTCTCCCTGCTTTGGCCTTTTTACTCCTATAGTTTATTCTTCACACAACATCCCAAGAGATTCTTTTAAAATCTATGTCAGATCAAGTCACTCCTCTCCTCAAAACTTTCCAATGGCATCCCACCTCACTTTGAGTCAAAGCCAAAATCCTTACAATGGACAACAGGATCCTACAGAATATATCACCCCTTCACCCTTCAGTATTCTCTGGACCCCTCTCCTGTTGCTCTCTCCTTTTCCCAGTTCACTTCAATGGTCTCCATTCTATTTGTCTAAAAAGCAGCAGCCACAGAGAACTTGTACTTTAAGATAGAGTCCACATGGCTATAGAAATAGTAGTTGCTAAACAATCCACTGTAATGAGCTCAGTGTGCTTTGTACCCCTCACTCATCCACTCTGTAACATCCCATACTCATTTCTTAAACTTCACTTAGTCAGCAAATAGTTACCGAGAGCCTATTATATTCCAGACACTGTTGTATATGCATTCATCAGTAAACAAAACGTACAAAACTTTCTACCTTAGTAGTTTCCATTCTGTAGGGGGAGGGTGGGAGGGGAACATCATAAGTCAATTGTGAAGTATGTTAGGAAGTGATAACTCATGTGTGTATAAGTGCCGTGTGTGTGGGTAGTTGTACTGCTGCTCCTTGCCACAATGTCGTATTTGAATTTGACATGTTTCTTGAGTTGTGTTTTGCATAGCTCATAGATTCTATCTACGTGCAATATCCTGGCTTGTGACGTGGTTCTCACATGAATTGGCTATTATATGTGGTGATCTTCCTGCACTTTCTAGCATGACCTGTTCCTTGAATTTACTTTTACTCATTCCATTGCTTTAACAGGTAATGCATTTATCTCCCTGCCCTCCAGGCCATTGGTAGAAATTATGGCTGACATCTTAAGAATTTGTTGGTGATCTTCTACCACAACCACTTCTTCCCTTCTGTTTGGTCTTCTCTCTTGTTTATGCCTCAGGCCTGCCAGTGGCAGTCAGTGACACCCATAATGGATTCCTTCACCCCAAAAGTTTGAATGAAACTGCCATAGTCAGAAATGAATTATTGACCTGTAAGGAATTAGACACAGTGAGTTAACTGGTTATTTTCCTAGCAATATGTCCAATTCTAGTTAGAACCAGTGTATTTAGGTTTATATTAGTCCATCACTGACCCTGAATATGTACAAATGTCCAGGATACTTCTGGGCTTCCTTGATTTCTCAATCTGAGATTTTGTTTGACTATGAGATAAGGCTTTGGGTTACCCCTAAGGGTTTCAGGCAAAACTGAATTTCTTAATCTACTGAACAGCCTGACTATTCAGATAGGCAGAATTTAATTGACACCTATTTAGGAGATTCTGCCTGGAGATGAGTTATGGAAAAATATAGCTCCACTAGAAACTTTTCACTTTTCTCTCTTCAAAACTCTGATTTTCTTCTAGCCCAGCCATGCTCACAGGGGTTTTAAGCGGATTAATTAGTGCTTGAAAAGCACCATTCTACATGAAAAGTAGCTAAGTACTAATATAATCTTTTAAACTCTGGATGTTTGCCTTTTTTAAAAATTCATATTGCAGTTCTAATTTCATACTTTTTCCATAATGTCACCAGATTGTAGGTGAGCTCCCAAAATAGACAGCTACCAGGACTAAAACTGTTGTATGACCCAATATGCAAAATAGCTCTGGGAAAGGAATGCTGAAATTGACTTGTTTGTAGCAATGGCCTATTCTTTTAAAAGGATTCCTGTTTATTCAATGTCATCACAAACAGCTTTTCAGCGATTTGGAAATGAGAGCATTTTGTATTTAGTGTAGAGAAAAAATAGCTATTTATGTAACAGTCATCGCAGATTAGTTAGAATGCCATGGAAAGTTTGTTTCAAAACTCAGACTTGGAATTTGAGTTTAGCAATAGATTAGATTAATTTTCATGAAAATCTTGGTATTGTAAGTCTCTTCTTCCTTTCTTAAACTTTTCATTATATTCTCACAAATAAAGCTTAACAGGTTGTGATGAGATATTTCTCTTCCAAGACTGATTAAAAAAAATATTCATTTGGATTTATAACCAAGTGTCTATGAGAAAAACAAGTCAGAATATTGTCTACAGGCAATACAGGAATACCATTGAATTGTAATGACTTTCTATCCTATTTCACCTTTCCATGTATCTTGCAAAAAAAAAAGAAAAAAAACGGTAAAAGCTAACAATCTGAGCTGAAGCTTCCAAGTTTTGAAACAGGCAGGTTACTGAAAGGTGGCTGAAAGAGCATGTGGGTGTACCATTGTTTTTAACTCTGAACAAGTTCAAACCTCGGTAGCTGTTCTATAATTAGTACCTAGACTCTATAATGAAGAAAGGTTTGACAAACAACAAGGTCTTACTGTATAGCACAGGGAAGTATATTCAATATCCTGTGATAACCCATAATGGAAAAGAATATGAAAAAGAACATATATATGTATAACTGAATCACTTTGCTGTACAGCAGAAATTAACACAACATTGTAAATTAACTATATTTCAATAAAATTTTAAAAAAAGAAAGAAAGATTTCTTAGTTTGTTGCATCTACCTGACAGAATGGGGATCTACTGTTCTCCATAATTTAGATAATGATTACTTAATGGTCTTCTGGACTAGCTCTATGCATTACAATGTTAAGGACGTCAAAAATTTAATTCCCTTGTCATGTTAATTAATTTTGCAAGCCTTACTTTAGGAAATAATGCTTTATTTGTTTTTGCCCTTTTAGGAATTCTGTAGTACAGTCTCTGAAAAATTAAGTGAAGAAAATTGATAGATTATGTCACAAACAAAGATGTGTACATTAAATTCTGATGTCATTTTTGAAACTACTGTTACATAAAAATATGAGTTGAAACTTTATACCATAAAGTGTCTTATGAATATATGCTTTCAAAGATATCAGTTGCATTTAGTTAAAGCAACCATAATGAATACAGGAGGAAAGCTAGAACACTGGACAAACTGTTATTAGTGAAAAAAGTCAAAGAAGTATCATCTATGATATTCAATAGATAAACTAAATGGCTAACTTCTAGAAAAAAAAGTGCTTCTATGAAAACAGTACTATCCTCACATCCTTTCGTGCTTACATTTTAAATTCAGTAAATAAAGGGTGAACATGCGCTACTTTAGCTATGGATTATAAAGTGTTTAAGACGTGGAAGGCTAAGAGTAAGAATGAATGACCAAATCTCAGTGTATATAAAAGGTTAATAGGGAGGTGCTGCAGTCCTATGTATGACTGGTGGGGTTGCAATTTCACCAGTTTATTAAGAACCAGAGAAGGATGAATATTAGAGTTAGTCAAGGTGCAGGGGAGCAGAATTATAAAACACTCCTGGGGAACTAAGCAAATGTTATTGGGCAACAGATGAACACTGACAGATACAATTTAATATCTCTGCATACAATCAATGCACATTGGAAAAAATTAAACTGCTTGCATACCCTGAAAGATTCTGAATTAGTTCATACATCCTGAGAGGGGTGGAAAACCCTTAAATGTCCAACACAGACAATTCAGTGAGATTGTCTGCTCAGTGTTCAGCTGTGGTCAAATGCTAAGCAAAATATTAAAGCATTTTGAAACAAGTGAAGAATTAGTCAAAAGATATAATGATACACCACATACATATACCTAAGGTTTGTGAGCACAACACGCACAAAATAGTACATATGTACATACAGTAGTTATTTGGCCTTGTTTAGAGCAAACAAATATCTTTCAATTTTATTTTGGTGTCATGAAGCATAATTAAGGATATACTTAGCATTTCACTATCCCTTGGTGTCATAAAATAAAATAAGAAAATATACAGAACCACAAATGTTTAGCATTAAGTATGTCTGGAAGAGAGTGTGTAATTATAATAGAAGGTAGTATGGGATAGTGACTGAACATAGGCTTTGAAATCAGACACACCAAAGTTCCAATCCCACTGCATCTATAAAATGGCAATCCTTAGCACATGAGATTAACCCACTGTGTAGTTTACTAATTCCCAACAAGTGAGTGTTTGAAAAAATGTAGACTTCCTGTCATAGATATTCTGATAGCTTTTCTAGATCTCAGTAGGTCCAACTGAACTGCTTATACATTTCTTTAATAAATGTTTTTACTGAAATATAACAATATGCATTCCAAAAAGTATACAAACCACAAGCATACAGCTGGATGAATTTTCACATAATGAAAAGACCTGTGTAGGAGTTCCCTGGTGCTCTAGGAGATAGCATTCAGCACTTTCACTGCTGTGGCTGGGGTTCAATCCCTGGTCGGGGAACTGATATCCCGTAAGCTGTGCAGTGCGGCCAGAAAAAAAAAGACCTGTGTAACCATCACCCAACTCAAATAGAACATTATCAAACTCAGTCTCCCTCATTCCCCTTCCCACTCATTATCCCCCTCTTATCCAAAGCTAATCACTATTTATTATCATAGATTAGGGTTATTGAACTTCATATGATTGTAATCAAAGACTATGTAGTCTTTTGTGTCTGACAGCTTTCACTCAACATTTTTTGTGATATTCCTCCACATTGCTGCCAGTGGTAGTTGTTTGTTCATTTTCATAGCTGTGAAGCATTGAATTATCTGAATACACCTTAGTTTATGTGTCCATTCTCCTGTTGATAAACATTTATTTTCTGGCTGTCATATGATGTTGCTGTGAAATTTCTTGTACATGCCACTGGTGAATCTATGTATATATTTATGTTGAGTGTGGAATTCCTGGGTCGTAAGTTAAGCGCATATTCAGCTTTGATGAAGACAGGGAAGCAGTTTTCCAAAGTGGTTGTACCAATGTACTCTTCTATCAGCAGTGTATAAGAATTCCTGCTGGGCTTCCCTGGTGGCGCAGTGGTTGAGAGTCCGCCTGCCGATGCAGGGGACACGGGTTCATGCCCCGGTCCAGGAAGATTCCCACATGCCGCAGAGCGGCTAGGCCTGTGAGCCATGGCCGCTGAGCCTGCGCGTCCAGAGCCTGTGCTACTCAATGGGAGAGGCCACAACAGCTAGAGAAAAAGAATTCCTGCTGCTCCACATCCCAGCCAACACTTAATTTTGAAAGTTGTTTTTTTTTTTAATTTTAGTATTTCTGGTGGGTATCATCGTTTGCTATTAAAGCATGTTATTTAGTGCTAAGAAGAAATGAGCTATTAAGCCATGAAAAAACTGGACGAATCTTAAATGTATATTACTAAGTAAAAAGAAGTCAATCTGAAAAGACTACATACCATTTGATTCCAACTCTGACATTCTGGAAAAGGCAAAACTATGGAGACTAAAAAGATCAGTGGTTGCCAGGTGTTAGGGTGGAGGGAGGGATGAATGGGCAGAGCACAGACAATTTTTAGGGTGGTGAAACTATTCTGCATGACACTATAATGGTCGATACATGTCATTATACATTTGTCAAAGCCCATGGAACGTACAACACCAAGAGTGAAGCTAATGTAAACTATGGGCTTTGGGTGAAAATGATGTATTGATGTAGGTTCCTCATTTGTAATAAATATACCACCCTGGTGGACAATGTTGATAGAAGGGGAGGCTGTGTGTCGGGGGGCAGGTAGCGGGTATATGGGAACTCCCCATACTTTCTCCTCAGTTTTGCTGTGAACCTAAAACTGCTCTAAAAAATAAAGTCTATTAAAAAAAGTAAAGTAAAAGCCAATGGTTCCTGGGGGGATACACTAAGGAAGTAGCCACTGTGGGCTTTATCATAAGAATACAGAAAGGCTGAGAACTGCAGAAATTTTTAAAAGCATGCAAGCTTTTACTCATACCCATCAACTTCTCAATTAAAATGATGTTTTTATTGTCTTCATTATGTAGGAATGGGAGGAAAAAATGGGAATACATTTCAGGGCCTCTATTTATTTCCTACTGAGTGGGGTAGGGCTGGCCTTTATGTAGGTAGTCACCTACCTGGTAGAATATGAGAGATGCTTAATGGCTACATTTGACCTAAAATCTCACCTGCTATCCTGTCATGGAATCACCTTCTTCCTCTCCTGGATTGAAATGTATCCTGCCTGCTTCTCATTTTTAACACATCTAGTATGTTGCTCATCACCAAATGACACATAGAAGGTGTTCAATAATTGTTTGTTGAATAAATTAGTTATTGATTCTGATTTTTTAAATATAGGATAAACACCCCCCCACCATATAAAAGAAAAGTTGAGTTCTCTCTTTTTTACTTCTCAAACTTGTCAAATTCTTAAAGCCCAACTATCTCCCAACTTTCTTTTAAACTACTCTGTTTATTTTGCTTCTTACAAGGGCAAATAACATGACTTTGAAACAATTAGACTGTTTCAAAGGGGTTTGACAGTCACAGTCCAGTTGATTTTGAACTCATTGATGGTGCAGTTAGGAATGCTCATTCTCAGATGGGCTGATTTCCACATTTGGGGTATAAAATGTATATATAAATGAAAATTATTCATACCTTTTATTGACTGTTTCTCCTGTTAGAAATGTCAGATGGCACTCTAGAGCCTTTAGATATAATGAAAAGTAAAGTGGAAGCTATTTCTATGCGTTCAGCTTTATTTCTTGTTCTTTTCCTTTCTGTTATACTCCTCTTAAGGCATTATTGCTTCTTCCTGTAACTTCCTGCTTCCAAGCAAAGTGGCAACAGTGAAGATCTTCTGTCACTACCTCACCACCTGGTCCAGCCCCAAATCACTATGATGCCTTCACAGACAGACACCTATTTCATTCCTAGCTTTCTGATTGGTGAGCCTTGGATTTTGTACTGGTATATAACTAATCTGCTTTGGAATTAAAATAGTTTGGGATTCTGCAAAGTACTCTAGGAAATGAAAGGTAGAAACAGTAATTGTGGTAAATCAAACAAAAGAGCACACATTTGTATGAAAACCATCTGTGATGAGGTTGTGGCAGGGAAAAAGAAAAGTTAAAAGTGAAATGAGCCTTTGTCCTTCTGAGTATGAGATGAATGTAAAGTGGGCTCAGGAAAAAAATTCCCCTTGGAGTGTTTTATTATCCAATCCCAGAGTGTGGGATGTAAACTTCCTCTCACTGTTGAGCACTGTGTCAGAAAGATGTGAATTAAACATATAACTAAAAATACACTTGATGCCTAGGTATCTAGGCCTTGAAATGATAATTTAGCAAATACTATCCTAGTGTCTGACTACTCCAAGGAGTGTTTTCCAAACTTACTTACGAGCATGGTCCCCCCAAAAATACATTTTATAAAGCAACCCTTTCTTTTTCAGTTTTTCCTTTGACATGCCAATAAAGCTCAAGTGACCATAGGCAACAACTTCCTAATCCATATTTCTAGCTCGTAAGAACCTAGTTATTCCACAATATCTGGTTTTCTCCCATCACACCAATATCCTCTCTTGTATTAGAAGCAGTCTTCCACTGTTTAAGAATAGCAGCAGGGGGAATTCCCTGGTGGTCCAGTGGTTAGGACTTGGCACTTTCACTGCCGTGGCCTGGGTTCAATCCCTGATCAGGGAACTGAGATCCCGCAAGTCTCGAGGTGCGGCCAAATACAAACAAATAAACAAAGCAGCAGAACATCTGCAGCAAGAGTAGTTTTTCTAAGTCTTTTAAGTGCCCCTTTAAATCCATTTAATTCAGAAGGCAGTAGCAATAAGCCAAATCCTACCAAGATGAAATGAATGATTACAGTTCTCTCATTACTTTTGTCCAAATATGGGCTCTTGGTTTATGCAAACAAGTACAGAAGTTTAGGCACAACCAAACCTTTCTAGTCATGGTTACTAGACTTTGGACATCACTATTTTTACTGTGAGGCGGCTACACGGGCTGATAACAAGTGCCAACCTACTCTGCCCTTCAGCTCGACCAAACTAAAGAGAAGACATATAGATGGAAAAGAATGCAGGCAGTTTTGATTCCCTTTGCCACTGCTAGGGCTTTTTGTGTGAGTACTCTTTAGGCTAAATTGAAAGAGCACAGACACTGAACAGATTTTAATGGAAGTATCAAGTAAAACTCAAAATTGCCTCATTACTTACCAGTGCCTGGAGCCTGCATCTTCCTGCCACCATTATCACAATAAACTCATAAAGGTGTAAAACTATGCAGAGCTATGTTAGACACATTAAAATAACATCTGTTAAATGTCTCTTATGGCACATTTCTTTCCCTCTTATTCTTTTCTATTCATCATTTTCTCCTTACCGATCTGAACTGGGCTGAAATAGGAAACAAAGAAACAAAAAACATTACTATGGTTCCTGTAGTATAGCTGTTTTGGTGTTGTTATCTTTGTTTTCATATTTTGTTTCTGTTTCTAACAGTGTTCTAAGAAATATTAAAGAACAGCCTAAACATTGTATTGTATGAAGGTAAAATACCATTATCTCTATCTCAAGCTACTTAGGAATTTTCTGAAAACACTAAGTTTATATAAATGTCAACCTTAAGAGTTGAGGCTGTATTATCACTGCTCCTGAGAGATACTTTTACAATTGGAAAAACATACTTAAATTCTCTCTGGTTATCAGAGATATCAGAGTTTGGATCATTACTTAACCATCTCCTCCTGTAGTACCAATCTTGGTGAACCATCTGGTCACCCAAGACAGAGAAACCTGAGAATCATCCTTGAGATGGTCTCCATTTCAAATTCATACATCCAATCTATATTGATTCTACCTCCTTGATATATTTCGAGTCTCTTCTAGAGACCTAAAATTAATAACTCCAATCTGGTCTATCAATTTCCATTTCTACTACCTTAGCTTTGTTTTTTTTTAGAAGATGTTGGGGGTAGGAGATTTTTAGTAATTTATCTATTTATTTTTGCTGTGTTGGGTCTTCGTTTCTGTGTGAGGGCTTTCTCTAGTGGCAAGCAGGGGCCACTCTTCATTGCGGTGTGCGGGCCTCTCACTATCGCGGCCTCTCTTCTTGCGGAGCACAGGCTCCAGACGCACAGGCTCAGCAGCTGTGGCTCACGGGCCTAGTTGCTCCGCGGCATGTGGGATCCTCCCAGACCAGGGCTCGAACCCGTGTCCCCTGCATTAGCAGGCAGATTCTCAACCACTGTGCCACCAGGGAAGCCCCAGCTTTGGTTTTTAATCACCTGGACGATTATAAATCTCCTATGTAGTCTGCCTGCCATCAGTCTCTCCTTTCCCAAATGTTCCTAAATATTCTAATAAAATGTTCTCTCTAAAATGCAAAGATTAAGTCATTAAAAAAATCCATAAGAGATTCTGTATTGCCTTTACAACAAAGCCCACACTCCTTAATATGGGTTACAAGGAACTGGTCTTTACTTACCTCTCCAACTTCATCTCTGGTCTCCTTCCCTTCATAACTCCAACTAGTTTGGTTTCCTTACAGTTACTTCATCCTGAAAGCTTCTCACTCCACACCTTTGTATGTGCCATTGTTTCCTATGCCTGGCAAATTTCTCTTGAACTCTCTACTACCAAACTCCAGTACTCTTCTTATTACTTAGAATTGTGTTTAACAGTACATAATAGAGAAGTGGCTACAATGGCTTAAACAAAAACCCAAAGGAAATAGAAGTTTTATGGTATCATCAGGGACCAAGACTACTATTATCTTTTTATTTTACCATTATTATAAGGAGGCTCTTGTACTCAAGGCTGTGAGATGATGATTCCATCTCTAGGTTTCATATCTGCACTCCAAGCATGAAGAAAAGGAAGAGTGAAGAACCTGTCAGTTAAGTTCATTTTCATTGGGAAAAAATGATTTTCAACAAAGCCCCATCCAAGAGGCTTTCACTTACACTGTCACTCATACCTAGAATGGGGTATGAATGGGCAGGCAGTTTTTAACTAGACACAATGCTGCCTCAAAAAGTCAGGGTTCTATTTGTATGCAGGAATGGGAGAATGGATAATGTCTGCCACATCCTTTTACCTGGCTACCTCTTACAAAATTCTGATCAAGTTTCACCTTCTCTTGGAAGGTTTTTATGACACCACAAGTTTGGACTCAGTGTTATCCTGTGTTCCCAGACCAGTGCCTGTAAAATAGAAGGCACCCCATACATTTGGTTGATTGAATGACTTCATGAAAGTTACGTCTATTCCTTGTGCTTTTAGCACACCATATTGTAATCATTACTTTAGATGATTGCTCCTTCATGAACCTATACATTTTCTAAGGCCAATGGCTGTGTCTTACTCACCTCAGTATTCCACAGTATATGAAATACAGTAATTTAATAAATGTTTGTGGAATGAATATGTAACAGAAGACATTTTAAGATGAGATTTTATAAGCAAGTTGCACTACTCAGAAGGATATAAAAATTAAGTTTTCCTCTGTGTTGGGGAATGGCAGCAGGCATCTATCTAAATAAAGTTATCACAGGAATATACTAATCTTAGTATCTAGCTTAGAACCCCAACAGCTAACTAATCCCAGCAGCTGAAGCCATTCTATTTCTGCCCATGGGTTCAACTTCATCTCCAATTCTGGAACCATAATCTCAATGATCAGTACTGCCACCTTCATTTTAGATCTCATTCTGACCTCCTGCCTTATCATAACCAATCTTAGCTTCATTCCTAACCTAGAATTCATGTCCAAAATATGTCTTTGTGATTAGGTTCTATCTGCATTAAACCTTGTCTTCATGACTTGTTCCCTGCCATCTGTTACAAGACCTCTCCTATACCAATTGTTGGCCTGTCTGGATCTCAACATATCATCTGGGCTCTGTTTAACTGTCTGGACCTTTTCCTAATGACTGCTGCTTGGAACTTTCCAGATTGCCTGCCTCTCTGGCTGCTTGACACCTGTAAGTCTATCTAGGTTCTCAGCCCCATCCTTCCCCTCTCTGGCCCATTCTGTCAGTTCAACCAAAGGCTGGTTCTGACACTTGTAGTGGGGCCGGGTTCACCTAAGAAGCACTTTATCAGAGAAGACCTGGAATCAAAAAGGGAAGCAGATATTTGATAAGAATTCTGAGAAATATTCACATAGTTGAATGAAACCAAACTCTTTATTAAATACCTAATTGTCTCAACTAATTCGCATAATGTTTTCTGTTTCTTAAAAGTCTTAGGAATATTGCTTATATGTGGAATCTAGAAAAATGGTACAGATGAACTTATTTGTAAAGCAGAAGTAGAGTCACAGATGTAGAAAATAAACATGGTTTCCAAGGGGGGAAGGGGGGTGAGATGAACTGGGAGATTGGGATTGACATATACACACTACTATATATAAAATAAATAACTAATAAGGACCTACTGTATAGCACAGGGAACTCTACTCAATACTCTATAATGACCTGTACGGGAAAAGAATCTAAAAAAGAGTGGATATATGTATGCGTATAACTGATTCACTTTGCTGTACAGCAGAAACTAACACAACATTGTAGAACAACTATACTCCAATAAAAATTTTTTTTAAAAGTCTTAGGAAGTCAACAACTGCATTTTCTTTTTCATATAAGTGGTGGTTAACATCAACCTTTCTATTTCAGATTTATGGTTGTAGCTGCAGGACACTGTAAGTTTAGTGTTTTTCACAACAGAGTTATCTTGTTTTCTCATGGCAATTATTAGTTAAGTGGAAGTGTCAGGAAGAAGGCAAAAAAAACCTAGCATATCTGCTTTTTATGAAATATCACTGTATGTAAAGTTGAATCCTTTCCTTTACAAAGAATGGTTCTACCTCCATGCCCAGTTGTCTACATAGGGGACAATTCCTCCTTACTCCTAGTGTACTTATACACAGATTCACCTGAAATAATATGTATGGAGGTAAGTAGCAGATAATTCATGTCTGCACAAATATTGTGGAAGTGGGCAGATTCATTCAAGTTTCTATGACTCATACATTAGGGCCTACAGTCACTAGTTTCATTATTACAAAGCAGAAGGACGAGTCCTTCTCTTCAACTCTTGTGAATGAGACCTGCTAATTTTCTTAGTCTTCTACCCATTTTGCTAAAAATGGTTCAGCTATCATCAACTCTAAATATCACAGCTTAAGGGTGCATAATATAAATAGCAAGTGCTGGGGCAGATTTGCCAAAATCGTACCATTCCTTATCTCATGCTGCTCTGTGTCTTAGAACTACAACTTAGCACAAGTGGAGTGGAGGTCCACAATCCTGTCATTCCCATCTCAGTACTCTCATGTAAGTTCAATTGTTTTTTATTGAAGTATAGTTGATGGACAATATTATATAAGCTACAGGTATATAATAATGTGATTCACAATTTTTAAAGGTTATGTTCCATTTATAGTTATTATAAAATATTGGCTATATTCCCCATGTCGTACAATATATCCTTGTAGCTTATTTTATACCTAATATATAATACTCTTAATCCCCTACCCCTATATTGTCCCTTCACCACACCCTCCACTGGTAAAAACTCGTTTGTTCTCTATATCTGTGAGTCTGCTTCTTTTTTTGTTATATTCACTAGTTTGTTGCATTTTTTAGATTCCACATGTAAGTGATATCATACAGTATTTGTCTTTCTCTCTCTGAATAATTTCAGTTAGCATAATGTCCTCCAAGCCCATCCATGATGCTGCAAATGTCAGCAACAGACTAAATGTCCATCAACAGATGAATGGATAAAGAAGATGTGATACACACACACACACACACACACACACACACACACACACACACACTAGAATACTACTTAGCCATTAAAAATGTTCAGCCTTTATTGAGAGACCACTACGAGCATGGTCCTGTGCTAGATAGAGGACTATAAAGAAGTCTGAGACAAGATGCTTGCCTTCAGGAAGCTTACCATCTAGTTGACTGGAAGAGGAGACAGAAGTCTGAGTAATATGTTAACAGTCAAAAGCTTAAATCACAACAGAAAATCACAGTATATGTGAAATCTCAAACTCAGTTTAACTGCCAGTAGGAGTTATACCCTCTGTGCCCCCCACTAACAGAAAAGCAACCAGCCCTACCTTACACGGCTTTTCATAGAAGAAGGACACTTAATAGGAAATCAGATGATTTTGCAAAATATACTGTATGACAAATACAAACATTTCTTTCATTTTTCAAATATCACAGAAAAAATATTCCTCCCTCACTTAAGAAAGAAAGTCTAAGTGCCTTGTCAAATAGTGTCTACATTGTACACCTTGTTCTTGCATTTCGAATGCATTCCTAACATAATTTAACAATGAATAATAATTTATGAGTCAATGCTGATACTGTTACAGAGGAAACTAGTTAAGCCCTGAGAGAAATAAATAAGAAAATGGGTTTGAGAAGTCAAAGGAAAAGTTCTTATATTTCAGGTCTCTCCTATACTTCTCATCCATATTCTCCAACTTAAAAAAGAAATTGTGTCTGCCAATTGGTGGCCTGACCTTAGACCAAGTTTAATTAGTTAGCAGTCTTCTCTAGCTGTCATCTGGCCTCATTTACCTAGGCTGTAACCACAGGCCAGTACATTACTGAAGCGGAGACTCCAACCATGACCTTTTTGGTCTACTGAGCTGCAGTGACTCAACAGCTCATCTGATCTACCTCTTCTTTCTACTGTGCCCCAAACTGCATCGCTCCTGCCAACTTTCACTTCCCAGACTTAGTTCAGTACTTTTCAAAGTGTGGTTTGCAGACTAGTGCACTATAACTAACTATGGTGTTTGTAAAAATGCCGATTCCAGCACCCTCTTCTCAGAGATTCTGATCAAGTAGCTATGGAATGGGGACTGAGCATACGCTTTTTCACATGTTCCCCTTTGTGAAACTCATGCTCACTAAATTGAGGATGCTAATACAACTAGGGAATAGGACCTAAAGCCTGTAAGACCCAACTACTGTAGTCAATGGCCAAGATGGAAATAATTCAATTTGCTGATAACACATTTCATGTGAATGAGGATCACTCAGGAAGCTTGTTAAACATATATAGTTCTGGATCCTACCTCCAAAGCCAAAGGAGTTATAATCACAAGATGGGCTTGGACATCTGTATGTTTAAAGGGCTCCCCTAGGTTATTCAGATGTATTTCATCAGTTGAGATCCACTGCACTAGATCAATTGCTTCAAGGTGTCCAGCAGCTGGCAGAGTGAAAGAGGTTACTTACAGAAGGCCCAGGCACCTGTTCATTGTTGGAATATACTTGTTTCAAAGGACAAAGCTACACACATTTAAGTGCTTAAGGGATACTTTACACTGAATGTGGTTGGAGTAAGCACTGCAGGTTTTGGGGATGGAGGGAAGCAAAGGTTTGCAATACTATGGAAGAAATGAGGGAATTAAAAGTGGTACAGTGAGAGGTAGGTGATGACAGGTCCTGAGATAGCCAAGTGTTTCTTCATCTGGCCTCACTCCCTTTTTATTCACAGCAAATCACCCTCCCACCCTGCATCATGAAGGGCTGAGGGCTGAGTCCTTAAGGAAGAAGCAAGCACCCACATGGTGATAGTAGGGTTCTCTCCTCAGCCATTTGAGCTAGTCCTATCAGTTCTGTAAAACTCAGCAGAATACCCTCTCCCTAGCTGGAGGAGCAAAGTAGGACAGCATGAATAGACACAGAGCCATCTCATTTTGCCACCTGTGTTCTCATACCATTTGCTGTTGCTCTACGCTCATCAGCTGGAGTAACCCATCTAGCTGGTAGGTGCTGTGCTCAGCTGGAAAAAGAGAACACTTCATCCCATTCTACTGCCTATAGCTTATGACTGTCTATTAATTCCCTCTCTCTTTTTCCTCTGGGTCTGCAAGGATGTCTTAGGAGTAGAGGTGACAATCAAGTAGAAGGGCGAAACTGATTTAAATCTACTACTGAGAGTCATGATCCCTTAACACAGGGTTCCAGGGTCTAACTGAAAAGGAACTCAGGGTTAAAAGGAAGCATATAAGAACTCTTCCCACAGAGCCTATTTTAGTCCATCTCCTGGAACACATCACAGTCTACCTCCAGGCTTTAGAGCACCAAACTCTTTCCAAATGTCTAGATCCATAATCCAATCACCTCCTGGATATCATCCAAATGTTGCACTAGCATCTCTAATGTTGACTGAAAAAAAATGCAGAACCTAAAACTTGAGAATTATGTTTTATTCAGCAGAGTTTCTGAGGACTTAAGCCCAGAAGACAGCCTATCAGATTGCTCTGAGGGAGTGCTCCAAAGAGGTAAGGGAGGAGCCAGG
>NW_020173708.1:4340-4507 GCF_003031525.2 Neophocaena asiaeorientalis asiaeorientalis | reverse complement strand
TAAAACTAAAAGCTGGTTCTTTGAGAAGATTAAAAAAATAGGTAAGCCATTAGGCAGACTCATCAAGAAAAAAAGGGAATAGACTCAATTCAATAGAATTAGAAATGAAAAAGGAGAAGTAACAACTGACACTGCAGAAATACAAAGGATCATGAGAGATTACTAAA
>NW_020173708.1:0-4303 GCF_003031525.2 Neophocaena asiaeorientalis asiaeorientalis | reverse complement strand
GAGATTACTACAAGCAACTCTATGCCAAAAAAATGGACAATCTGGAAGAAATGGACAAATTCTTAGAAATGCACAACCTGCCAAGACTGAATCAGGAAGAAATAGAAAATATGAACAGACCAATCACAAGCACTGAAATTGAAACTGTGATTAAAAATCTTCCAAAAAAAAACTTCCAACAAACAAAAGCCAGGACCAGATGGCTTCACAGGCCAATTCTATCAAACATTTAGAGAAGAGCTAACACCTATCCTTCTCAAACTCTTCCAAAATATAGCGGAGGGAAGAACACTCCCAAATTCATTCTACGATGCCACCATAATCTTGATACCAAAACCAGACAAGGATGTCACAAAGAAAGAAAACTACAGGCCAATATCACTGATGAACATAGATGCAAAAATCCTCAACAAAATACTAGCAAACAGAATCCAACAGCACATTAAAAGGATCATACACCATGGTCAAGTGGGGTTTATTCCAGGAATGCAAGGATTCTTCAATATATGCAAATCAATCAATATGATAAACCATATTAAAAAATTGAAGGAGAAAAACCATATGATCATCTCAGTAGATGCAGAGAAAGCTTTTGACAAAATTCAACACCAATTTATGATAAAAACCCTGCAGAAAATAAGCATAGAGGGAACTTTCCTCAACATAATAAAGGCCATATATGACAAACCCACAGCCAACATCATCCTCAATGGTGAAAACGTGAAAGCATTTGCACTAACATCAGGAACAAGACAAGGTTTCCCACTCTCACCACTCTTATTCAACATAGTTTTGGAAGTTTTAGCCACAGCAATCAGAGAAGAAAAGGAAATAAGAGGGATCCAAATCGGAAAAGAGGAAGTAAAGATGTCACTGTTTGCAGATGACATGATGCTATACATACAGAATCCTAAAGATGCTACCAGAAAACTACTAGAGCTAATCAATGAATTTGGTAAAGTAGCAGGATACAAAATTAATGCACAGAAATCTCTGGCATTCCTATATACTAATGATGAAAAATCTGAAAGTGAAATCAAGAAAACACTCCCATTTACCATTGCAACAAAAAGAATAAAATATCTAGGAATAAACCTACCTAAGGAGACAAAGGACCTGTATGCAGAAAATTATAAGACACTGATGAAAGAAATTAAAGATGATACAAATAGATGGAGAGATATACCATGTTCTTGAATTGGAAGATTCCAAGATACTTGACCCTTCTTAACCTCAGCTTCTTAATTAGATACAGAGACAAAATAATTAGTCATACAACTCCAACTGTGAGAATTAAATGAAATTGAGATCTACTTCTGCACATAATCAGGGCTGATTGCTGGGTGGAAGGTTTGGAAAGCTGTTTCCTCAGCCATTTATGCACAGAATGTTCAGGCTTATTCTATTCTAACAGCTCTATGTTCTAGGTCATGCCACAGCATTGTCAATGAGACATGCCGAAGGGGAAGAGTTGCGTCTGTGCACTGGGGTTAGACCTTTCGGGGCCCCAATTATCTCACCAAATACCTCCCTTACTATTTAGCAACCAGAGCCACTTGCAGTTCTCTATTTTGACTCCTAATCTTCCGGAAGACAGAGACATTGTCTGAATTTGTTCATGGTCCTATCTTCCCTTCTTAGCACTAAGCTTGACATGCACTAGGTGCTTGAATGGATGAATAAGTGGATGAATGATAGTTATATTCCACACATATATCTTTCTTCTCTGACAGTTTGTAACCCCTGGCAGGCCAGAGCCTTAGGCTTACAGCTAAGTCCAGTGGTTAGGACTCGGCGCTCTCACTGCGAGGGGTCCAGTTAGATCCCCGGTTGGAGAACTAAGATCCTGCAAGCCGCACAGCACAGCCAAAAAGAAAAAAGAATAAACGATGGATGCATTATGTTGAACACAAATTATAACTCAGTGAAGTTGGTTTTTAACATGTCTTTGTATCCCTTCCAGAATCCAGAGCTGTGTCATGCTCATATGTGGAATCAACCTGTATTTTCCGATTGAACTGTAGAGTTGGGTTTTTCGTTTGCTTGCTTACATGCTTGTTTTTTTGTGTTTGTTTTGGGTTTTTTTTTTGTTTGTTTTGGGGTTTTTTTGCCACAGCCAAGAATGTTCTCAGGATCTCCTGACTTATACATCCAACCACATGCTCCCCACCCAGATTATTCATAGGCTCCACAAACGACATGGTCAAAACAGAACTGTCAGTTTGCTGACACAGCACCGAAGCTGGTCCTCCATTCATTTCCCCATCGAAGAAAACCACCCTAACCCAGCTGAAAAAATCCACATTCCAAGAGACACACTTAATTCCTCTCCATCCCTTACCACAAACGTGGACTTCATCAACAAGTTCAGTACTTCCAAGATACATCTCATCTCAAACCCCATCTCACCCCTTCCATTGCTATGACTGTGGTCTACGAGACTGTAACCTCTCACTGTCATGTGTGTAGTAGCCTCCTAATCTTGTCTCTTGATCTTACAGTTGCTCTATTTCAGTCTGTCCTCCAAGGAACATTTAGAATGAGCTTTAATAAAGCAGATTTTAATAATAATTTCCCTTCATTTCAGAAAGCACCCAATGGCTCCATCATAATAAGAACAAAACCCAGAGTCCTTACTATGGCCCACAGGACCTTCTGTTTGGGCCCCTCCTACCATTCTCACCTCATTTTCTAACACTGTCCTCCCAATACACACTGCATACAAGCTGTTCCTTAAAACTGCCAAGCTTGCACATATCTTAGGGCCTTTCATTTTGCTCTTCCCTCCGCCTCGAGGGCTCAGATCCTATATCTTCCCACTGCTGACTGTGTACTTCTTGTTATTTCAATATTAAATCTAAGTTACATCTTCAGAAAATCCTTCCTTGCCTTCCCCACACTAGTCATTCTCTGTCACATTTTCCCACATTATTTTCTTAATGGCTCTCAAATCTTGAGTGTATCAACCCCTGAAGAATGTGAGCTCCGTGAGAACCATGACCCTGTCTGTCATGTTCTCTGATTTATCTCCAGTGCCTATCACAGTGCCTCACATATCATTGGTAACCAATAAATATTTGTTGAATGAATGACTGAGTGAGTGAATGACGTAGATTTAGCATGCTAAGTTGTGAGGACTCAGGCATAGTCTGGGACATGGGATTTGGGAGGATGGGAGAGTGAGCTCAGGTGTCTCTGAAGCAGCAGTTTTGTTTGAACCCATGAAAACTGTGGTTGGAAAACTGGGTAGAAAGGACGTGATAATTGAGGTAGTGCTTCTAGCTGCCTTGGGTATGAAAGTGTAGCTTATGTTCTATACCTATTCTCCTTCTTTTTTAATAAAAGAATCCTAAATTTATTTGGGACAGTAATATTTCCAGTAAAAGACCACATTTATAGCCTCCTTTGCAGCCAAGAATGGTCACATGACCGACTTCTACCTATAAAGGTGATGGCAGAAGTGCTGTATAGTAGTTCCAGGAAGGTGGCTAAAAGGGAGATGAATTTCTCAGACCCAGGTATTTCTCATACCATCTGTTGTGGACTGAACTGTGTCCTACCCAAATTCATATGTTGAAGCTTTACCCCCAGTACCTCAGAATGTGACTGTGTTTGAAGATAGGACCTTTAAACAGGTGATTAAATTAAAATGAGGCCATTAGGGTTGACACTAATCCAATATGATTGGTTTCCTTATAAGAGGAGTTTAGGACACATAGATACCAGGGTATGTACACAGAGGGACAACCATGTGAAGAAGGAGTAAGAAGAAGGCCATTTGCAAGCCAAGGAGAGAGGCCTCAGAAGAAAACAAACCTGTGGACACCTGGATCTTGGACTTCTAACCTTTAAAACTGTGAGAAATAAATTTCTGTTGTTTAAGCTACTCAGCCTGTGGTGTCTTGTTATGGCAGCCATAGCAAACTAATACACCGTCAGATAAGGTTTTCAATTTTGACAGCTCATTAGAATCAACTGGGGTGAACCTTAAAGATACTGATGACTGGGCTTATCCCTAGAGGCTGTGATTCAGTTGGTTGAATCTGAGCATTCGAGGGGATCCTAATGGATATCCAGAGTTGAAAACCACACGTCTAGGAGAATAGTTTCTTGCACTCCATTGAGCAGGCTGAGAGTGATGAATCTAGCATCGTTTAGAAGGCATCCCCCCGTATCTCCCTCCTTCCACTGTGTTTCCTCTACCCCATATCCCCCGTCTTTTTCTGCCCTATCCAGATCTCCAAAGATGGACCCAGAGATGGCCCCACCTCTTAATCCTGTTCCATATCCAAGTTCAGTCCTA
>NW_020173707.1:0-25031 GCF_003031525.2 Neophocaena asiaeorientalis asiaeorientalis | reverse complement strand
ATCCAGTGCCAGAGGGCGTGGGGATGTCCTCCAACAAGCCCTGTGCAACGAGTCACCGCACAGCATTTGGATAGAATCCATCCTTTTCAACAGCAGGCCTGGCCCCAGTTACCCTCAGGCCGAGACTCTGAGTTTACGATGGTGTCCTCTGTCCTGAGATAATTGCTCTCAGACAGTAGGTTCAATTTGCCCGGTCCATCTGTGCCCAGGGTAGGGCACAGAGCCTTGGAGTGACACTGAGCAGGGCCTGTCCGGACAAGAGAAAGCCAGCCCCCAGCACCATGCCGTGAGCCTGCAAGGCCTGAAGCGATTGTGCCAATTCCAGAGAGGTTAAGCAACCTACCCAAGGTCACACAGCGTATACTTAGAGGACTAAACCTACCCTACAGCTGTTTCACCTCCCCACCATATGGTGCCGGTTATGACATCACTGGAGGCTGAATCCAACGTCTCCTGTTTCAAGGCTTCTAAGGTCTTCAGACAGTCCAGCTGTGGTCCTGGCTGCAGAGATGGGAGGATGAAGCCCAGAGAGGTCATAGAGCTGTGCTGAGGGTTCTGACTGCCGGCTCAGGGCTTTCCCACTGCTGCCTCTGTGCTAGGTGTTCAATTTTCTCACCTTTCACGGGATGACATGGTGTCCGGTTGGGTTGGCGGCTGCAGTCATCCTTCAGGAGGGCCAGTCCCACATGTGTTCATTACTGACAGGTGACATTACCTCTGTGGTCATTCTCCTCTGCTACAAAATTGTAAAATAATAGCGCCTGATTATTTAAAAATTTATCTATGCAACAAATTAGGATGTCAGAATTTAGTAGGATTTACGAATTTAATAGATGCAACAATATTAGGTTTAAGCCTGGCACACAGTAAGTAACCAAAGTATTAGCTATTACTTTATTATTATCAGTCATATTTTAGGCGATATTTTCCTACTTACAAACCAGTAAGGCAGGGCTGCTGTGCATAGCTGTGTGTTCTGTGTCGTCCTCATCAATCATGTGAGCCTGTGCTAATTCGCAGAAAGGGTTATCATCTTTCCCAGAAAAGAGGACTTGGCACTTGAGATATAAGCCATGAGCAAGACTGTGTCTGTCCTTCAAAAAGTTGCAGGAGGATGCTTACACTAGGATTTTACTTAACATTTTGGTTTTCTTTTTAAAATAATTTTATTTGGGCTTCCCTGGTGGCGCAGTGGTTGGGAGTCCGCCTGCCGATGCAGAGGGCGCGGGTTCGTGCCCCAGTCCGGGAGGATCCCGCATGCCGCGGAGCGGCTGGGCCCGTGGGCCATGGCCGCTGGGCCTGCGCGTCCGGTGTGTCCGGAGCCTGTGTTCTGCAACGGGAGAGGCCACAACAGTGAGAGGCCCCCGTACCGAAAAAAAGAAAAAAAAAAAAAAAAAAAAAATTTTATTTATTTTTATTTATTTATTTTTGACTGCAGTGGGGCTTCGTTGCTGCACACAGGCTTTCTTTAGTTGCGGCGAGCGGGGGCTACTCTTCGTTGTGGTGCACGGGCTTCTCACTGTGGTGGCTTCTCTAGTTGCGGAGCATGGCCTCTAGGCACTTGGCCTTCCGTACTTGCGGTGTGTGGGCTCACTTGTGGTGCACGGGCTTAGTTGCTCCACAGCATGTGGGATCTTCTTGGACCAGGGCTCGAACCCGTTTCGCCTGCATTGGCAGGCGAATTCTTAACCACTGCACCACCAGAGAAGCCCAGGAGTTCCTATATGTACATAAAGTTCTAAAATTTTCCTTTTCCTCAGCCACAATAGGTCTTTCCCAGGGCCCCAAGGGAAGTGGGTTTGCTGACCTTTCTTCAGTGGTTTGGGGATTTTATTTTTTCATAGAGAAGTGTCTGAGCAGAGCTTGAAGCCTGCACCCTTGAGGCAGGTTTTCTCTCGTCTTACTACCTGTTCCCAGTATTTCTCATGGGTCCCTGATAGAGGTCCATGGAGAAGGGCCTGTAACAAGTGTAAATTCCCTGTGGGTGTGTGGTTTTTAGGATTTCATACTCTCATACTTGCCCACATTTGGCCTTTAGCCCTTGATTAGAATTTTAAGCCCTTGATTAGATTAACATTTGGCCTTTAGCCCTTGATTAGTTTTTAGGATTTCATACTCTCATACTTGCCCACATTTGGCCTTTAGCCCTTGATTAGAATTTTAAGAGTAATTGTACTCACACATATGGTGACTCCATCTTCCACCTGTCTCCAGATGGTAAGCCAGTGTTCACTTCCCATCTCTCCTCCACAGTTCCAGTCTTCCCCGAGATTTTAGGGTAATTGTTTGCCTTGCAACCTCTTTGAATGAGTCAGAGAAAGTCATGATTTTGAGGATAATCCACTTTTTTCTTTCTGTTAAGGTGGGAGTGGCATTCCTTAGAGCTTTCTATATCCCGGGAGCCAGAAGTCACCCCAGGGATTCTGAAAGAGTCAGTTTTCACATGACACTTCAGGGACTCACTTCAAGGTAGTCACTGCTTGGACCTGATGTGGTCCAGGCTGCAGAAAGGGTTCAGAGGAATTGCTGGAAGAGATGGCCTCAGGGAGGGGCCTGGGAGGATACTGTGTAAGTTGAAGAAAGAATTGTAGACCTGTGGGAGGGTCAGTAAGGGCCACACAACAGTGCCACAGTGTCACCATGGCAAGTCCCCCTCCTTCCCACTCCAGGTACATCCTCGGTCTGTGCCCCCTCCGTGTCTACAGGCGGCTCCACATGGAGGAGAGGGACGCTGCACTCTGGTTCCCTCACATCCACTTACTGGAGTTGTTGACGGCCCAGAGACATGGAGCAGACGCAGTGTCCCCTTCAGCCCCTCCCAGGGCCCAGCCTACTGGACTCTTCCTGTCCAGAGGCCAAGCCAGAGCTGCCCGAGTCGCCTTCCTGCCAGTGGTGCCCTCTCTCATCCTTCTCTTGCTAATGAGGATGACTTACTTCCAGCCCAAGACAAAGACACTGACTTGGTCTCCAAAAGAACATTTATTTCCAAAATTGAGGCCACAGAAACAGAAATTCCCCCTCCCTGACCTCTGCTACTCCCATCAGATAATTCCCCAGCCTCCACAATAAGATGCCTCTTTGGCCCACAAACACCTTCTATAGAATACCCCTGTCTGGGGTCCCACAAGCCCCCAAGGCCAGCTGAGCCTCCCGTTCACAGCTCAGCATGTTTTAACTGGGGTGGCTTCTTTGCCGCCTCCTTGGACAGGAGCTCGTTCCAGAAAGCCACTTCCTTGTCTTTCAGCTTCTCGGCTGCCTGGGTGGTGACGCCAATCTGAAGGTACCCTTCTTTCTGGTCATATACTGGCCAAGGGGGAAGCCCCTCCCCATTGGGATTCCTGGGAACAGACTCACATAGAAATTCCCCAAAGCTACTGTGTGGCCCCAACAACCCTCAGAGATTGTCAGGGACCCCCTGGCTTCATCTCTGCCAAAGGCTCATACGCCTCCAGAGACAGGAGGCTGACCATCTCCTGGGCAGCCTGTCCACTGAGGGAGCTCTAACGTCAGGGGCCACAGGGCGGGGAGTTTACCCAGCACACGTTGAAGCTCCTCCCACCCAGCAGACACGCCCTGCCCCTTCCCAACCCTGCTCCGTCTGTGCCACCAGCTCACCCGTTCCGAGCAAAGTTGGCCCAAAATTTCATCACCATCTTGCTGAGATTGGTCTCCTCTTCTGAGGCACCATCTGTGGAGAGGAGACAAAGCCATTGCTACTCAAAGTGTGGTTCAGGGGCAGCAGCAGCCCTTGAGAACTTGTTAGAAATTCAGAAACGGGGCCCTTACTCCAGACCTACTGAGTCAAAACCGCATTTTAAGAAGATCTTGGGTAATTCAAGTGCACTTTAAGCTTGACAGTTACTGACCTAGGTCAGGCTCAGTGAAGGGCTGTAGTCAATCCATAAACTGGCTGGGTCACAGGGCCACACCCCAGGGTTACTGCTACAGTAACCCCACCTCCCAGGATACTCTCCTTTGGGTCTTTTTTCAATCTCCTACACCCACACACATTTTCATAGAATCTGAAAAATAACCAAGCTGCAAGGCCCCCAAAGAGTCACCCAACCAGAAAATGCCCAGAGGCACTGCCATGTACAGCCCTGGGTTGTGTCACACACAAGTTGTCAGTAACTGCTGAGGGTTAAGACATTGAAGACATCTGTGAAAAGTTTTCTTTAAAATATTATACTCTTAAGTGTATTAAAATATATGAGTTTTAGATAGATAGATGGTTGGATAGACAGACACATATTAGTCCTGATTCAAGGTTAAGAGCAATTCTAACCTTACTCTCACGTACCTTCTGATATGCTCTTGTGAGTGCGAAGTGAGTGGTGGCATTCTAGCCCTGAGCAGGGCCCTGCAGGTGACCCACCTCCTGTCTTACTGATGCCCAGGTCTGGATTCTTAGAGTGACCATGGAGGAGGGCGCAAGGATACACATTCTCCACCATGCACATTAGAGCAAGAGAAAGGTTAGGACCCTTTGTCCTTCAACGCTGTTATGGTGAATTCAGGAAACTAAGACCTGGAGAGAAGGAGGAACTTGCCCAAGGCCACCAAACCAAGACTTGAACCCAGATCCCCTAACTCCAAGTCTGTAGTCACCAAAGGGCCATCACCTTTCAAAAATGGAGCCCCGAAGACCGAGAAGAGCTCATCCCCATGGTCCCCTATCACTGTCTTGGGTTTCATCTCTGATGAGAAGCTTGGGCGATACTGGAACTCATACATGTAAGTGGGGGCTCCGGCATCTGGAAGACATGGATTCATGCACAGTTCACTTCAGCAGACGCACACCTGGATGGTATCAAGGGCTCCAGAGGTGGGTGGGAGGGGCGCTGCCTGGTCCTGAGTGAACAATATTAACAGAAGTTGCCCGCTGTGAGAAGCAACTGTGTGCCAGACCCTGTGTGTCCCTGCAGGAAGCCCCTGGTTATCAGCATAACAGAGAAAAACAGTTTGGGAAAAGTTCTATGACTTGCTTAAGAGTGTACTGGTGGTGGAGGTGGAACTGGATTTAAGCCAGCTATTGAATGAATGAATGTTGAAACTTTGGGGAAACTGATTCAAAATAACTATCATTATAGAGGCATTGGGTCAGTACATATAAACCTCTTTGCCTATTGATGCATTCACACAGCAGGACATCTAGATACACAGTTTACGTACACAGAAATACCACGACATTTCATTGCTAACAGGTTAGTCTTCATTCCCTTGGAGAATACCTGCAGCCTGACAGGTGCCTTCTATTATGCCCATTTTTGAGCATTTCTGGTGTTTTTCACACGTATTCCAAGAAGAGTGAAGTAAATCCAAGTTGCTAGTCTGAAAGTGCAGGTATTTAAATACAAGCCTATGCAGAAAGGGGACAGTCTATTCCTTGTGTCTCAGGAAACCACAATTCAGCATTTCCTTTTTCTCTGTCATCATACAGGTCTTGCTTCCTGCTTGGCCCCGGGGAGTGTTAAGGTGGTGGCAGAAGGAAGAAGGGGCCGAGGAAGGGTACAGTTCCTCCCTCCTCCTCTCCCCTGCCCCTACGCTCACCACCCCCTCTCTAAGCCCCAGGAAGATGTCAGTTTTCCCGCTGATGCTTCAGCAGCGTTGCCCATCTTGCTCCTTCAGGGCTAAATCACGGGCCACCCGCCCGGGGAGCTCTGTGCTTTGCATTGATCATTATGCCCAGAGCGAGTGACTCTACCCGGGAAGGGTCAGGCCCCAAGTCAGACTGGTGGGGAAATATCACACTTTTTCCCTTCCTGGGGACAGAATCACATTTGGAAAATGCAGAAAAAAGGAATAAGAACAAAATGATCACATATAATCCTACTGCTCAGAGAAACCTCTGTTAATATTTTAGCACTTATCTCACTTATGTATATAAAAAAAGGATACTATTGGATGTGTAGTTTTGTAATGACTATAATAATTTCTTCATATCATTAAATGTTTGTCCACTACATAGTGTAACAATATATGCCATCCTGACAGGAGGATGTAGAATAATTTATTTAATTGCCTCTCTTCCCCCCTCTCACTGCACTCTTGGTTTAGCAAGAGGCATTGTTTGGAAGAAGCAATCCGTCCGTGGTTCCATAATCCAATTGCTAAACAGCTGCTTCAGGGTCAAGCAGAACTCACTGAAAGGAGGGTGTTTACCCTTGCCTCTGCTACTCAGAAGTGTTAGAAAGGAACTGAGAACCCAACCATACAAACAAAGACCTAGTGTGAATGAGAGAACTTAATTATGGCAGCATGCTGCCCAAAAGATATTCTTTTCATTCCTCTTCTTCTTCTTCTTTTTTTTTTTAGTGTTTTGCCTTAAACCACTGAGATTTATAAAAAAAATTCCTACGGGGGTACTTTTCTGGTGGTCCGGTGGTTAAGACTCCATGCTCCCAGTGCAGGCGGCCCGGGTTCAATCCCTGATCAGGGAACTAGATCCCGCATGCCGCAACTAAAGATCCCGCATGCTGTAACTAAAGATCCCGCATGCCATAACTGAAGATCCTGTGTGCCACAACTAAGACCCGGCTTAGCCAAATAAATATTTTTTAAAAATTCCTACAATCACAACACACGTCTTCAAAGGAAAGTAGGGCAGAGATTTCAATAATAACAATTAGGAGCAACAAGAGAAGCAGGGGGAAGGAGAGAGCTAGTAATAAAAATATGCAAATTAAAACAGTGTGATGTTCTTTTTTTTGTGAGGTAGGACTTATATAAAATTGGCAGCATTATTTTTATTCTTTTAATCTGACTATCCCAAGTGAGAAAGCTAAGAAATCCACACTCTCATACACTAGAAAGCAATTTCACAAAATGTATCAAGAACTTTAAAATTCTACTACAGCCCAGCTTAATAATTTCACTTCTAGAAACCAACTCTAAGAAATTTCTTTGAGACTTGGTTAAAGGTTTATGCACATAAGGCTGAGTATGATGTTTTCTGTAGCACCAAAATGAGCAGCCAGGCTAACTACCCAATAGGACAGGAATACTAAAGTAAATTTTAATCCATCATACCATGAAATAATTGCTATTTTCCATGAATTTATATTGACATTGAGGAAATGCCTACAATATAGTTGTCTATGAACATAAAATTAATTTTAAAATTATGTGTAAGACATGGAAAGGTTAATAGAAAAAAAATGTCAAAACTTTATAGATGGGGCTTCCCTGGTGGTGCAGTGGTTGAGAGTCCGCCTGCCGATGCAGGGGACACAGGTTTGTGCCCCGGTCCGGGAAGATCCCACATGCTGCGGAGCAGCTGGGCCCGTGGCTGCTGAGCCTGCGCATCCGGAGTCTGTGCTCCGCAACGGGAGAGGCCACAAGAGTGAGAGGCCCGTGTACCGCAAAAAAACAAAAAACCAAAACTTTATAGCTGATACTTCTAGGTGAAGGAATTATGAGTAATATATAATTGCTTCTTTAATATGTTCCCATATTTTCAAAACTTTCTACAATGGTAAGATTAATTTTATACTCAGAAAACTATCAAAAAGAGATTGAGAGAAATACGACAATGAAAAAATAACATTGATAAACTCTGGGAAGTGCTGGCAATAAGACCCTGAATTCAAAGTCACGGGATGTCAGATAAAAAACTCAAGTCCAGTATGGCTGCGAGCAGCATGGATGCTGAAGGGGATACTACAAATCAAGACACGTAATAAGAGGCAAGACCAAATTTATGAAAGAACAGATTTGACCCCAGGCAGTCCCTGGCTGGTCATCAGGACCCTAGGGAGGAAGAAATGGTAACTAGTACCTCCAAATTACTGTACTGAGTGCTCGGGGATAGAGTAAGTCAGCCACAGCTACGTTTTATTATGCTTATAAAGTCTCAAAGTTTAAAACCCTTCTAGCACCGTTAGGCAGAGAGGTCTGGACCCCAGAACCATCTCCTGGCTTGCAGACTAGGTGAATGAGGTCTCCAAGAAATGAAGGGTCCTGTGAGTAACTCAGAAGGTTCCCAAAAGGGACACCTCCTCTCCAGGTAAGCTCATCCATCCCTGACCTCACACCCTACACACAGTCTTGGGTCAATGTTGGAAGGTCCTGTGGTGGACACAGCACACACTGGGAGAAACAACAGCCAGACACAGATATTGACATTCTCTAGACCACGTGGCCCCACTCTTCCAATACTCACTCCTTTCAGCTTTCTTGGTCCCAGACAGCACTTCTGATCCTGTGCCTGGCCTCCCTCTACCCCCAGCTCCACTGGTTAACAAACTAGTTTGCAGACAGCTCTGACCTTGGAAACCTTCCAAGACCTATTTTCCAAGATTTCCCCTCCAGCCCCACAGACCACCACAATTCAGGGGAGGAGCCCTGTGGCAGATGCTGTCGGTGCCTCCCCATATCCCCTGCTTCCGAGCACGCTAGCCTGAGTTCCATCTCCTGCATCCGTAGCTCTTTGTCTTTGGCAGCCACAGACCACTCTGCCCATGTGTGCAACAGGTCAAAGCACCAGGGAATTAACTGCCCTTGGGAACAGCCTTCAACCATGACTCGTCAAAGGTGGAGGATAAATACCCCAGCTCTCTTGCCACTCACTAGGGATAACCCTGAGACATGTGTTCTGCTGGTTTCCCAGAGCTCCCCAGGTCCAGGTGTCCACAGTGGATGCTTTCTTGACAGTGCAGGGTGGACTGGCTTCCTCTCCATTCATGTCACTTCTCCACTCTTCTACTGGTGTTTTCTGGGATCACCCCCCAAATAAACTCTTTGCATTTGGATCCTTTTCTCGGAGTCTGCTTCTGGTGGAAACCAAAACAGGACAGTGCCCCACCCCAGGCCAAATGCAATCAGCCTTGGATGTACGACCCTCAGCAATTCCACATGTGTTTGTGCTGAGGGCTGGGCAGGACAGTCAGTGAAGCTGGAGAGGTCAGTGTCCCTCTCCCGTCCAATGTCTGGGACTCACCTCTGTGGTGACGGGCCACATTCACAGATGGGACACCAAACATCCCATCTGCAATCAAGTCCAGGAACAGGTCTTTCTTTCTGGCAGGGTCATCTGTTCCTCCTAAATACTTGTCAGCGGCCACCGTGGTCAGTTCCTCAGGGATGTTCTGAAATAGATGCAGTGAAAGTGACCACTGTTAAAGTTAAATATAAAATGGAGACCAGACTTACGAATTATCTGTGCAGACAAAACCATTTAAGCCATGTAAGCAAAACTAACTCTAGCTTATTTCATGCACATAAGCAAAACCTAACTTAGGTTATTTTTTGTAAATCCCTCTGACAATCACAAAATAAACTAAGTCATCTCCCTAAAATAGTATGAGATAATCACTTTTAACCAATCCCTTGCCACCTGAAAACCTCTATTGTAATAAGCAATCACCGAAAATGTTAACAACTTCCTCATTTTCACTTTATAAGCCATCCTGTAACTTCATGCCCCTGAGCTTCCTACCAGCCTTTGAAGTTGGAAGCCCCCAGGGCGTGAACTATTTTTTATGTACCATAAACTCTTACTAAATACTCTTCATTCATTTGGTGGTTTAAATTTGGCTATTTCTGGATTTTTGACTTCACCACCCCTGGTGAGTGACACAGTTTCTCTTCTTGTGTTAATGGTGAACTTTTTGAGCCCAGTGCAAACTTTTCCCCTCCCCCAACCCTGGGTAGTGATAAGAAAAGCAGAAAAAGTGGGGCAGAACCCCCCCAGCCCCAGTCTTCATTCTGCCATTAGTTGCTCTGCAGTTGGGGACAAGCCTCTTCCCCTCTTTAGGGCTCAGCCAGTTTCTGTGATTCCTAGACTCTTACAAGGATGGGGTAGGACTTCCACACGAGGGATGTGGCCGTCTTCTGGTCTAGCTTGCCTTCAGAGAATGAGTAGCCCATGAACTGTTAAAACAAAGGTTAAGCAATTGTGAATCATCCGGTAATGACAAGAAAAACCAAAGTTACCAACAAACCAAACCAATGCAGGCTGAAGGTCACTGTCATGTCTTGATGGGCATGGGTCTATTTTTTTTTTCTTTTTGAGTCTTTTATTGTTTATTTATTTATTTAACATCTTTAGTGGAGTATAATTGCTTTACAATGGTGTGTTAGTTTCTGCTTTATAACAAAGTGAATCAGTTATACGTATACATATACATATGTTCCCATCTCTCTTCCCTCTTGCATCTCCCTCCCTCCCCCCCTCCCTATCCCACCCTTCTAGATGGTCACAAAGCACCGAGCTGATCTCCCTGTGCTATGTGGCTGCTTCCCACTAGCTATTTTACATTTGGTAGTGTATATATGTCCATGCCACTCTCTTTGTCCCAGCTTACCCTTCCCCCTCCCCATATCCTCAAGTCCATTCTCTAGTAGGTCTGCATCTTTATTCCCATCTTGCTCCTAGGTTCTTCATGACCATTTTTCTGTTTGTTTTTTAGATTCCATATATATGTGTTAGCATACGATATTTGTTTTTCTCTTTCTGACTTACTTCACTCTGTAGGGCATGGGTCTTTGATGAGTTGGGCAAAATCAATGAATCAAATGGACTTTTATATCTAGAAATCAAGGAATGCAAAGAAGATAAAGTAATTGTTAAGGGAAGCTCTCCCAGTCTTTGTGTGTGTGTGTGTGTGTGTATGTGTATGTATATATATGTGTGTGTGTGTGTATATGCGTGCATATATATGTGTGCATATATATATATATAGGCTAGAGTCTCCACAGTGGTCATCAAGACACAGAGGGAAGGTTTCAGCCAGCCAAGTGTTGAAGTAGAGGGCTCTGGGGCAGAAGACACAGACCTCACAAATACCCCGCCTGTGTTAGATAACTGAGAAAGCCCCAAATCCTGCCATTATGGTTTTGGTCCTTTGGTATAACCTCTGAAATCATTCTGAAGAACTGCAGAACTCTGCACATAACAACTGCATCAAAACTCTGCACCAAACTCTAGCACGGCCACAAGCAGCTTAAGGCCCTGTCCCCAGGATGACCCCAGTCCCCTTATAAAGCTGTGTGCTGCCAGGAACATTTACTGTTTGCTCTATAGCCAAAACCTGGTGATGGGCAGGTAGGTCCCTGAACCCATTCTTAGTGCAGTTACTTTAAAACCTTGTTATTATAAATCCTTTTTCTGCCCTTTGGGATGTAAAACCACTGCTCTAACCTGTTTTCTCAAGGACCTGAGAGCCAACTTTTATAAAAGCAAACATTCAGGGGATAATTCTTGCTCTCTCCCCCAGTCCCTGTGGAAAGATAATGCCCAACTTCAGTGGGAGCCTTGCTTCTACTTACACCACGGCCTCCTGTCATAAAGACAGAAGCTTGTTTCTTCTCCAGATAAATGCCAGCTAACAAATCCAGGTGGCCCAGTTTCATGGACAAATCCCCCCTCCCCGCGCCCGCAGCCTTAAATAGGCTCCAGCCTTTTGTTTCAGGGATTTGGGTTCAGTTTACAATTGATCTTTTCCCTACAGCAAGGGTGTATCTGAATCAAATCTGTTACCACTTCAACTAGTGTCTGGCTTTGTTTATCTTTGGCAGAAGGGAAAGTACTTCCTAACTTTTAGAAGTCAATTTTAACTCAGGAGGAAGCAGGCTCCTTTGAATCTTTCCAGTTAGATGAATGAGAGTGTGAGGTGTGGGTGGGTGGAATTTATGGAGAAACTATGAAAGCACCAAGCCCAGGGAAGAGGCTGCAGGTCCCAGGCCTCACTCTCCTTAACTCCCAAGCCCCTTCCCCTTTCCAGGCCTTGGGTTTCTCATCTGCCCAATGATTATCTCTACCAGCCCTCCTGACACTGACATTTCAGGATTCTTGGATGGGAGGACAAGCAGAGAGTGTGTGGGGATGTGGGTCCCCAGGGCCGCACCACCCAGGTGACAGCTGGGCCATCGTGGAGAAGGTTTCCACGGAAACGTCAAGGTGTATGAAGGTCCCAGAGGGGGGTGCGCAGAAGGAGGGGTCCTGTGACCAGAGATGGGAGGGGTGATGTGACGGGCAGGGGAGACGAGTCTAAGAGGCCTGCACTTTCTCACCATCGGCAGAATCCAGCCACACTCCTGCTTGTTGATTCCCACGATGTAGGGAACGGGGTGGAAATTCTTTTCAGCCAGAATCTCTTCGGGCATCTTTGGCAGCAGCACTCCATCAAGCACGGTGGGCAGGAGAGGAGAGCTCTGGGGAAGAGGGCAGCATCGCATCTGGGCTTCCCCTTCGAGGTCACACCCGCGTCCCCCTCTCCACCTGCCTGAGCTCACAGCCGGCATCGCAGACCTGCGTGCCCATGGGTGGTGGCCACACACTCAGGGTCCTAACAAAGGGGGCTAAGTCTGTGGACCCCAGAGGGCAGAACTCTGACCAGGGCCAACAGTGGTTAGGTGATGTGGGCAGATCTTCACTCAAGTTGGTATAAACTATATAACATAATGTGTATTTAATTTGAAGGGTGTGTATATCTATATGCATCTCTCCATCTATAGTCAGTTCTTGTAAGCATCTTACCTCTCTGGGGTCTCCGTGTAAATCAAGAGTGAAAAATTTCTGTGAAGACAAAGGCAGAGGCTGTGGGTGAGAAGGCTTCCTGAGAGCAAAGCTGATCCTGTGAGCTGTGCTCAAAGGTATCAAGTCCTCCCTCCTGGTGCCACCCTGGCTGGGCTGAAAGGAAGTGGGCAGGGCACCAGCTCCCCTGGGCATGATCACAGAGTGCAGGTATGGGATGCGGGAGGGGAGCTCTGGAGAGGACTGCTGCTTGTGCCTGCCCTGCCCTGCACCCATTTCCTCTTCTTTTTCCTCCAGGCAAAAACATCCCAATTTTCCTTTGGGGAACTCCCTCTTCCCCAGTCTCACTCCACGATTCCAGGCATCTATATGTGACCTGAGGTACACTATCTCCCTGAAGACAGGGATTACTTCAGGGATGGACATGTGCCCATGTCAGTTCAATAGAGTTTACCCAAAACTTTTGCTGGAATTATTGGGAAAGAGGGTTTCTAAGCAGATAGGATGTAAGTCTAGAATACTGTTGTTGTCTAACCTCTCCAGGGGACAAATCTGCCTGAGAGTGAAGCCAACACAGAGAGGTAAAAAGCTGAGGGATAGAGACAGAGTCCTGATGATATCATATGTGCATCTGGATCCGGACATGCCTGAAACCATCAACTCCTGGACTTTTCAGTTAGTTACCTGAAGATTCTGTTACAACATACACCTTTCTCTTCTCAAGTCACTTTGAGATGAGTTTTCTCCTCCTGCATTAGAAAATCCTGACTCATACAAGCTCACTGAAATTCACCCCACCCCACGCTTCTCTTTGTTGTGAGTTCACCAAGATTGTGCTGATTTCATTGTGACACTGCAGCTAACAGTCCTGACCAGTATGCAGGAAGTCCCAGTAAGGGTCCCTCCGTTATGGGTTGTAGCCCCGCAATCCAGGTGGGTGTGTGTGTGCGTGCACACCCACGTGTGTTATTGGGGAGAGAGGATAATCATGGAAACACTTCCACGTGATCTCAGAAGATCTCAGAAGGATAACATGGGCTCTTAGGTTCTCTGGATTCTCCCAAAGTCACCGACTCTCCCCTTATAAGCGGATCTCTTGTGCCACATGGAGAATTGCTGAAATAAATTTACCTCTTTCCAGGCATCAGAAAACAGTTGTGTTTTTATCTTTGAGCACATTGGTCACCTTATTTGAGCCTGAGAAACCAGGATCCAAGGCTACCTTGGACTTAACCCCTGGAAACAGAGCAGACTCCAGTGCTGGAGGCTGGCTGCTGGGGGTTCAGGAGCATCCTCAGGGGTCCAGGGTCCAGACTCTCCCCTTATAAGCGGATCTTATAAGTGGTGATCTCTGGGTATCTGTTGTGCTGTAGCTTCCTGTGATGACCCACTACCATAGCCATCCACCAATCCTGAAATGTCGCCTTCTCTGTGAAGCATCCCTGCTTACTATAATGAATGCGTCCCCTCTCTGTATTCCCACCACACTTAATCCACTAAGTATAGGGGCATGTTTCTCCTTGAATAGTTCCTTATGAGCAGGGACTATATCCAGTTATGTCTGCATCACCCACGCTGTTACCTCCCCCCATACACTTAGCAAAGACAGATGGATGGGTGGAGGGACTTAGTCAATACTTGGAGTATTGAATTGGGGGGATAAGTGGATAGATGGATGATAGCTAGCAGATTAGGTGATGGATGGATCACTGATTTTAGAGAGATGGATGATGAAATACAGATATATGAATGATTGATAACAGATGAATGAATGTTATAGATAAATTGATATTAGATTGATGAAAAGATACTGATGAATTGGATTCATTGGTGGATGGACAGATGTATAATAAGATGATGAATGAATGGATGGATGAATAGATGGATGGATGGTTGGATGGATGAATGGGTAGATATATGATTATGTGAGAATCACTACTGAGGCAGATGTGCAGAAAATCTAGAAAATTGGGCCACCACTGCATTATAATTGAGGTGGTTTCTAAATTAACCAAGACAATTGTGACAACCTTTCTGAAAAGCTTTGTTCTGAATAACCCCATTCCCAAAATTCAGAATGGTAATCACCTCTGAGAATGTGTAATGTTTAATTTCTTAAAAATCTATCAGACTCCACTTATATGAATGAATCTAGGATGGGCAAATTCATACTCACATCAGTGACTCCAGCGCACACCCCTCAGCAGAGCCTCCCTGTTGCTCACCCTTCCTTGGCTTCCTAACACTCTCCAAATAAGACAAAGTCCTCACCAGGTCCTCTGCAGCATGGCCCTGCCGATGGCTCCATCCTCACTTCACTCCAGGTTCCGTCTGTTCTTTCTGCTCTGGCCACAGCAGCTTTTCTCGCTCTCTCTCAGTTGAGATACCTGCTCCTGCCACAGGACATTTGCACAGGCTGCTCCCTCTTCCTGGATATTCTTTTCTTACCAAGTAATTTACTGCTCATCCTTCTCATCTCAACTCGTTGATCACTTTTTTTCATGAAGCCTTTCCTGAAAACCTCCCCCTGTCCACTGGACTAAGCGCTCCTTTTGGATTCTGTTATGACATCAGGTATCTCTCCTCTACTGCCCTAGTCACAGTTGACACTTTGTAAGTTGTGCAATTATATAATTATTAATCTGTCTCCTCAATTATAACAGAAGCTTCATGAGGTTGTGAGATGTCTGATTATATCAAAACTATTTGTTGAATGAATGAATGAATCAATGAATGAATTCTTCAGGAACCCACCCCAGTCACAAGCCCCCAAGGAGAATCCACTCCAGGCCCACATGGTGCCAATGAGTTCATCAGATTTCAGACCCTGAGCGAGGCAAGATAGGATGACAGTTCACTGACCACTGTCCAGGCCAGCACCCCACCTGGAACACTTTGGGAAGTGTGTTCAGTGGACCGTGCATGGGGCTGGCAGTCCAGAGTCATGAGCCTGAGTCCGGCTCTGCTCTGATCACTTGCTGACGCTGGCAAGTGCTTCTGCTCTCTGCCCCAGTTTGCTCAGCGGTAGAAGGTGGAGGTGGGATGAGGCGTGTCCTTGCCCTCCCTGATCAGCCACCCTCACTTCTGTGATTCTTTGAGGATGTCAACTGGCTCCCACAGCAAGAAAGACCCCTGACAACTCCAGGAGAGCAGAGCAAAGGGTGTGGGGACAGTCCAGTGTGAGACTTACCTTAGCTGCGGCCTTCATGTCCTTCTTGACCAGGACAGAAGTGAGGGCCACACCACTCTCAGAGATGGCCCGGTGGAAGAGATTCTTGGCCAGGGGAGATAACACCTGGGAGGAGGGTGGCGAGAAAGGGAGTTTATGCTCACGGGGAGGGGTCTTCAAGAGTACCCCCATCCACAGCCCTCTCCTGGGCTGTTCCCCTGGAGACCATGGGGCCTGGCTTCTGCAAGAAAACCTCAGCTGGAAGGAGCCAGGAGCAGAGTGAAGGACAAAACAGGAAGTGTGTGGCACACACTGATTGTAACAATCAAAGTATCTGAAAGGCAGCTCAGCAATTCCTAGCAACACTTTAAAGCACAGTTCTGATTCCCCATTTGCATTACTTAGGATTTATTTTAAGGAAAATGATCATGGAGGCACACAAAAATCTCTAAAATGTTCATGTTATTTATAACAGTAAAAACTGGAAATAACACAAGGTTCTACTATATGACATTGGGTAAATAAGGTATTTTTCATTCTTACAATGAAATACTATACTATACTCGACTATACACACAAAAAATATGAAAGAATAATGGTGAGGGAAATGTTTGTGTTATAATATTAAGGATTTTTTTTGTTTAAAAATTCATAGATACAGATAGGTAGATAGATCATGGATGATAGATACATAGATAGATAGATAGATTCATTCATGGAAAAAAGACTAGAAAAATAAAACTGTCAATGGTGACAATCCCTGGCTAATGGGATTGTGGATGAATTTTTATTTGGGGAGAGTTATCTATGCTTTTCTTTTTTCTCCATTTTATAAAATAAAAACATTTTCCTCTGAAGATTCAACTATGAATCCAACATATGCTTTTAAAATGCAGTAATAGCACTGACCCTCTGCTCAACTGTGAGGCAGCTGGAGGGTTTCTAACAGCTCCCAGCGCCTTCTAATCTGGTTTTCCACCTTTGCTTCCCTCGGTGTCTCCCAAGTGCCATTCCCACATCAGGCTCCCAGGTCGTGTCTGTGTTCCATTTCCCGGGTCCCATCCCCCCTTCCATCCTCCTTCCTCTCTCTACCTCTCCTCCCCCAGCCCGGCTCCATCCTCAGCCCCAGAGGCTGCTTCCCTCCCTCCTGAGCATAAACAAGCCATTCCACAAGATAGGGACTACTATTGTCCCATTTCACAGACAGGGAAACCGAGACACTCAACCACCCTGAGGTCACGCAGCTAATAGGTGGTGGAGGCAGGACTTGAACCCAGGCAGTCTGGCTCCAGAGTCCACATGTTGAGCTGCCCAGCACATGGCAGCCAATGGCCACAGTGCAGTAGGCTGGCTGTTGGGGCAGGAGGAATTTCTTCCCTTCAACTCTAACTAATGCATCAGCAAGACTTGCCTCATGTGCTGTGTCAGACACTGACATAAATCTTGATATTCATCATTGAACACTTGTGTGTGATTATCCCTGATTTGAGGAAACAGAGCCAGGTCTCTCAGCTAGTAAAAGGCAGAACCAGGATTTACACCCAGACCCTGCAGTTCCAGAGCCTGTCCATAGTAGAGGTTCTCCAGCTTCAGGTTCCTGGAGCCCCTGCTCCTCCTACATCTCTGATCCCTGCCTACCTCCGGGCAGAGGGACTGAGTCCAGGCTGAGCCAAGGGCTGGCCAGCAGTGATTTGCTGAAGAAGCTAGTCCAGCTCTGTGCAACCCAGATGCTAAGATCCTCGAAGGCAGGGGCTGTGTGGTCATGGTTTTATGTTCCTCCTTTCTCTTAACCCCCAATTCTAGCTATGCATATGGGGGCGCTGAGTATGTATTAGGGGAATGAATGAATGCATGAATGAATGAATTAACAATTGTCCCCACCTCTTTGAGCCCAGCATATGCAGGGCCACCTTCTAGTCACAAGTTCACAGATGCCCTCCTCCACATCTGGGCACCATGCGAGAGGTGTTCCTGGGAGATGGCTGGGTGCTCACACCCTGCCTGTCTCTACCCCACTGACCCCTCCTTTCCCAGCAGACCAGCCTCACCCTCCAGTCTGAGTCTGGAAGGCTGCCCCATCTCTGGGCTTCCATTTATTCTGGAAATGCTGACTCCCTGGGTCATCAGCTTGTGCGAAAGACAATTAGGAAGTAAAATTATCTACAATAAAATCTTGATAGTTGGCAAAGGCAAAGGAAAGTGCTTCTCTGTTGCTCCAGGCTCTACACCCTCCACCTCTGACACTGAGACACTGAAAGTTTGTCAGAGAAGGTCTCTGTGTGCTGAGGAAAGGCCACACACAGGCTCTACTTGCTAGTGTGTGTGTGTGTGTCAAAGAGCGTGACTTGAGATCAGGAGACCCGTGCTCTAGTCCTGCAACCCTACTCTGTGACCTCGCCTTCCCCTCACTGGGCTTCAGTTTCTCTATCTGTAACAGAACGGTTGGGTTGTTGGCTTATCTCCAAGATTCCTTCCAGCTCTGACTTTATTGGAAATTATGTCTTAGCCACCCTGGGTATCAGATTCCTAATCTAACAATTAAGAGTAATCCTTCTTGTCCATCTATTAGCATGAGAGACCTTAGAAAAATTAAAATGTTCATTACAGATGTACAGCAAACTCCCCCAGAGGCCCTATGTCTGTCACTATGGGAAACTGAGGTGTGGAAAACCTGTGTTTCCTGATGTCAGGTTTGGCTGTGGTAGTAAAGAAAGCCCTGGGGTCCCTGGAACAGCCTTGGTCCAAGACGCCCCAACCCAACACTGCCTTCATCCCCCTCCAGTCTACACCAGCCTTGACCCTTTGTTCCCACTGCTTACCGGCAGCCTGCTTCTCTTCCTCAAGTCAGCAGGAGTGTAAATATTTAGGTAAAGACAGTCTTCGGAAAACCTGAGATTAATGTTCTCCTTTCTGTTGGTAAAGAGCTCTGAGACCACTTGCCCCGCCACTGGGTCTTGGGAGCACCTGGGAGAGGCAAGGAGAGAAATGAATTCTTGAAGTTCAATCAGAGCTGACCAAGGAGATGTCTCCTGCAGTCAGGCCAGGTCTTGGACTGGCAGGTTTAGGGCAGTAAATAGAGTTGTTCTCACCAGACTCAAGACACTGGGTTACGTAGGAGGCTACTAGGGGCATCTGATGGGGGCTTCTCAGGCTCACCAAGGTCTCCCAGGACCAGGTATGGTGAGGCCTGACCCTCTTCCCTTCCTGGGGCCTTTGGGATGCCCTGAGTCAAGGAAGGAGGCTGCCTATATGCTGCTGGGCCTGGGAAAGGACCATTTCCTGCAGGCCCTGGGTCCAGACCAGCTCTCCGCTGGGCGCTGTATGATGCCCGCCATAGGGTGACCATATTCTGCCAACAGGGAAACATGTTCTAGTCCACGGGAGACTTCCATAAACCAGGAAAAATCACCCAAACGGCAGTTATTTACGGCCTACAACAAGTCAGAAGTGAAATATTTGTGGGGCAGCTTTAGGGGAACTACGCTCTAGTCCTGCCTCATCCTAATTTTTTTTTTTGCGGTACGCGGGCCTCTCACTGTTGTGGCCTCTCCCGTTGCGGAGCACAGGCTCCGGACGCGCAGGCTCAGCGGCCATGGCTCACGGGCCCAGCCACCCCGCGGCATGTGGAATCTTCCCGGACCAGGGCACGAACCCGTGTCCCCTGCATTGGCAGGCGGACTCTCAACCACTGCGCCACCAGGGAAGCCCATGCCTCAGCCTAATTTGCTGGGTTTCCTTGGGTGAATTCTTTGCCTGCTCTGGGCCCCAGTCTGCTCCTCTGTGTAAATGAGGGGAGTGATTTCCATAACGGTCTTGCAGCACTGACATGCTAAAATTCTATCAACAACCCATCACAGGCAAGAACTATTGGTTGCCCTAATAGGAGATTTTTTTTTATCATTTAAATTTTATTTATTTATACAGCAGGTTCTAATTAGTTATCTATTTTATATATATTAGTGTATATATGTCAATCCCAATCTCCCAATTCATCACACCACCAGCACCACTTCCCACTTGGTGTCCATACGTTTGTTCTTCATATCTTTGTCTCTATTTCTGCCCTGCAAACCGGTTCATCTGTACCATTTTTCTAGATTCCACATATATGTGTTAATATATGATATTTGTTTTTCTCTTTCTGACTTACTTCACTCTGTATGACAGTCTCTAGGTCCACTCATGTCTCTACAAATGATCCAATTTCGTTCCTTTTAATGGCTGAGTAATATTCCATTGTATATATGTACCACATCTTCTTTATCCATCCATCTGTCGATGGGCATTGCGGTTGCTTCCATGAGCTGGCTATTGTAAATAGTGCTGCAATGAACATTGGGGTGCATGTGTCTTATTGAATTATGATTTTCTCAGGGTATATGCCCAGGAGTGGGATTGCTGGGTCATAGGGTAATTCTATTCTTAGTTTTAAAAGGAACCTCCATACTGTTCTCCATAGTGGCTGCATCAATTTACATTCCCACCAACAGTGCAAGAGGGTTCCCTTTTCTCCACATCGTCTCCAGCATTCGTTGTCCGTAGATTCTTTGATGATGCCCATTCTAACTGGTGTGAGGTGATACCTCACTCTTCTTTGGAGAAATGTCTATTTAGGTCTTCTGCCCATTTTTGGATTGGGTTGTTTGTTTTTTGATATTGACCGGCATGAGCTGCTTGTAAATTCTGGAGATTAATCCTTTGTCAGTTGCTTCAGTTGCAAATATTTTCTCCCATTATGAGGTTTGTCTTACTTGTGGCTTCCTTTGCTGTGCAAAAGCTTTTAAGTTTAATTAGGTCCCATTTGTTTATTTTTGTTTTTATTTCCATTACTCTAGGAGGTGGGTCAAAAAAGATCTTGCTGTGATTTTTGTCAAAGAGTGTTCTTCCTATGTTTTCCTCTAAAAATTTTATAGTGTCCGCTCTTACATTTAGGTCTTTAATCCATTTTGAGTTTATTTTTGTGTATGGTGTTAGGGAGTGTTCTAATTTCATTCTTTTACATGTAGCTGTCCAGTTTTCCCAGCACCACTTATTGAAGAGATTGTCTTTTCTCCATTGTATATCCTTGCCTCCTTTGTCAGAGATTTGTTGACCATAGGTGCATGGGTTTATCTCTGGGCTTTCTGTCCTGTTCCATTGATCTATATTTCTGTTTTTGTGCCAGTACCATATTGTCTTGATTACTGTAGCTTTGTAGTATAGTCTGAAGTCAGGGAGTCTGATTCCTCCAGCTCCGTGTTTTACCCCTCAATATTGCTTTGGCTATTTGGGGTCTTTTGTGTCTACATACACATTTTAAGATTTTTTGTTCTAGTTCTATTAAAAATGCTATTGGTAATTTGATAGGGATTGCATTGAATCTGTAGATTGCTTTGGGTAGTAGAGTCTTTTTCACAATATTGATTCTTCCAATCCAAGAACATGGTATATCTCTCCATCTGATTGTGTCATCTTTGATTTCTTTCATCAGTGTCTTATAGTTTTCTGAGTACAGGGCTTTTACCTCCTTAGGTGGTTTATTTCTAGGTATTTTATTCTTTTTGTTGCAGTGGTAAATGGGATTGTTTCCTTAATTTCTCTTTCTGATCTTTCACTGTTAGTGTATAGGAATGCAAGAGATTTCTGTGCATTAATTTTGTATCCTGCAACTTTACCAAATTCATCGATTAGCTCCCGTAGTTCTCTGGTAGCATCTTTAGGATTATCTCTGTATGGTATCATGTCATCTGCAAACAGTGAGTTTTACTTCTTCTTTTCAATTTGTATTCCTTTCATTTCTTTTTCTTCTCTGACTTCTGTGGCTAGGACTTCCAAAACTTTGTGGAATAATAGTGGTGAGAGTGGACATCCTTGTCTTGTTCCTGTAATTAGAGGAAATCCTTTCAGTTTTTCACCATTGAGAATGCTGTTGGCTGTGGGTTTGTCGTATATGGCCTTTATTATGTTGAGGTAGGTTCCTTCTATGCCCACTTTCTGGAGAGTTTTTATCATAAATCAGTGTTGAATTTTGCCAAAAGCTTTTTCTGCAATATTGAGATGATCGTATGGTTTTTATCCTTCAGTTTGTTAATATGGTGTATCACACTGATTGGTTTGCACATACTGAAGAATCCTTGTGTCCCTGGGATAGATCCCAGTTGGTCATGCTGTATGATCCTTTTAATGTGTTGTTGGATTCTGATTGCTAGTATTCTGTTGAGGATTTTTGTGGTTATATTCATCAGTGATATTGGTCTGTAATTTTCTTTTTTTGTAGTATCTTTATTTAGTTTTGGTATCAGGGTGATGGTGGCCTCGTAGAATGAGTTTGGGAGTGTTTCTTCCTTTGCAATTTTTTGGAAGAGTTTGAGAAGGATGGGTGTTAGCTCTTCTCTAAATGTTTCATAGAATTCACCTGTGAAGCCATCTGGTCCTGGGCTTTTGCTTGTTGGAAGCTTTTTAATTACAGTTTCAATTTCATTACTTGTGATTGGTCTGTTCATATTTTCTGTTTCTTCCTGGTTCAGTCTTGGAAGGTTATACCTTTCTAAGAATTTGTCCCTTTCTTCCAGGTTGTCCATTTTATTGGCATAGAGTCGCTTGTAGTAGTCTCTTATGATGGTATGTATTTCTGTGGTTTCTGTTGTAACTTCTCCTTTTTAATCTAATTTTATTGATTTGAGTCCTTTCCCTCTTTTTCTTGATGAGTCTGGCTAAAGGTTTATCAATTTTGTTTATCTTCTCAAAGAAGCATCTTTTAGTTTTATTGATCTTTGCTACTGTTTTGTTTCTATTTCATTTACTTCTGCTCTGGTCTTTATGATTTCTTTACTTCTATTAACTCTGGGTTTTGTTTGTTCTTCTTTCTCTGGTTCCTTTAGGTGAAAGTTTAGATTGTTTATTTGAGATTTTTCTTGTTTCTTGAGGTAGCATTGCTACAAGCTTCCCTCTTAGAACTCCTTTTGCAGCATCCCATGTGTTTTGGGTCGTCATGTTTTCATTGTCATTTGTCTCTAGGTATTTTTTGATTTCCTCTTTGATTTCTTCAGTGATCTCTTGGTTATTTAGTAATGTATTGTTTATCCTCCACATGTTTGTGCTTTTTACATTTTTTCCCTGTAATTGATTTCTAATCTCATAGTGTTGTGGTCAGAAAAGATGCTTGATATGATTTCAATTTTCTTAAATTTACTGAGGCTTGATTTGTGACACAAGATGTAATCTATCCTAGAGAATGTTCCACGTGCACTTGAGAAGAAAGTGTAAATCTGCCATTTTTGGATGGAATATCCTATAAATATCAATTAAATCTATCTGGTCTATTGTGTCATTTAAAGCTTCTGTTTCCTTATTAATTTTCTGTTTGGATGATCTGTCCATTGGTGTAAGTGAGATGTTAAAGTCCCCCACTATTATTGTGTTACTGTCGATTTCCTCTTTTATAGCTGTTAGCATTTGCCTTATGTATTGAGGTCCTCCTATGTTGGGTGCATATATATTTATAATTGTTATATCTTCTTCTTAGATTGATCCCTTGATCATTATGTAGTGTCCTTCCTTCTCTCTTGTAACATTCTTTATTTTAACGTCTATTTTATCTGATATGAGTATTGCTACTCCAGCTTTCTTTTGCTTTCCATTTGCATGGAATATCTTTTTCCATCCCCTCAATTTCAGTCTGTATGTGTCTGTAGGTCTGAAGTGGGTCTCCCGTAGACAGCATATATACAGGTCTTGTTTTTGTATCCATTCAGCGAGCCTGTGTCTTTTGGTTGGAGCATTTAATCCATTCACATTTAAGGGAATTATCAATATGTATGTTTCTATTACCATTTTCTTAATTGTTATGGGTTTGTTTTTGTAGGTTCTTTTCTTCTCTTGTGTTTCCCACTTAGAGAAGTTCCTTTAGCACTTGTTGCAGAGCTGGTTTGGTGGTGCTGAATTCTCTTAGCCTTTGCTTGTCTGTAAAGCTTTTGATTTCTCCATCAAATCTGAATGAGATCTTTGCCGGGTAGAGTAACCTTGGTTGTAGGTTCTTCCCTTTCATCACTTTAAATATATTGTGTCACTCCCTTCTGGCTTGTAGAGTTTCTGCTGAGAAATCAGCTCTTAACCTTATGGGAGTTCCCTTGTATGTTATTTGTCATTTTTCCCTTGTTGCTTTTAATAGTTTTTCTTTGTCTTTAATATTTGTCCATTCGATTACTATGTGTCTCAGCGTCTTTCTCCTTGGGTTTATCCTGTCTGGGACTCTCTGTGTTTCCTGGACTTGGGTGGTTATTTCCTCTCCCATATTAGAGAAGTTTTCGACTATAATCTCTTCAAATATTTTCTGGGGTCCTTTTTCTCTCTCTTCTCCTTCTGGGACTCCTATAATGCGAATGTTGGTGTGTTTAATGTTGTCCCAGAGATCTCTTAGGCTGTCTTCATTTCTTTTCATTCTATTTTCTTTATTCTGTTCCGTGGCAGTGAATTCCACCATTCTGTCTTCCAGGTCACTTATCTGTTCTTCTGCCTCAGTTATTCTGCTATTGATTCCTTCCAGTGTATTTTTCATTTCAGTCATTGTATTGTTCATCTCTGTTTTTTCTTTAATTCTTCTAGGTCTTTGTTAAACATTTCTTGCATCTTCTCAATCTTTGCCTCCATTCTTTTTCTTAGGTCCTGGATCATCTTCGCTATCATTATTCTGAATTCTTTTTCTGGAAGATTGCCTATCTGCACTTCATTTAGTTGTTTTTCTGGGGTTTTATCTTGTTCATCTGGTACATAGCCGTCTGCCTTTTCATCTTGTCTATCTTTCTGTGAATGTGGTTTTTGTTCCACAGGCTACAGGATTGTAGTTCTTTTTGCTTCTGCTGTCTGCCCTCTGTTGGATGAGGCTATCTAAGACTTAGTCTTGTACAAGCTTCCTGATGGGAGGGACTGGTGGTGGGTAGAGCTGGGTGTTGCTCTGGTAGACAGACCTCTGTAAAACTTTAATCTGCTTGACTGCTGATGGGTGGGGCTGGGTTCCCTCCCTGTTGGTTGTTTGGCCTGAGGCAACCCAACACTGGAGCCTACCTGGGCTCTTTGGTGGGGCTAATGGCCGACTCTGGGAGGGCTCACGCCAAGGAGTACTTCCCAGAACTTCTGCTGCCAGTGTTCTTGTCCCCGTGGTGAGCCACAGCCGCCCCCAACCTCTGCAGGAGACCCTCCAACACTAGCAGGTAGGTCTGGTTCATTCTCCCCTGGGTTCACTGTTCCTTCCCCCTGGGTTCTCATACGCACACTACTTTGTGTGTGTCCCTCCGAGAGTGGAGTCTCTGTTTCCCCCAGTCATGTCCAAGTCCTGCAGTCAAATCCCACTGGCCTTCAAAGTCTGATCCTCTAGGAATTCCTTCTCCCGTTGCCGGCCCCCCAGGTTGG